>NW_017731976.1:697767-699230 GCF_001890085.2 Hipposideros armiger | reverse complement strand
AAAATAGAGCTGTTCTCTGAAACTTCCTAAGCTGAAATTACCTAAAGTGAAGAAGCAATTACCATTAATTCATATGGAAAAATTTTGGGGTGTTCCCAAACCTCAAAATAACCTACCAAATCATAACAAATAATGCATAAAACCTAAAATACATGAACGCAGAGGAAAAGCAGGAGCACAGGAAACAAGGCAAAATGCAGCACAGCTGTTTGCAGACAGCTCAGTTCGGTGGCTTGGTGCTGAGTGGTTCCTGGGAAGGAGCTGGGCTGGCCCCTCTCCCTGCTGGGGCGCCCCTGCCTCCGTAGTGCCTCCTGCAAAACAAACGCTGAGCACTGTTTCCACTTTTAACCCTTTTTTGTAAAAGCAAAAATGCCCTTGGGATTTCTTTCAGTTAGAGTAAAACAGATACTAGCTTAGGTCTGAAAATGAAGTGGCGGAGGTGAACATTCTAAAAACAGGGTTACATGCACATCTGGGTGAGCGAAGCGCTATCTAAGTCTTGCCAAGTGCTGTGCCAGGGTCAGGGTCACTGTTGCAGTCTGCACACCCAGTAGCAGTGTGAGAGTTCCTGATAGTGCTTAATTGTCACCAGTTTGCTGGGTGTGTGATGGGACTTTGTTGTAGGTGGAGTTTATTGAGGTGCTGTGATGGAAGAAGCCATATGGACGTGGGAGTTGTTTTTTATGCGCTTAAGGAAACTTGGTGTCGTAATTGTGTTGTACTTATTTACAAATAAAAGGTTTTCGACATTTAATTATTAGTTGATGTTATGAAGCTTTAGCTGAGTTGAGATAAAAGATGGTTAAAATTGAAAGAAGTGTACTAGAAATTATTTTTCTGGAAATGTGTTTGGAAGATGCGAGGTTTAATTTTTCTTGGCATTATCTTTATCACACGGTGACATTTTTCTTAACCTTGGTGAATGACATGAGGCCATTTTCCTGCAAACCGTCTAACTCAGGGGTCGGCAAACTTTTGAGATGGAAGAGCCGCCAGGGGTCAGCAAACTGCGGCTCGCGAGCCACATGCGGCTCTTTGGGTACGTACATGTGGCTCTGAAGTAAAATTGAAAATGAAAATAAAACTATCATAGTTTCATTTACACAATTTTTAAAGGATATTATTCACATAATGGTGATTATGTAAAAATATATTTGTGGCTCTCAAATAATTTTTAAATTGTGAGGGACAGGATTGGCTCTTCCAGGGGTCGGCAAACTTTTGAGACGGAACGTACCCAAAGAGCCGCCAACATGTGGCTGGCGAGCCGCAGTTTGCTGACCCCTGGTCTAACTGATTACTTCTATAAACGTAGCCGTGCTGCCCTCAGAGCATGGAGGTGGACATCTGACTATTCGATGAAGACTAGACACCCCACATCCACTTGGGTCCGGTTTTATCGTGAAATGAGTTTGCTGAAGACTTATGTAAAAACTGGTTTTGAGCCATTTGGGTTTCAGAGT
>NW_017731976.1:663158-696837 GCF_001890085.2 Hipposideros armiger | reverse complement strand
GTCCTTGTTTGAGAAATATTCCCATGAAAGTTGTTAGGAAGCAGACATGACACTGTGTCTTCTGCGATCTCTCACAAAGTGCAGTAAGCTCTGAGAGATCAGTCCCTTCATTAGTTGCACATTGTACATCAGTGGGCCACGTTGGGCCCACAGCACTGGGTCAGGACACTCCAGCTCTAAGCTCTGCCATACCAGTCAGTGCATACGGCTTACTTTCATGGCCTCTGAAAAGTGGGGTGGTGGCGTGTGCTTGTCCTAGTGACGCGTGTTGTGATTGAAGGTGAGGGGCCCTGGCACAGGAGGATGTAGGGCCGCTTCTTCAGTGCCAGAGCCTGGAGGCTACGTCAGGGCTGACTCAGAAAGATGACTGCCCTCAGGGAGGGAGCCTTCACTTTTGTTGTCCCCTCCGGGGCCCTCCCACTGGAACAAGTAACTGGTGAGAACCCCATGAACTAGATGAGGCCACCGCCGAGCCGCTGCCTCAGGCTGAGGCCCAATCCAGCATTAAGTACTGGGAGCGCTCTGACATTCCAATGAGAGCCGTTACCCTCAGGCAGCCTGGTGTGACAGAGGGGTCTGAAGCCACAAACAGCTGGGGCGGGAACTGTTTAGCAAACGTTTTGCAAATAGTACACACTTTGTAAAGGAAGTGTGTCTTGTTGTCAGCGTAGCTCTTACTGTCCTCATCTGTAAGGGCTGGGTTTGGACAAGGGACACCCACATCCCGGTGTGGTCCTAGTTTATGGTAGATGACTTATCGTAATCGTTCTGAACACCTTTGCATCTGAGTAGCTGCTCGTGTTCTTGTTGCTTCAGGTAACGTCTGTCCCTGAACTGTTCCTGACCGCTGTGAAGCTCAGCCATGATGGCACGGGGGCGAGGCACTTACACCTGGCCCGAGAGGACACGAATAACCTGTTCAGGTGTGTAGCCACCCTGAGAACCGTTCCTCCTTAGAGCACCCGCCATAGCTTAAAGTGACAGTGCTGATAGCGCCCTGAAAATGAGGAAAAGATTAAGTGAATATATGTCCTTGGTTACGCACAGTAAATGGTGAAAATTGTATATGATTTTGCATATTACATTCAGCAGACATTTCTGTGAAAGAGTGTGAGGGTAAACGAAGAATTCCGGTGAACAGAGGGCATGGCTCATTGGGAGCTGTGGCGTTTGCCTAACCTAATGCGCCTGTCCTGTGTCTTTCTGGCCGCAGCGTGCAGTTCCGCACCACCCCCACAGATAGCACAGGGGTCCCGCACGTTCTCGAGCACACGGTCCTGTGTGGCTCAAAGAAGTACCCATGCAGGGATCCCTTCTTCAAGATGCTGAATCGGTCGCTGTCCACCTTTATGAATGCCTTCACAGGTAAGACCGGTTTCCGGGCCGGAACTGCCGTGGGGTCTGTACCTAAGGTAGGTAGGGCGTGCGGCTGGCACCCTGTGGGCGAGAATAAACATGCCCTTCTTATGTCTGCTAGGCAGACCTTAGCACAGTGAGCCTTTAGGCAAGCCGCTTCGTGATTGGGTTGTAAAAACTGGGCTTTCAGGAAGAGGGCACTTGAGGGTTTTCTGGAAAAGGTCTTTGGGGAATAGTGCTGTTCTCCAATAAGATTGGGCCTCTGCAGCATTGTGTTAGTGTTGACAGAGGTGGTGTTTGGATTTTCATTCTGGGAAATAGGAGAGTGAATAGGCTGACGGTGTGTGCACTGTGCTGTTGGGAGCAGCTCGGGAGCAGTTATGCGGGCATGTTGGCACACAATGTCCTTCTTGGCCTGAGAGATCACTGGTGCCCTGGTTCCAGGCCCATTCCCCTGGACCCTGGGCCAGGAGGAGTGCAGCCTCTGTGCCACTGACATTAGGGCTTATTGTGACACTAGGACTCATGGTGACACTAGGACTCACGGTGAGGGTGAGACGAGACTTGACAGGAGTATTCATGCGCGAATCTGATGTTTTAAAATCTTCCTTTCCTTTGCACCCAGCTAGTGATTATACTCTGTACCCGTTTTCCACACAAAACCCCAAGGACTTCCAGAACCTCCTGTCCGTGTATTTGGATGCGACCTTTTTTCCGTGCTTGCGTGAACTTGATTTCTGGTATGTACTGGGTGGTTAATTGATGTAGACTGCGGTATTAGAGGCACTATCACCATGTAATTCTCCGTTCTTTTTTAGGCAGGAAGGATGGCGACTGGAACATGAGAATCCAAGTGACCCCCAGACAGCCTTAACCTTCAAAGGGGTCGTCTTCAATGAGATGAAGGGAGCGTTTGTAAGTGTTTTCCTTTTTATGTGGTGTTAAAATTATCTTACTCTGTAAACTATTGAAATTTAAGTAGGTTTGGAAGATAGTTGACATTCGGTTATGTCATTTAATATTCCCATCACATGGGATTTGCTAAACGAGCTGAGCTGGGTGACAGTGCTATGAGCAGAAACCACAGGACCACAGCAGGCCCAGGCTCCCCCTCATCCTAGACCCATTCTTGTAGACCAACAGTTGTAACTGGCGTGGGGACCCCATAGATGACCTGCAGGTCTGCGAGAGAGGAACTGTTTTCATGACACTACTAAGACGTCTTCCACCCTCGTTCCTGCCGAGCACACCATGAAGTCCCCCAGTCTGTCACGTGGTGTGTGAGGTCTCATTTTGTCAGCACAGACGCTGGTAGAGAAGCCAGCTGCCTTCTATGAAGCTAGACACTAGTGAGATTTGCAAAATATGTGAAACAGCGCCACTCTTCTCAATAACTTTGTTTCATTACGAAAAGTATCTTTCAAAATATATTTAATAACATGTCATAGTGGGTTAGGTTAATGAATATGAGTAAGTACTTTGACAATGTTTCAGTTTTAATTCCTAAGACGTAAAAATTATGCACACACACACACCCATATGATCCAGAAACCCACATCATCCGAAGCTCCTTGGGGACCTTATAAGTGTTCCGGAGAATGAAGGGCCTGAGAACCGCTGTCCTGGGCGTGTCCCCCCAGCTCCTGCCGTGTGGGACTGCTCCCTCGCCACCCACCGCCTGCACTGGACCCTTCTCTCCTTTAGGCTGTAGCGCTCAGTTTGGGCAGCATCCATCTCAAGCACCTTCCTGAAACTTGAGTTAGGGTGACAGCCTTCCCTCTGGACGCGTTTGGGGCCCATCTGCAGCAGCCTTCCCACAGCGCTCACCTGTGGGTGTTGTCACCCAGTGCGTTCTGAGGGGGGTGGCCTTCTCCTGCGGCAGCCAGGCCCTGCGTCCCACACGCAGGTCATGAGTGAATCGAATGCTTCTCACACAGTGTCTGTGGATGTCCTGGTTTACCTTGGGGACAGTTTTACTTGCAGGGTGTCCCAGGGTGCGCTCCTGGTGGGTTAACCGGCTGTACTGCAGCAGTGCGTGTGTTATGTTATATATGACGTGTCTCTTCTCATTTGAAGACAGACAACGAGAGGGTGTTCTCACAGCACCTTCAGAACCTCCTGCTTCCTGACCACACGTACGCCGTTGTCTCCGGTGGTGACCCCTTGTGCATCCCAGACCTCACGTGGGAGCAGCTCAAACAGTTCCACGCTACGCATTATCACCCCAGCAATGCCAGGTGGCGTTTCATTTTTAAAGTCTGATGGTAGTTTAATTAGCAGGTGACTTAATTGGCACCGTTTACACTAGACGCTTCTGACATTTGACAAAGAAATGTTTGCTTGCAACCATATAAATTTAAACAGGATTCTTCATAGATTGCCTGTCTCATTGACTCGATGCTCAGTCTCAGTCCACAGCCACCACTTCTACACCCAGCACGGTGGTGCCAGCACCTCCCAAAGGAGGGCCCCGCCCCTGTGGGCGGGTGGACTGGGTGCCCCTAAAGCTCTGTGCCCTAGGTCCTCCAAAGTGGGGCTGCAGGTAGAGAAGCTGGATACTTTTTGATAAATTGTCTGTTTCAGAGATCACTAATGATAAAACACTAATACTTGTATTTATAAGTAAATTCACTACTAATGTAAAGTCAAATTTGCAAGATTGATTTAAGTGTAAAACTGTAAATTTCAGTTATGAAACTTGAAGTATACAGAAAAGTGTAGACCCCAGAAGAGTGCTGCCCATACACTAACCACGCAGATCTCTCCTTTGCCGACAGGCATGATGGGGTACCCCTAACACTTGTGACTATAATGTAAGGGTATTTTCTTACATAAGGTAATACCATTTTCACACTTACGGAAATAAAAAATACTTGATTAAAACCACCTACCGCTTATCCTAAATTAGGACTTTCCAGTTGTCCCCAAAATGTTTGACCCAAATGAGGCCCACAAATTGCATTTTGTCAGTGTGTCTCTTAAGTCCCTTTCCTGTAAGACAGTTCCCAGCACATCCCCCCCCCCCCCCCGCATTGTTTTCATTGAAACTGAAAAAAATAGGCTGGCTGCCCCTGGACTCTCTCACCCTCGGGCATCGGATTGCCCCTCTGGCCTTGGCGGGCATGTCCTGTGTTTCCTGAGAGCTGGACCTGGCTGCGAAGACCCAGTTCACCTGCAAAGGTGCTGCCTGCATGCCTGCAGCACCCCATCAGACGTCTTGGAGCTGCTCTCGCAGCGGGGCTGCTGCAGCCCGTCTGCGGGTTCCCATGGTGATGGTGGCCTTCCCGGCAGACCCAGGCTCTGAGCCGGGTTGGTGACCTGCCCCTGTGAGCCCTTGTGGAGCCCCTCGTCGGCCTGTCCCGTTCTCGTAATCACTGATGCTGTTGTCCGAGCAGCCCTTCAGTAGACTTAGCACAGTTTTCGAAGACTTCTGTAACGTCTGTGAGGAGCGTTCGCCCATCCGCAGACTGGGGGTTCCCCTGAGATGGTGTTCTGGTGGGAAAGGCGGGCTGCTGCTTTCCCTTCACTGTCCTGTTTCCAGGGGACATGGTGGCAGTTGCTCCTGCAATGATGACAGGCTTTTTTTTCAGCCTTATTTAGTTTTATGTTTACCATTATGACCCCATACACCTATTTTTATATGTGTCTATATCTGAAGTTGTGATCAAGTGGAATTTTTAATTTTTATGCTCACATTGTCCCAACTGTGGCCGGAGGGAGCTCCTTTAGGCTCATCGTGTCCTTCGGACAATTTTTAGTCTTACGTAACTTCTTTGGTTTCAGCCCCCCTCCCCTCCCGGCCCCCCCAAATCCTGGCTTATCCTGCCTCAGACGTATAGCTGGTCATGGTCTAAGGCACCTGACCACACAGGGCAGATGTTAACAGACCAGTGTCTGCACGGGCACCAGGAGCTCACACTCTTAGTTTTCCCTTTCTAAACCTTTGAGTAGAAGTTTTTAGAGGACCTTTAAGACACTAGTTCCCAAAATCTTAATGTCGTATTAAAGAAACGGATCAACACTGTCATTTTAACCTTTTTCCCCGGCTGAATAATTGTGTTGTTTTAAAAGTGTGTAACCTAAAATTTGTAGCCTAAAATGGAGCTTCGTAAAATTCATTTTTATTTGGCATTCTTAGTTGGAGATTAAATTACTATAGCTAAGGTCACAAAGTATTTTAACATACAGCTTATCTGGTTTTTGTAACACCTTTATAATATATTTAAAATAAAGAGCAACTATTGCTAAATGTACATCCATTCAGTCGTTCTGTACAATTTCTGTTTTGTTTGAACCACCTGTCTTCTAAAGAGAAAGAGGAAGGCCTCCGTTTGGTGTTTGTAGTTAAACTACTTATAAATGGAAAAAAGATATACTCCTGTATAAAGTTCATTTAATTATGGAGCTGGCTTGTTCCAGCTGCTGTATGCATACCTTCCTACAAAAAGCCATCTGGGTTGATTTCTAATCTCTTAAACTGAAAGAGACTAATACATTCTCAAAATTTCAGGTTCTTCACTTACGGCAGTTTTCCACTAGAACAGCATCTGAAACAAATTCATGAAGAGGCACTGAGTAAATTCCAGAAAACCGAGCCAAGCACCGCAGTGCCTCCTCAGGAGCCCTGGGCTAAGCCGGTGAGTGGCCGTCTGAGGGTACTCAGTTTGTTACCCTCCATCCAGAGGGTACTCAGTGTTACCGCCCCTCCCGGGTACACAGGGTGCAGACGCAGAAGCCCTGGGCTAAGCCAGTAAGTGGCTGTCCAGAGGGTACTCAGTGTGTTACCCTCCGTGCCAGGTGTGCGGGGTGCAGACTCTGGCTATTAATAATAGGATTGATTTTAAAACGAGGCTGTGGGCTCTGCATGTATGGACGATCTTCTCAAGCCTACAGAAGGTTATTTGTTTGAGAAGAAAGTTAATTTAGTGAAAAGCATCTCTTGTATCATTTTATTTGTTTGTTTTATTTTCCCATTCCCCACCCTCTCCCCTTGGGCAACCTTCAGCTTGTTCTCTGTACCTAATAGTCTGTTTCTGTTCGGTTTTGTTTATTCATTTTTTAAATTTTATTTATTTTTTTATATTCCACATGAATGATATATCATATTTGTCTTTGATTTATTTCACTTACCATAATACCCCCCCTCAGGGTCCATCCATGTTGTTGCAAATGCCAGCATTTCCTTCTTTTTATGGCTGAGTGAAATCCACTGTATGTGTGTACCACCTCTTCTTTATCCAGTTGTCTATCGATGGACACTTGGGTTGCTTCCATTATCTTGGCTGTTGTGAATGGCACTGCAGTAAACATAGGGGTGCATATATTTTTTTGAATTAGTATTTTGGATTTCTTTGGGTAAAAATCCATGAGTGGAATTGCTGGTTCATAAGGTAGTTTTTTGTTGTTGTTGTTTTTTTTATTAGCTGAGTCATCCTGCCACCTGTTGGCAGCTCAGAGGCAGCTCAGCTCGGGCCGGGCATTGAACCGCTGTTGCTCAGAGCTTGCACTCTTGAGCGAGCTTTTAATCAAATAAGGTAGTTTTATTTTTAATTTTTTTTTTTTTTTAAAGATTTTTATTGGGGAATTGGGGGAAGGGGAACAGACAAGTTGCTGTCCTTTTGTTCTTCAGTCTAGTTGTGGAGGAAGTTGCTTCACTGGCCCAAGTTGGCACCATCATTGCACTCTTCCCGGGCGAGGCAGATCAGTCGCCGGCTTCTGGACGGCCGCTCACGGCGGCTGCTGGCCACTCACGCTGGCCCATGGCAACCCACTGCAGCAGGGGCTGCAACCTACACCGTCGCCGGCGACTCACAGCAGCCCAGCTCCAGGTTGAGCTGTTGTTCAGCATCTTAGCTGTAGAGGGCAATGTCACTGGCCTTCATATGTGGGATCCGAACCAGGGCCCTCTGGTGTCCCAAGCCATCTCTTAACCATCGCGCCACTTGGCCGGCCCTATTTTTAATTTTTTGAGGAACCTACATACTGTCTTCCATAGTGGCTGCACCAATCGACATTACCACCAACAGTGCATGAGGGTTACCTTTTCTCCACATCCTCGCCAACACTTGTTATTTGTTGATTTACTGATGATGGCCATTCTGACAGGTGTGAGGTGGTACCTCATTGTGGTTTTGATTTATTGTACATTTCTCTCATCAGTGACATTGAGTGCTTTCTCTTGTGCCTGTTGGCCATGTGTGGGTCTTCTTTGAAAAAAATGTCTGTTCGGGTCATCTGCCAATTTTTAATTGGATTGTTTGTTTTTTAGTGTTAAGTTATATGAGTTCCTTATATATCTTGAATATTAACCCCTTATTGGCATTATCATTGGCGAATATCTTCTCCCATTCAGTAGGTTGTCTTTTCATTTTGTTGATAGTTTTCTTTGCTGTGTAAAAACTTTTTAGTTTGATATAGTTCCACTTGTTTATTCTTTTGTTTCGCTTGCCCGAGTGAACATATCTAGGAAGATATAACTAAGAGCAACGTCAGAGAGTTTATTGCCTGTTTTCTGGGAGTTTTATAGTTTCAGGTGTTACAGTTAAGTTTTTATGCCATCTTGAGTTTATTTTTATGTCATCTTGAGTTTATTTTTATGTATTTTGTAAGAAAGTGGCCCACTTTCATTTTTTTGCATGTATCTGTTCAGTGTCCCCAGCACCATTTATTAAATAGACTGTCTTGCCCTCACTATGTCCTTGCCTCCTTTGTCATAGAGTAAATGACCATATAAGAGGAGATTTATTTCTGGGCTCTCTATTTCATGGATCTGTGTGTCTGTTTTTATGCTAATACCGTGCTGTTTTGATGATTATAGCCTTGCAGTATAGTTTGATATCAGGTAGCATGATAACCTCCAACTTTGTTCTTCTTTCTCAAGATTGCTGTGGCTATTTGGGGTCTTTTGTGGTTCCATATAAATTTTAGGGTTATTAGTTCCAGTTCTGTTAAAAATGCCATTGGCATTTTAATAGGGATTGCTTTGAATCTATAGATTGCTTTGGGTAGTATGGACATTTTAGCAATATTAATCCTTCCAATTCCTGGGCAAGGAGTATCTTTCCACTTATTTGTAACTTCAGTTTCTTTCTTCAGTGTCTTGTAGTTTTCAGAGCACAGGTATTTCACCCCCTTGGGTAAATTTATTCCTAGGTGTTTTATACTTAGGATGCAGTTGTAAATGGGATTATTTTCTTAATTTCACCTGATCATTCGTTGTTGGTATATATAAGCACAGCTAATATATGTTGATTCTGTATCCTGCAAATTTACTGATGTCATATATTCTAGTAGTTTTGGAAGAGTCTTTCTTGGACCATTTACACATCTAGATAACCTAACATGAACCCGTTCATTCATGCTCTGCCTACTTCACTTATCGTGTGTCTTACAGAGGGAAGTCCAGATCACCTGTGCCCCGGACTCGCTGGCTGCAGATCCCTCTAAACAGACAACCGTCAGTGTCAGCTTCCTCTTGCCAGAGTAAGTGTTGGTGTGAAAGTAGAAGACATGCAGGTGAGCATGGTCAGAGCAGGTTCTCCAGTCAGATGTGGATGGTGAGTGGTTGGGATTCAGGGCTCCAGCAGGTGGTGGACTCAAGAGAGTTTTGTTTTGTTTTTTAAAGATTTTATTGGGGAATTGGGGGATGGAACAGCATTGGGGAATCAGGGAAGGGGAACAGACAAGTTGCTGTCCTGTTGTTCTTCAGTCTAGTTGTGGAGGACGTCGCTTCACTGGCCCAAGTTGGTATTATCATTGCGCTCTTCCTGGGTAAGGTAGATCGGTTCCCGGCCACTGGACAGCCGCTCACAGCGGCTCATGGCAGCTCACGCTGACTGCCGGCTGCTCAACGCTGGCTGCCAGCCACTCATGGTAGCTTATGGTAGCCCACTGCAGCCTACGCCGTCGCCAGCGACTCACGGCGGCCCAACTCCAGGTCGAGCTGTTGTTCACCATCTTAGCTGTAGAGGGCGCAGGGTCACTAGCCCTCAAATGGGATCCGAATCGGGGCCCTGCTGCTCAGAGCTCGCTCTCCCAAGCCAACTCTTAACCAACACGCCACTAACCAGGCCCTCAGGAGAGTTTTTTAACAATGTCTGGGCTGGCTTTGGGGGAAATGGCTTTGGGTAGCCATCCAGAAGAAAAGTCACTTCTTCCCCACTGCGTTGTAAGTCTCACTCCTAGAGAAAGACTGACTCAGAACAGCGGTGGTTAACATTTGGGGTCACAGGAGCCTCTGAGCATGATAAGAGGGCCATGCACGCTTCCTCAGCAGTTTGGAGGCATACACAACTCTTAACTGTCAAGACTGGACACCGGAAGGGTGGATGGGCTGGGGACGCCCATCGGCTTGTGTGCTCCCGGCTGCCCATCTACGCACGGTCTCCTGTCCACCGTGTAATGCTGACAGTGTGGTTAGAATTGAAGTCACACAGAGCGCTTGGCACCCTCCTGCAGCATCATTCGATATGCAGCCAAACTGTCTCATGGTTTGGGACCAAAAAAAACCCCAGTATGAGAGATACACAGTTTCTGTATTAAATATTATTGGGTTGTCAGAAAAGTCATGACGCATTTTTGCAACGGAAAAAGAAAAAATACGTCATGACTTTTTCGACAACCCAGTAAAATAGAGGTTGAAATGCAAAACTGTTTAGTAGAATGTCAGCTTCTTTGGATATGAGTGGCATTGTGGTAGTCATTTTAATGATTTGGAAAACATAAGGGACAACACTTTCCACTTTTTTCTACTCTTTTAAATGAAGCATCACTGATACATTCGAAGCCTTCACGTTGAGCCTTCTGTCTTCACTCTTGATCGGTGGACCCAATTCCCCCTTCTACAAAGCTTTAATCGAATCTGGGCTCGGCACAGACTTTTCTCCTGACGTTGGGTAAGCATCATCACCGGATCACATCAGTGCCTCACCTTTGGGAGCAGTTTTGGCATTTGACAGTGTGGCCACATTTTTTGTTGTCATACCTGGGAGGGGCTTTCTGGCACCCCAGGGATGCAGGCTGCTTCACATCCCACAGTCACAGGACAGCCCCTTCCCGTGCCAGCACAGAGCCGTGCCTTAGGTTATGGTTTCAGTACAGGCTACTTATGTCCACTGCAGGGGGGATTGGGGGAAAAGGAAAGGAGCAGAAAGCAAGGCCACTTTTCCATCATCTCAGAATGGCATAATGAGGCCTGTTTAAAAAGTCAGCTCATTAAGTAGTCTTTGAAATCTTAAGATTTTGTAACTCAGCAGTTCTCTATTTCTAGGTTTATTTTGCCGTAACTCTAGAGTTTAAGTTGTAGTGATGTTTGGGAACGTTGAAAGGACATGAATGTAACGTGCCCAGTTCTGTCTGAGAGCAGATGTCTGAGGCCGCTGTTTTCTTTGGCTTGGTCGTGTGGGACTTGAGTTAACTTCTTAGCTCCATTTTGTGCCTTCTAGCTTTAAACAGAGTGTGTGGTGAGTGAGTGGTGGGAGCCATACGGGTTCTGTGCACGCTCTCCTCTATTCCAGGTACAATGGAAACACCAAGGAGGCCTACTTCAGCGTGGGCCTGCAGGGCATGGCCGACAAGGACGTTCAGACGGTCCGGGGCATAATCGACAGGACGTTTGAGGACGTCATCGTGTACGTACAGCCCTCTGCTCTCATTCCTTGCCTTCTCCATGGTTCGGCCGTCCACAGAATGAAACATGTATCCTGTCAAAGTTAGCGGTAGACACATTCTCCTTTCTGTTGCATCCATCACCCAGACTGGAATTCTGGCTCAGATGGTGACTGTATTTAACTTGTTGAGGAACTTCCAAATCACATTGTTTTGCAAAGTGACTGCATGATGCTAACACCACAGCCAACATGTATGAGGGTCCAGTTGTCTCATCTTCAGGGCATTCGGGTCCTCATAGACCTCTTAATTCTCTGGGTTTTATTATTAGAAACACCCACGTGGGCTTGAAGTGGTTTTGATTTGCATTTTCTTGGGGACTAATGATGTAGAGCATGTTTTCATGTGTTTATTGGCCACTGTCTTTGGAGAAATACACATTTCTTAATCCATTTTATTTGGGTTATGTGTCTTTTTATTTATAGAGTTGTAAATGTTATTAAATATTCTGGATTCAAGGCACTTATCAGATACATGATTGGTGAATATTTTCTCTCATTATACACCTTATTTTTTTGCTTTCTTGATTGTGTCCTTGGAAGTACAAAAGGTTTTACTTTATTTTTTTAAAGACTTTTTTTTAATTGGGGAATTGGGGGGATGGGAACAGTGCTGGGGAATTGGGGGAAGGGGAATAGACAAGTTGCTGTCGTTTTGTTCTTCAGTCTAGTTGTGGAGGAAGTTGCTTCACTGGCCCAAGTTGGCACCATCATTGCGCTCTTCCCGGGCGAGGCAGATCAGTCACCGGCTTCTGGACGGCCACTCACGGCGGCTGCTGGCCGCTCACGCTGGCTGCTGGCTACACACGGTAGCCCATGGCAACCCACTGCCACAGGGGCTGCAGCCTACGCCGTTGCCTGCGACTCACGGCGGCCCAGCTTCAGGTTGAGCTGTTGTTCAGCATCTTAGCTGTAGAGGGCAGTGTCACTGGCCCTCATATGTGGGATCCGAACCGGGGCCCTCTGGCGTCCCAAGCCAGTTCTTAACCAACGCGCCACTTGGCCAGCTCCAAAAGGTTTTACTTTTGATGTTGTCCAGTTTACCTATTTTTTTTTTGATACTTGTGCTTTTGGTGTCACTTGAAACCATTGCCTAACACAAGGTTAAAAAGATTTACCCTTTTTTTTATTCTGAGAATTTTGTAGTTCCTTTTTTTAAAATTAAATTTATTGGGGTAACATTGGTTAATAACATTGTGTAAGTTTCAAGTGTACAATTCTATAATACATCATCTGTATATTGCATTGTGTGCTCACCATCCGAAGTCTAGTCTTCTTCTGTCGTCATATATTTGACCCTCTTTACCCTCTACATCCTTCCACCACCCCCCACTTCCCCTCTGATAACCTCCACACGGTTTGTCTGTGTGTTTGTTGCTTTTTGTTTTATATCCCACATATCAGTGAAATCATACAGTTCTTGTCTTTTTCTGCCTGTCTTGCATGATGCTTCAAGATGCATCCATGTTGTTGCAAATGCCAGTATTTTATCTTTTTTATGGCTGAGTAATATTCCACTGTATGTATGTACCCCATCTCTTTTATCTAGTCATCTATTGATGGACACTTAGATTGCTTCCATATCTTGGCTATTTTAAATAATGCTGCAGTGAACATAGGGGTGCATATATCTTTTTTGGATTAGTGTTTTCATTTTCTTCAGATAAATACCTAGAAGTGGAATTGCTGGGTCATAAGGCAGTTCTATTTTTAATTTTTTTTTTTTTTAGCTGAGCCATCCTGCCACCTGTTGGCAGCTCAGCGGCAGCTCATCTCGGGCCAGACTCGAACTGCTGTTGCTCAGAGCTCAAACCTTTGAGCGAGCTCTTAACCAACTGAGCCACTCAGCTGGCCCCTATTTTTAATTTTTTGAGGAACCTCCATACTGTTTTCCATAGTGGCTGCATCAATCTGCAATCCCACCAACAGTGCACAAGGATTCCCTTTTCTCCTCCCAGCATTTGTTGTTTGTTGATTTATTGATGATGCCATTCTGACAGGAGTGAGGTGGTATCTCATTGTGGTTTTTATTTGTATTTCTCTGATGATTTAGTGATGTTGAGCATTTTTTCATAATGTCTATTGGCCATTTGAATGTCCTATTTAGAAAAATGCCTCTTCATGTCCTCTGCCCATTTTGTAATTGGGTTGTTTGGGTTTTTTTTTGTTGTTGAATTGTAAGAGTTCTTTATATATTTTGGATATTAGCCCCTTTACGGAGGTGTTGTTTGCAAATATCTTCTCCCATTTGGTTGGTTGCCACTTTGTTTTATGGATGGTTTCTTTTGCTGTGTAGAAGCTTTTTAGTTTGATACAGCTCCATTAATTTATTTTAGCTTTTACTTCCCATGCCTTTGAGATTAAACTCATAAAATCCTCTTTGAACCCAAGGTCCATAAGTTCATAAGTCCTATGCATCTATGCAGTTTATTGTTTCAGTTCTTATGTTTAGGTCTTTGATCCATTTTGAGTTAATTTTGGTATATGGTGACAGACAGCAGTCTATTTCCATTCTTTTGTACGTGTCTTTCCAATTCTCCCAGCACCATTTAGTGAAGAGGCTTTCTTTTTGCCATTGTATTTTTTGCCTCCTTTTTCAAAAATTAGTTGCCTATATTTGTGTGGGTTTAATTCTGGGCTCTCAGTTCTGTTCCATTGGTCTGTTTGTTTGTTTTTGTCAGTACCTCGCTGTTTTGGTTATTGTAGCTTTGTAGTAAAAACACATTTATTTCTTTTCAACATCTCCATTCTTAATATTTCTTTAGGAAAGGATTCGAAGATGATCAAATTGAAGCTTTACTTCATAAAATTGAAATACAAATGAAGCATCAGTCTGTCAGCTTTGGACTCGCCCTGACATCTGTGTGTAATTTCTTACCCACCTCGTTATTTTTTGTTACTTTTATAATTAGTGTAACTGTTCATAGCATCTTTCATTTGAACCTTGAAAGTTAATGTTGTTTTGGATCTGATATAAATTTATTTTTAATTTAGTTTTATATTTTGCTTATCTTTTCACTAGCTTACTTAAGTGTCTTTGATAGCTATTTTTTATGTAAAATAGATTCACATAGAACACTTTAAATGGTGGGGATTTATGATAAGTCTTGATCTGTTGGTAATGGTATTTTCTAAAAGTAATTTTTAAACAAACTTTTTTATTTTAATAGAAAAAAAGGTTTAAAATGACTAGTTTTTCTTCTTCTAATCAAAGAATGACTTATTTTTTAAATATAGAAAAGGAGATCTTAATCAAATGTCATGTCTTTGGGGTTTACTGAGCTAAGGAAGAGTTTGTGGTGTAATGCACCTTGCGTATTTCACACCCTTTGTTCCAGTACATAGCTTCTTGCTGGAACCACGATGGGGACCCTGTGGAGCTCCTGCAGCTGGGACGTCACGTGGCTCAGTTCAGGCAGTGCCTCAAGGAAAATCCAAAGTTTTTGCAAGAAAAAGTGAAACAGTATTTTAAGGTAAGAAAACTGGAGAATTTAAGTCTGTAATTTTGAAGTTGATTTTATAATAATGAGAAGAGTATTAGGAATATAATCTACATTATATAAGTCAATTTCTGTTAATAGGTGATGTAATTTCTTATTAAAAATTTAAATGCTCATATTAACTTAAAAATGCATTTTCTGGATTCAGATGTGAGTTGGTGTTTTTAGATGAAAATATGTGTGTATATATTAACACACACCTGCATATGTTTTTGGTCTAGTTTGTTAACAGAATGTACAGAACACGAGGCGAGTCGCCTACGCGTGTGACCATTCTGGTACTTGGTGAAGGGCCCTTGGAGCCTGGCTCCTTTGCTTCCAGAGAATTCCGGGCCTTTTTTCTTGGTCACGTTCCCCGGTAGATAGTTGTCAGAGTGGCAGAACTTACAAGACCTGGCCATGGGAGCAAGACTGCTGTCTGGTGAAAGGGGAACTGTTGTGCTCTGCCATTGTGGGGACAGGGGGCCTGACGTGAGCATTTCACCCCTGATCTCGCTGAGTTACTGAGAGTTACTTTGCATAAAGTGTCTGTTGTACTAATGTTCCACCTCTCTGCAGCATTTTGTGTGTGTGTGTTTTAGTTGTTGAAATGAATCAGGGAAGCACATTATGTCACCTAACATTGTTAGGTTAGGTCAGCATCTGTTTTGTCCTCATAATTTATAACGTAATTAAGAACTCACCTTTTGAGAGATTAATAATATAATGAAGACCAGATAAAAATTATTTTCTTCTATGTTGTCTTCAATTCAGACTAAAGTCAGAAAATTATAATATTAAAAAGTGCAAAGTTTCCTTGTACAACCAAGGTATAAAGACAATGCTGACTGTTTACATGTATGGTCCCGACATAGTAACCATAATCACCATCCTAATAGTCCCAATAACAGCACACATGGATTACGTAATTACTGCATAACAGGTATGGTTGGCAGAATTTTATCTGGCTCTGACTTTCCGAAAGCAAGACCACTGTGAGGTGAATTCTGTCATGGTCACTAATGAAAATGGGACAGTGGCACGCGGGACCAAGGGCACACTGGTAGAGGTGGCTTCAGCCTGTCGAGCTTTAGTAAGTCTCCTATAATGTGACTTTTTGGTTGCTGTGTTTGTTGCAGAATAATCAGCATAAGCTGACTTTATCAATGACACCAGATGACAAATATTCTGAGAAACAAACACAAATGGAAAAAGAAAAACTGAAGCAAAAGGTCAGCTCTCTTTCCCTGGAAGACAAGCAGTGGATCTATGAAAAAGGTCAGACACTTCACTGGGCACCAGCGTGTGAGCTGGGAGGTCCCAGGACAGGAGGCAGGTCTCATCTCGGTGAGGGGTACGGGCCTAGCTGTGGTGAAGTCCCCACTCAGATCTGCGTGGTACTGGCGCGGTGAAGACAGGAAGTTGTATAATTTCTTCTTACAGCGTTGAACGCGCACTTACTGTAAAGCGCCAGGGGTCCTACTCCTGAGTATTTACCCAAGAGAAGTGAAAGCTTATGTCCACACAAAACTTGAAATAACACACTTCCACCAAGCTGGTATATCCACACAGTGGAATACTGCTCAGCCACAAAGAGGAACAAAATACTGATACACTCAGATCAATGACTCTCAAAGGCATCCTGCTGAGGGAAAGTAGCCAGACACAGAACACCCACTGAGGCAGTCTACTGATGTGAACCCTGGAAGCAGCCAAAGCACTGATAGGCAGGGAGCCCGGAGTAGGGCGGGGGTTGCCTGCTGCAAGCCTGAGGGGACTTCCTGGGTGCTGGAGATGTGACCTGGATAATGACCTTATGGTTACATTATTCATTGGTCAAAACTCATTGAATTCTAGCTCTAAAACTGAATTTCATTATATGTACGTTATATGTTAATAAGGCCTATTAAAACATTCATATGGTGCACACACAAATACACCCCCCATTTTGGTCACGCGAACTTTGAGGTGATTCAGTGTGGTAAAGGCAAAGTCAAGGTCAGCATGTAACCTCTTTATCTCTGAATTCTTCGGACACACAGCTGTTTTAAGCTCTTCCATAAATGTCACGTGCTAATTGTGAATGAAAATAAACAGAAACTTCTGTTTTGTGAGTGCCAGTTGACAGGGTCCATCTCCAGTTTTTTTGGATTTTGTTTGTTTGAGGTATATTTGACACACCAGTTTCAGTGTACAATGTGAATTGCTGTACATATGTGTTGTGAGCTGATCCCCACAGGACTTCTCGTTGACACGTGTCACCACAGAGCTGTATTTGTTTTTCTTACGAGAACTCTTAAGGTTTACTCTCTTAGTAATTTGAAAATGTGCAGTACAGTGTTATTAACTCTAGTCACCGTGCATTACATCCCCAGGACTTATTTATTTATAACTGGTAAGTTTGTACCTTTGACCCCTTTAGCCATTTTCCCACCCCAGTCTGTTCTCTGTACCTATGAGCTAGCTTTGCTTTTCTTTGTTTGGTTTTAGATTTTACATATAAATGAGGTCTTACGGTATTTGTTGGTATTTGTTTTTCTCTGACTTAATTCACTTAGCATAGTACCCTCAAGATCCATCCATGTCACAAATGGCAGGGTTTTGGTGTTTTTTGTTTGTTTGTTTGTTTGTTTTTTTAATGGATTAATGATATTCGATTGTGTATGGAATATCATTGAGTATATGTACTGTATTTTCTTTAACAGTTTTTTAAATTTTAAAATTTATTTTTCAATTACAGTTGACATATTAGTTTCAGATGTACTACACAATGATTAAACATTTATGTAATTTACGAAGTGATCCCCCCAATAAGTCTAGTACCCACCTGGCACCACACATAGTTATTACAATGTTATTGACTGCATTCCCTATGCTGTTCTTTACATCCCCGTGACTGTTTTTATAACTGGCAATGTGTACTTAATCCCTTCCCCTATTTCTCCCATCTCCCCAACCCCCCCGCCCCCCACCATCTGGCAACCCTGAAAATATTCTCTATGAATTTGGTTCTGCTTTGTTCATTTATTTTGTTTTTTAGATTCCACATATAAGTGATATCTATGGTATTTGTCTTTCTCTGTCTGACTTATTTCATTGAGCATAATATACTCTAGTGTTATATCCGTCCATGTTGTCATACATGGCATGATTTCCTTTTTATGGCTGAGTAATATTCCACTGTATGTATGTACCACATCTTTATCCAGTCATCTATCAATGCACACTTAGGTTGCTTTCATACCTTGGCTATTGTAAATAATGCTGCAGTGAAAATATGGATGCATATATCTTTTTGAATTAGTATTTTGGATTTCTTTGGATAAATACCCAGAAGTAGAATTGCTGGGTCATAAGGTACTAGTTCTATTTTTAACTTTTTGAGGACCCTGCACAGTGCCTTCCATAGTGGCTGCACCAATCTGCAGTCCCACCAACAGTGCACCAGGGCTCCCTTTTCTCCACAGCCTCGCCAGCACTTGCTGTTTGTTGATTTATTGATGATGGCCATTCTGACAGGTGTGAGGTGATATCTCATTGTGGTTTTGATTTGCATTTCTCTGATGGTTAGTGACGTTGAGTATCTTTTTATATGTCTCTTGGACATCTGTATGTCCTTTTTGGAGAAATGTCTATTCAGGTCCTCTGCCCATTTTCTAATGGGATTGTTTGTTGTTTTGTATTGCATTGTATGACTTCTGTATATGTTTTGGATATTAAACCTTTATGCAAATCGTATACGATTTGCAAATATGTTCTCCCATTCTGTAGGTTGCTTTTCTGTTTTGCTGATGTTTTCTTTTGCTGTGCAGCTTTTTATTTTGATGGAGCCCCACCCATCCATCTTCCATTGCTTTGTTTGTTTTGGAGGTTTTTATTTATTTATTTATTTATTTATTTATTTTTGCTATTTCAGTAGAAGATATTTTTAAATTAAATTTAGTGGGGTAACATTGGTTAATGACATACTGATTTTCAGGTGTGCAGCATTATAATCCGACATCTGTGCACCCTGTTGCATGCTCACCACCCAAGGTCTAGTTTCCATCCATTATTATATATTTGACCCCCTTTACCCTCTTTGTTATCCCCTAAACCTCTCACCCTGGTAACAACCAATCTGTTGTCTGTGTCTATGAATGTCTTTTGTTTTGTTATTTGTTACTTTTTTTTTGTTTTATATTCCACATATGAGTGAAATCATATGGTTCTTATCCTTTTCCATCTAACTTATTTCACTTAGCATGGTACTCGCACGATCCATCCATCTTGTCATAAATGGCAATTAAATGGGTATGGGCCACTATAGAAAAGAGTATGGAGGTTCCTTAAAATATTAAGACTAGCACGGTCATATGATCCAGCAATTCCACGTCTGGGTATTTGCCCAAAGAAAATGAAAACACTAATTCAGAAAGACATGCACCTCTAAGTTCATTAGGCATTATTTACAATAGCCAAGACATGGAAACAACCATCTCCCATTTTTAATTTGCGCAGGACATAATTTCATACCTCCGCAACAGAACGGATGCTCCCTGAGTGACCAGGGAGTGACCTGACTGGCCTGGTGTGGGGTGTTCTGTTTTTAAGGAAACCAGATCCCTCCAGCCCCCACTGCATGTGAATGAATGCAGGCCTGTGTTACAAAAGGGCTGCGTTGCACAGATCACAGCAGAGTTCTGTTAAGGAGGACATGAGCTAGTGCACTCACTGGTTCCTTCAGGTCAGGATGTCTTAGGTGGGACTTGGTGTGAGGACTCCAAGGTCGCTCTGGGTTAGCACCAAGGGAAAAATGGGAATGGGAAATTATCTCATGTGTTAAACACCAAATCATCTTCCAGTTTTGGGTGTCTGTGTGACGTGTACCATGAAGGGGTGTGGCCCTGCTGTCGGGAGCACGTGGCCTGGTGAGGGGGCTCCGTTCAGAGAGGGCTAGGGTATGTGTCAGAGGACATAGGAGGTGGGTCCTTGAACTGTTGTCAGGGCTGGACAGGTGAAGAGGCAGGAGGCCTTGGCATTTTCAAGTCAACACACAGAATTAGAGAATGTCTGAAGGACTAGGGGCTTAGGACACTCGGATGACTGGGTGGGGGTGACAGCCTGGTGTGGAGGGCTGTGAACGTCCCAGAGGTTTCAGTGTAACGTGCACAGGGACGAGCCGGGAGGGAGCCGGGTCCGCCTGTGTTGGGACCTGGGAACAGCCCTGGCAGGGCCTGGGACAAGCTGCCCTGACTCCCACCTCTGACTGAAGCCAGGTCCATACTCGGTGGCTTTTGGAGACCTTCGGGGAGGCAGACATGAAGGTCAGACACCAGTGACATGATGCACTTGTGTGTGTGACCGGATTTTAAACCCTGCCGTCTGTCCCCATGTGCTCCATTCAGCGCTGTCGTGGGTCACACAGGGCCGCATGGGTCCCCCACCGGCCCAGCCGGTGGTTCTGTGCTGCCTCGGGGAACAGGGGCCCTCTCCCATCCCATCAGACCAGTGGAAGAGCAGGCCCAGAGCATGGGTTTTTAAGCGTTTTTATAACTTGTGAAATGTGTGGGATTATACAAGCAATTTGGTGAGGTTAGTAAAAATGAAGTAAGAAACAATATAAAAGTCAGTAAATTTTAGTTCATTAAGAAATGGTTTGAAAACTCTAAAAATGAGTTTAGTGTAAAACGTGGGGGTCTGGGGGGCCTGCTTGAGCCACGCCCCCTTTTGGTCCTTGAGGATGAATTTAGGAGGGCCGCGTGCGACGAGCGGGTGCCCATGCCCCTGCACCTGATGCTCTTGGGTGTGGTGGTGTGAGCGGGGGTGACTTACGACAGAGGACAGGGTGTCAGGTCTGTCAGTCACTGCCGCCCTAATACTCCCCCCCTTTCCCAGGTTTGGAATTACAGACTCAGCAAAGTAAGGCCCACGATTCCTCTTGTCTGCCGACACTGAAGGTGTCGGACATCGAACGCAGCATCCCGTTCACGGAGCTGGCAGTGGCCTTGGCAGGTCAGTGAGCTCTGGCAGGCGTGGTGCTGGGCTGTGGGGCGTCATGAGGGAGTAGAGGGGGTGTCACGTCCGTCCGGAAGCATGGGAGCGCCTCACATTCCCTAGTCTGCCCTTGGCATCTCCTTAGATGGCCTCACCACTCAGCGATGGCAGACTTCTCTGCTCAGGTGGGCCTGCGTCCTTTCCTGAGCGGTGTGGCAGGGCGCCGCTGCCGCTGCATTACACACAGCTCTTAAAGGACGTGGGCCCCCTCTGAACCCCTCCCTGCATGTGCTCTCCACCTCAGCCATCAAGCTAGGACAGGTGACTGTACCTGGAGGACCTGGAAATGCCTCATGATGGCTTGTACACTGGCATGGAGAGCAGGAGGGAGCTGTAGGCTGCTGGGGTCCCATCTCACATTTCGTCCCACGGTTGCCTCCCTAGTCTGTCATTTCTGGTCGGAAGCACAGGAGGCCTCTGCCTGGAACAGCGTCCCCTGTGCAGGTGGACATTCAGCCTCCTCGTGGCATGACTTCACTTCCTAGCCCGGTCCTGAGGGGATTCTGACCGTCCCATCTAGTGTGGATTTAGAGTATATTGAAGTACCTCATTGACGTCTGTGAGGCGCCCCACTCCCCTCTCATTTGTAACAGGGCCTGTCGTGCTCACCACACCTGATCTGTGGGCGTATGTGTGTGCACACACAAAGGAGGTCCTTTCTTCTGGAAAGCTGGGTCAACTTCCCACTGACCTTTAATCCCCCCCATTTGGGTCACTAAATGTTCATTACAGAATTAGGATAAGTCAGTCATCAGCTAGTGCCTTCATCCCTAGGCTGGTTTGGGGCATTGTGCTAAGGGACATAAAGATGGGATGCACAGAGGCCCCCCCCCCCAAGGGACTTGAGACCACGGACACCTGTGCCAGGGTTACGCGGTGGGCCATCAGGGGCCTGGGGTGGGGGACTTGTTAGGAAGGATGGGTGGCATTTGGGCTGGGTGGGGAGTGGGGTCAGATGTTGCAGGAGTGACTGTCAGTCCGCTCTGGATAAAGGAGGTGAGGGCTGCCTTGAGTTCTGGATGGTTATAAAACCCAAAAGACGGCTCTTGGCCCTGGTTCTTCAGAAAGCGGGGTGCTCTTCAGTGTTGAAGACAGCATTACCACAGTGGAAGATCAGTAGGGAAATTTGTCTGAGCTACAGCAAATGAGTAGTGTCTGTTCATTAACATGAAGATTAATCCTCCACCCTTGAAAAGTGACAGCATTTTTAAATACTGACCGAGGATTGCGTGATTAAAATTTTACTGGTGGAAATTTAAGTCGCGTGTCTCTGTCTCTCTAGCTGGGGACGTCCCGGTGCAGTACTGCGCCCAGCCCACCAACGGCGTGGTCTACTTCCGTGCCTTCTGCAGCCTGCACACGCTGCCCCCCGAGCTGAGGCCCTATGTGCCGCTCTTCTGCAGTGTCCTCACCAAGTAAGGCCCGCCCGTGGGCCTCAGCCCTTCGTGCTGCGTGATCCCTGGGGCTTCCTGTGTGTGTTTTTTCCTGCGGCCGTGATCACATCTCTGTGAATCACTTTCAAAACCCATAGCGTTGTTGGTGTGTAAAGGGGACGATGCATTTGTTGAGATTTTTCTTAGGAAAATCGTGTTTTTTAACTAAGACATTTATAAACCTCAGTGTAAGGTAGTTCAGGTACATGTGCTTTGGGGACTGGGTTCTTTCTACGATTGTGACAAGAATGATGGTTTTGCATCAGAAAATGTGAGTAAATATGACATGTGGGCCTGGGTGGCCCTAAGAGGCCATGGTGTGTGCCCTCTGCCACCACGTTCATTTCGTGACCCCATCATCCCTGGGTGAGCATCTGAGCAGACTGAGAATACAGGGGTGTGTCTCTGTTCTTCTGCTGGGTCTCCGAGGCCAAGGGTGGCAGGCCGAGTGGTCGGCAATGGGAACTGTCAGCTGGGTCCCCTTCCTGCGTCCCCAGAGCAGGGAAAGGGAACCATCACAGCAGACAGGCCCTGTGTCACTTTATGCGTGAGCGAGGTGCTGAGGCCCATCAGGAGAGACGCCTTTGACATCCCAGGGTCTTCTGCCTGTCCTTAGATATGGCTACCACTACTCATCCTCTCATGGCTCCAATGTCTTTAGAAAAACCTCACGGTGTTGCCTTGGCTTAAATTAAATTACTTCTCGCATTAGGAGCAGCAGTTAGTGTTTCTCACAAAAGCCTCATCAATGTTGACACGACTTGCGCTTTTCTTACAAGTGCAGAAAGGCGTATTCTTCACATTTTGCCCTGAGACTACCAAGTATTTGAGCAGGGAGTCTGTCAGAATGTTCTGGAGGACAGCGAAGGGAAGACCATGGGATGCTGGACAGCCGCACTGTGGAGGTGGTCGGTGCTTTGCTCTGTGCCGCCTGGAGAGCGTGTTCGCTGCAGGCGATGCACCAGTCAGCCCTGAGCAGGCCTGGCTCCCGGGAGAGGGCCTGCCGCGTGCGCTGTTGTAGGGCGGCTTTGGGGCCGGCATGTGGGACACGGGGGCCGAAATGGAGTGGTGATGTGGCACTCTGTTGTCCCCAGACTGGGCTGCGGCAGCCTGGACTACAGGGAGCAGGCTCAGCAGATAGAGCTGAAAACGGGCGGCATGAGCGCGGTTCCCCGCGTACTGCCTGACGACTCACACCTGGACACCTATGAGGAGGTGGGGCCCGCTCTGGTGGGCCGGTGGCTGGAGGGTGGTCTCTGGTGTATGGTTTCCTGTGGATGACATCACACCTTGGGCCTCCTGTTTTTCCTGCCGTAGGGTGTGCTGTTTTCATCTTTCTGCCTGGACAGGAACCTCCCAGACATGATGCACCTGTGGGCTGACATATTCAGCAGGTGACTGCATTTGTGGAGGTGTTAACCCTGGGTGACCAGAGCTCTGCTGCAGCTGGAAAGGGGGCGCTTCGCTCTGCAGGTTGTCAGCTTCAGAGCCTGTTTGGCAGCTGCTCCTATGGGTCCGGAAGACTTGTGAGGAAGTTTGCCCCGTGTGACAGCCCACACTTGGGAATGTGCCATGATGTCGCAGGGGCCTGAATGGGGACCGGGACACCTTTCTGTGCCCATAGCCCGTGCTTTGATGAGGAAGAACACTTCAGGGTGTTGGTGAAGATGGCTGCCCAAGAGCTGTCCAACGGGGTCCCAGACTCAGGGCACCTCTATGCGTCCATCCGCGCCAGCAGGACCCTGACGCCCGCGGGAGACTTACAGGAGATCTTCAGTGGGATGGAGCAGGTGCCAAGCTGAGGGGACATGGGTTACTGTGAGTTAGCAGGTCTTGCAGAGTCGCTGGTATGCTCTGGTGCCATTTTTACATCCCAGAAAAGCTGACTACGTGACCAAAGTCCATGGGGAAATAAATTGTTTGAGTACCTCCCACCCCCCACACCCCCTTCCCCAGAGCGAGCAAGTGCACCTCACACGCAGTCACGCGGCCCCCATACCCAGGCTGTCTGGCTTCCAGGCTGGGGACGGGCACCGTCTCCATGTGTCGTCCCTTTGGCTTAGGTGAGGCTGATGAAGAACATCGCAGAAATGACAGACGTCACACCTGTCCTGACAAAGCTCCCGTGCATCCAGAAGTATTTATTAAACCGTGAGAATATGAGGTAGGGGCTCGTGCTTGGTCTCTGGGCAGAGACTCGTGGTTCATTTCATTTCATTAAGTGTCATGGGCGGATGCTCAAGAGGTGGTCGTTCCAGAAAGAATGCTTGGGTAGGTCACGGGAGTCGATTCTGGGCCCCACGTGGTTTGATAACTAAGAGCATGTTATGTGGGAACAAAACACTCAGTTAAGTAAGAGCTGTGGACGGTGGGGAAGAGCTTGAGCTCACTTAGTCCTCCCTGCAAGGTAGGCTGACTGCACGCAGACAGCGAATGTCCTGTGAACGAACCGTCAGGAGGCCAAAACAAAAACGCGAAATTCTTATAATTATACAACAGTTTGAGGACATGCACGGACAGTTGTCCTAAGCCCTCAGGCTGGTGAGCAGGGATGACATTTAGCAGTGACGAGCACTTGGTATATTTTTAGCATCTGTGACCCAGGGACACAGGTCGAGGTTAGCTTGTAGCTGCACTTGGAGCATGCCAGTGCCTTCCCCCGTTGGTTCTTGGGGGTCACAGGCAGGTGCCCCCAGACCATCTGGGTGGCAAGAGGGGCGCCCCGAGGTCAGTGCCAGGCCTTGGCTGGGGCCAAGCGGACTCCTAGATCCTGGGCAGCACTTACCCTGCACCCACGTTGTCTTAGCTGCTTAGCCACTGGGACCTTCTGTTTCCTCCTCCCTGAAACACTAGTTTATAGGCTTATGGCAAGGTAGTTGGAATAGAGTTCTGTTACTTTAATGGCCCATACTGTCAATTCAAATAAATAAATTTAGGGCTTCAGGCCAAAAGAAGGGAAATGTCAGCGCACTGTACAGTTCAAGTAGCTGTTACATGATAGTGTTAGGATCCTGCAGAAGCTGCAGCAGCTACAAAAGCTGCTTTCTGAGCCGCTGGTGCTTCGGTGCCTGTTTCCTGCTGCAGTGACGTATTCGCAGCTTCAGGCCGATGTTTCAGGCAGGCATTTAAGCTTCAGCCTTGAGGTGTAAGTCTGAAGATGTTGGCAGAGAGCTGCCTTGTGTCTTCAGAACGGGATTTAGTCAGAAACTCTGTCTCAGGGTCTTGACAGCTGTTACCTGCTGGGAACCATTTAAAGGTGTGACAGGGCTTTATGACACTTGAAAGACCTGTGGTCAAGTAGCCGCGGGTTGTTTCCATATTTGGCTACTGGTTTTTTTGTTAACATTTTTGAACATTATTTTGTACAAAAACAATATACGAGGTGTGGTCAAACAATGTGGTGAATGTTTAAATAAAAACTTATTATAGTAAAAGACACATCGCCATTAATCTCCTTCAGAACACTCCCCCTCACTTTGAACACACTTATCCCATCATTCTTGCCACTTTCTGAAGCAGTTCTGGAAGTCCTATTTTGTGTCTTTAGTTTCGGTTTCGTGGCTGCCTCGATGTCCTGAATCATTTTGACTCTGGGGAAGAGCCAGAAGTCGCACGGGGCCAGATCTGGTGAATAAGATGGATGAGGACACACCGTAATGTTTTTATTTGACAGAAATTGCCGGATACCAGAAGCGATGTGTGACACGGAGCCTTTCTGTTGTGATTAAACAATACTGTGAATGCTGTTGCTGAGTGCTGTCCAACAGAAAGGCAGGGATTTTCAATTCAGGAAGCAGCACGTCCAACCTTAGTAACAGTGTGTGACAACTTTCATTTTGTTCGGTGCGGTCAGTTGGGTGGGAGCTACGGTTGAGAGAAGGTGTGTTTTAAAGTGTGCCATAAATCATCCTCCTACATGACAACGCGCTCTGTGACGTATCACTTCTGGTATATGGCAATTTCTGTCAAATGAGAACATTACGGTGTGTCCTCATCCACCTTATTCACAGGATCTGGCACCGTGCGACTTCTGGTTCTTTCCCAAAGTCAAAATGACCATGCAAGGTAAACATTTTGAATCAATTCAGGACATCAAGGCAGCCACAAGAGCACAACTAGAGACACGAAAGAACTGCCTCAGAAAGTGGCAAGAACGATGAGATATGTGTGTTCAAAACCAGGGGGGAGGGCCGGCCGAGTGGCTCAGTTGGTTAAGAGCTCGCTCAAGAGTGAGCTCTGAGCACAGGGTTGCCGGTTTGATTCCCACATGGGCCCAAGCTGAGCTGCTGCTGAGCTGCCAACAGGTGGCAGGATGGCCCAGCTAAAAAAAAGAAAGAAAGAAAGAAAGAAACCAGGGGGGAGTATTTTGAGGGGAATAATGTCAGTGTATCCATTACTATAATAAATTTTTTTTATTTAAACACCATATTTTTTTTATCACATCGCATATTAATCTGTTTTTTAGTTTCGTTGTTTACACAAGATGTAGTGAATAGGTGAAGCAGTGTTTTATTTTCCATAGTAAGGGTTTTCTGTGCATACGTGATTGTTTAAACAGGTGTTTGGTGACGGCGACCCCCCAGCAGCTGTCTCAGACAGAACTGGCGGTGGGAGACTTCCTCAGAAACCTGGGGCAAAGGAGGCGGGAGCGGGAGCCGGCGCACCCACACGTGGTGCAGGTGAGAGCCGCCCCAAGCCCCAGGCTGCGCAGGACCTGTGTGTGACATAGGTCCCCAGACGTCCCCATTACCCACGAGGAGACCGGGAGGGTTCAGTCCTGCCCAGTGCTAGCCCAGCTGGAAGTGACTTTGAACCCTGTAGCTTGGCCTTTGACCCTGCGTTCCTATTGTCAGTAATGGGGAAAGCTCCCTGGGGTCTGGGATGCGCTCCTGTAAGAATAGCCAAAAATGGTGACCTGACGAAGCTGGTCTTTTCTGCTGTCGGCGAAGCTTTTCCCTGACTCAGTGACACACGGATGTCCCTAGAATAATCACAGCTGGAACATTCCAGTCATCGTGCTTTGCTTACAAAATGGGCGTGAGCCAGCTCACCGGGTCCAGTAGAGGGACAGGTTGACAAGTCTGCAGGTTTTGCAGAGGACAGACTTCTGCTGTCTCCTTGTACATCCCTAGTCCCTCATCCCCGCATGGGCCACCCCGTCTTCCCAGAGCCTTGCCTGTGACGGGACCTCATGGAACGGGCAAGAGGCGGGCTGTTGCTCCCCGACCGTCCGAAACTCCGCCAGGAAATTCCATGTGTAATGAAAACACTGTTACTTAAAACACCTAAGCAAATGCACCCTAACACTTGATATTAGCTCTGAATTTTCTGCAGTGTGCCTTCTTAGCTATTTCAAGTGAGTTGGGATTTTTCTCCTTTCTCTTGGAAACATTTTCAGAAACCTATACCTAATGGATCGGGAAGCAGCACACATGTTAGTGGTTCCCAGGTCATCAGGAAGCTGATCACAGTAAGTTAACCCAGTCCCGGTCACTGGTCACTTCAGAACCAGCTGTCCCCAGTTAGTTCATGCCCTGCCAAGCAGCGGGCGACCTGCCCCGCAATTGCCAGGTGTCTCCCTGTGCCGGGATGTCGGAGCAGCAGTGCCATGAAGACCGTGCCCCTTCACACTGCACCCCCATTTTCACGTAACTATCTGAGTCGGCTAATTCACCTGCACTCGGGCCGTGTGGTCCCCCCACTCACTCAGCTTAGCTCATTGGGACATTTGGTTTGGTTCATGACAGAGAACACATCTTACCGTGTTCCTGGGAAAAAGGGGAAGGCGAGATCACAGTCCACAGTCGGTACAGATGACATGGGTGACAAGTTTCTAACTGCACCACGATAATTA
The DNA here is from genome assembly GCF_001890085.2 of Hipposideros armiger. Lineage (NCBI taxonomy): Eukaryota > Metazoa > Chordata > Mammalia > Chiroptera > Hipposideridae > Hipposideros > Hipposideros armiger. The sequence goes on along the minus strand of NW_017731976.1, from coordinate 669,014 downwards.
CACCTGAAGCCTGTGTCAAGGTCGGAAGGTTCCCATGGGAAGTAGGACTTCTTCGGAAGTCCAGGTGGCACCTCTGCAGGTCGCACCTGTGAGCCACCTCCCAGTGACACAACCTGACCTTCCCCCCCCCCAGGACCCCACTTTCAGGCCTTGCCAGATGAAGACGCACTTCCAGTTCCTGTTCCCCGTAAACTATGTCGGTGAATGTGTCAGAACCGCTCCTTACACAGACCCGGACCACGCCAGGTACAGACGAGGGCATGAAAACACGACACCATGGAAGGGAACGGGGCGGCCACATAGAAACCCAGAAACGAGGGGGCCGGCTGCCACTGGGTCCCGGAAAAGTTAATGTAGGAAACATAATCACAATATCATGATTTTTCTCAGCGGTTTTCTTGGTTTATCTGCATTTCTGTAGGAAATAGACATGGTCTGTGTGCTAGGCCATCAGGAAGAGTGGTCTGTGTTTCCATTATTGGATAGAATATGGAGATTTAAAACACTACAATGTTACTAGAGGTACCCCTGGGTATTGGGGTTATCGATTTTTTTTTTTTTTGCCTTTTTTATATTTTAGAATTTTTGAACAGTGAATGTATGTCCCTTAGGAAACGCAGAGGTAATAGAAATTTCCAGAGAAAAGCACTTGGAGGATACACTCCAGTCCGTGTAGGGCGAACGGAGCCCATCTGTCCAGGGCTGGCAGCCCTGCCTCAGACCTTGGGCGTGGGGTCCCCAATGAGGGCGGCACATCTTTAGGGACGCGTACTGCCCCCTCTGTTTAGCTTCTCATCAGACCTTGTCATCTTGGGGAGTGAATGCTGTGCCTCCCGCGGATGGCAGCCATGTCGGGCGCGGCCCTGCCCACTCTGCCCTGGGGACATGTTTTCTAGAACCACCTTTTTCCCTTCCAGGACATCAGCTGTTAGCATTCATCATGTAAGTTAGCGGGAACATACAGAACACACATTCCAACAGTGACTTAGGGAGGATGCCTGTCAAAAACCAGCCAGCAGCTTCCCACGCACACACACACGCACATGCTGATGTGTGGGTTTATGTAAGTGACGCTCCACACAGATTGCAACGTGCCCCGCGTGTCTGAGAGGGAGCTGGAAGCGTGTGATGGAAGGCCTGTGCCCCAGCCCTTCTCCCCTCCACCCTGTAACCCAAGCCGCTGTGTGAAATGTCTTCCTCAGGGTTTCTCCTAGGGACCAGGATGTATATGTTACTTGACAAGGTGGTTTTCTGGTTTTGTTTCCACTGAATTAGACATTTGACATCTTTTTGGATGACTTTTTTATTATTATATATGATACTTTTCTGCCAACCATGTTATTTTTAACTTGCAATTTCCAATCATTCATTTCAGTCTTAAGATCCTGGCAAGATTGATGACAACTAAATTCTTGCACACAGAAATTCGAGAAAAAGGTGGTGCTTATGGTGGAGGTGCTAAACTCAGCCATAACGGGATATTCAGTTTTTACTCATATAGGTGAGTTTTTCTCTGACCATTTCATACATGTGGACACACCTCATGTTACTGACAGTCAGTGGCTCTGAAATCATCAGTGTTGTCATCTCATACATTGGAGTGAACTTGAAAAAAAGATTGTCCCCCCTTTTCCACCTCTTCAGCACTCAGCCACACCAGCAGTGTCCTTTTGGTCACTAGGTTGTAGGGACAGCGGGAGAGGATAGGGAACAACTGGCCTTATGTGAATCCTGGCGTTGGGTGGGGAGCGTATTTCAGTAGAAGGCGCCCTGAGCTTTCTGGGCTCCAGGCCTCACACACACAGAAGAACCTGCCCGTATTTAGAGTAAGTCTTCATTTTCTGTGGCTCTCGCCTAAAGACACGTCTTTGGACACTCAGGAAAGGGCGGATTGCTTGTGCCGCTGATACACTTCTCTCTGCTCCTGCCAACTGTGTGGCCCTTCCTGGTGTGGGTGCCGGGAGCTGGGCCCACCCTCAGCGCGTGCAGGGCTGTCTATACCATGTGGACAAAGCTCTCTGCAGCTGTCTCCACTCAGGCAGCAAAGGCTCCGAGATGGGGCCACGTACAGGCGAGTGTTCTGGGCATGTCTTGCAGAAGTGAGGGTTGACATTGAACCTTTTGTAGCGTTTCTCCATGAGTCTTCCACTCAGTCTGACTTTCCTCCGTCCCCCCGACTTGCTCTTTTAATGACATTGCAGAGGCTGCATTGAATACCCTGGTGGTAATAACCAAGAAGAGGGGATGTCCCATGGCCTGTGTGGCTGGGCCTACATTTCCTGAGTGTTGATTTCAGTGGGCTGTTGGACTTCAAGCACCGTTAACGACTAGGAAGTGTTGGAGCTGTGACGTCAGCCTGGGCTGTCGCTCACTTTTCCGTTGGTAAATGTGTGAATAGCTGACCTGTTGGGTCTCCTAGGGATCCACGTTCGACAGAAACACTCCAGGCTTTTGCGGAGGCCGTCGACTGGGCCAAGGCTGGGAGGTTCTCCCAGCAGGACATTGATGAGGCCAAGCTGTCCGTGTTCTCCAATGTGGACGCACCACTGGCTCCCTCAGACAGAGGTATCGGGAGGAGTAAGAGGTCCAGGCTTAGGTCCTGAGCCGTGTCCCCAGCCCCCTGCCCCTTCCTTTGTGACATGCAAACTTCCACCTTGAGTGAGCATCTTGGTGTTGCCACTTGAAAGGGGTCACGTCCTGTCACGTCAGAGCTTGAGTGTGCTGTGAGTGCCCCAGGCGGTATGACCCACGTGGGGCAGAGACCCTCCTGGTGTGGCCCTCACTCATCTTCCTCATCCCAAAGGGGAGCGGCTCTGTGGGAAGGTGAAGGTCAACAGTTTGCCCTTGGGTGGAAATGTGTCCATCGGTGCCCATGGAGCAGGCTCAGCTCCGCTGTCACTCAGCTGTGTCCCTTTCAGGCGTGGACCACTTCTTGTACGGCCTCTCGGACGAGCTGAAGCAGGCACACAGGGAGCAGCTCTTTGCCGTCCACCGCCAAGGCCTCATCGACGTGAGCGACAAGTGAGCACGACCGTGTGGCCCGAACCTATGACCCTCACGCGCCTGGCGTGGGAAGAGCCCTGACCCCCTCTCCTTTCAGGTACCTGGGAGTCGGGAGGAGCACTCACGGGCTGGCTCTGCTGGGGCCTGAGAACACGAAAATTGCCAAGGACCCGTCGTGGATAGTTAAGATGACCAGCAGCTCCAGCTGAGCTCGGGACTCAGCGGCCACAAGCTCACAGGCCCAAGAAGTAAGCCCGAGCCAAATGTAATTTGAAAGGTCAAAAGTGATTGTTTTTCCCAAATACCATCATCATTTATCATTCTGACAATTTTGCCAAAGGTACGTAGCCTGTCAAGTCAGACCAAAAACTCTTTTATCTTAAAGAAGGCGGAGATCGCGTGATCACGAAGAAACTGAAATGATCTCGTGTTAAATGCCAGAGATGCACAGATTACTATGTAAGACTTCCTAATAGAAATGCTTATTTTACCTTATTTATCCTACAAAACTTATTTAAAACATGTAAAAATAAAAGACAACTCTGACTTACCTGTGCTTCAGTCACTGTTTTAAATGACATTTTGCTAAAGTAATTCTTAGGGCCTTTACTAAAAAAATCAATGAGTGACATGAATAAATGAAATAAGGTATTCCAACATCTGCCTTGGTGTATAAAGGTCACACCAAGGACGGGGGAAAGTCTTTGAACAGACGCGTGATAAACAGCAGCCCGATGGGATTCCCAGCAAGAACTTGCTGTGTTCTGGGTTAATGAGCAGTAACTTCTCCCCACATTTAAAAAAAAAAAAATTTCTGAGTTTATTTGAGCCAAAGGGCTGCCATATACCCAGGAGCGACCTCTCAAATGCTCCCTCTCCACTTTATCTTTACCGGAAGGCTCTGTCTCATGTTACTTCACATTTGTCAGATGAAGCTGTTTGTTACTGGCTCCTCAGTTCCTACTCAGCCTCCAGGCAGACGACCCCGCTTGGCTGTGCTTGGCAGACACTGTGTTACCAACCAAAGGTTTGGGGCAGCCCTGCGTCTGGCAGATCTCTCAGTGCCATTTTTCCAACAGGCTCAAATGACTGTCAGCATTTTTAAGCAATAAAGTATTTTTAATTAAGGTATGTACATTGTTTTAGGCATACTGCTATTGCACACTAGCTATAGGATAATGTAACAGTTATAGGCACCAGGAAACCAAAACTTTGTGTGACGCACTTTACTACAGTGGTCTGGCTCCTGCCTGTGTCCGAGATCTGCCTGTATTTCTGCTCACCCCCCTTCTCTCTGTACGAGTCCTTCCCCCATGGCGGGTTGACAGGCGAATCCTTACACATCTCAGACTTGAGACCGGAGAAGAGAGGCAGAAAAGCTTTTCACTCTAGATACTGAGTAATCTCACTTAGGCCCGAGATGCCATAGAGTCATCCAGAGGGTTCCACACAGGTCCCCCAGGGATGGTGGCTTCAGTGCACACCTCGGACTGAAGGGTGTCATTTCACCTTAACCCTGAGGCATGCATTTGTGGGGTCTGATTTTAATGCTACAACTGGTCCCACTTTAGAAGGCAGCTATGTGGCTATAGTTGGGTCACATCACCTGGTGTCCTGGTCCAGGGCCTGCTCGGCACACTTGACATGTCCCGTGTTTGCTGTGTGTCACAGCATTTGCCTTTCTCCTTTGTGACTTTGTGCAGCCTAGTTCATGATCCCTCTAAAAATAAGTTGCCACAGAGCCTGAGGTCTAAATGCCCACTTAAAAAACTGAAAGAAACTTAGTACCGTGGTTGGAGCTTTAGCGAAATGTTTAATTCCACTGGGAGTGCACGGTTTGAAGCAGGAGACAATGAGAAGGACAGCAGACAAGGCGTGGGGGTCCCAGTGCCCCGGGGGCGTGAAGGGCACGGATGGGTGCTCTGTGGTTAGGGATTAATGTTGACAATACTCATACACCATGCTCATAAATAACAAGTGTTACAAAAACGGCGGTAAACAGGAAGTCCAAGTGTTGCCAGGCAGTGCAGGTCCGGTGGCACCTAGATGGCTGCAGGTTCCTCGGGGCCGCGGCGGTGCACGTGCTCCATTTGACCCGCGTCGGAGACCTCCAGGCTGGCCTTGTACTTGGCCAGGATCTTCATGAGTGGCCGCAGCTTCAGCCACCACTGCTCTTTGGGAATTCTGTGCCTGTGAACAGGGGGCAGCAGCGGTGAGTGCCCCACCCAACACCAGTGAAGTCGGAGGGGAAGCCAGTTTTCAGAGGTCCAGTGAAACCATCCTATTTCTATTTCCACAAACCTTCCCTGCCCTGTTTCTAAAACTTGTATTAGCTGTTTCCTAAAAATACTACAATGAGTGACTTCTGATAGCTACAGTAAGTATGACGGGTGTCCCTGCCCTTGAGGACCCCTGCTGTCCAGTCCTGCTAACGGCATTAAGGTTTAGACTTGTGACATTCGGATTACTTACTCGAAGTCCGTCTCCTTCCTCAGTTCTGCCACAGGCTGGAAAAGGAGGTTTCTTTTGCAGATTCCCAGCACACAGATGGAATCATCAGTTACAAATCTCTTTCCTAGAAAAGACAGACAATGATCTGACACTGAGTACTTGGATGTGTTTAACAGGCAGGTCAAAAGTCGATGAAGGACAGCATAAATACGCAGCTGCAGTGTTGCCATGGGGACATGGGGGACAGTTCGAGGAATGTAATTGATAATGTGAATATTTTGTAGGGTGTCAGGTGGTCACATGTCTTGCATCATGGATGGGGTAGAGGCTTGATCACTGCACTGTACACCTGAAGCTGATGTTGTATAATATTGTATGTCAACTGTAAGTGAATATATATAT
>NW_017731976.1:653461-660918 GCF_001890085.2 Hipposideros armiger | reverse complement strand
CAAACCGTAAAGGAAAAAGTTAGTAAATTGACTGCATTAAAATTAAGAGTACTTCATTAAAAGATGCCTTGCAGAAGGTGACAAGGCATACACAGATGGAGGGCAGATACCTGCACCATGATTGTCAGAATATAAAACAAATGTGCTGTAACAAAATACAAAAAAAAAAAGCTATAAAATAACATAATCAAAATATTTTGGAGCAGAGTGGATCAAAAAACAAAACCCAACCACATGCTGCCTCCAGGAAATGCATCTCAGCTACAAGGACAAATACAGACTTAAAGGGTGGAAATCGATACTCCAAGCAAATAGCAAATGGTATCCAGAGAAAAGCGGGATGTTTATATCAGATGAAGCAGACTTTAGAAAACATAATAATCCTCTAAAATAATATAAACAAAGCAAAATATTAAACATAACCAACCAGTAGGAAAACAATACCTGAGCCCACAGGAGAAACGACGTTACACAGACAGGAAGAACCAGCCTTTCCCTCAAAGCCACAGGGAGCCTTTGAGGCCCACATGACAGCAGTGGTCTAACGGTGACAGGTCAAGTGTCCCAGAAGGGTAAGGAACTGACCCGCCCGCAGGGAAGCACGCGGTGCTGACACTAGTCTGGAGAACCAGCCTGGTGACCCCAGCGTCCGGCCCCATGGGACACTCGGGGCCCAGGCAGCAGGGTCAGGGGTGGTGGCTGTCATGGTGGATGGGCATCAGCACGGGGCCTGTCACAACCCAGCATCCTGTCAGCTCACCAGTCCCGGGAACGCTGGCTGCTTCCGCTCACGGAAACCACGGAAGCAGCTGGACTGGGGAACAGCTCGGAGGTTTAATGGCCCGTAACTAGAGGAAGCGAGGACTGGGTCCACGTTGTCCCAGGTGCTTCTGGGTGGCATGGCACATGGGACAAGCACACGCTTAGGCTGTGGGGGAGGAAGCAGGCAGGACACCTCCAGGACTTGTTTTCCTTCAAACAAGGTCTGAATGAGCAGAGTCTTAAGTGTCTTACGTAAAAGCCAATACACAGTGTCCACAGAGCACAGATATAAAACAAGGAGAAATGTAAAAAATAAAAGAAAACAAGGAAAAATGACATCTTGGTGTCTTGCTAAGGAGCCCAATAATTTTCTGGTTATTAAGAGATGAGTGTCACTAGATTACTTGATGCCTCCCATCGCTAATAAGCAGGAATAGAGCACTTTATTAATGTATACCTAATATAACCTTGAACGTCATACGTAGCAACTGCAGAGTCTAATAAGGGTAAAAGCAACATCAGTGCAGCTCAGGGCTGGACACGAGCAGAGGCGGACCCAGTCCCTCTTCCCGGAGCACAGGCAGACCCTTGTCCCCCACAGGCTTGTACCTTTCCCCTGCGCCTCCTTCAGTTTTGTGGTGATCCACTGCATGGCTCGGGCAGAGATTTTGGTTCCAAAGTTTCTGTCAAATGGGGACGGTGCCCCGCCCTGTTGTGGTAAGAGTTATTAGAAATGTTAGTCATGCAAAATACCTTCCTGTTTATTTTTCAAAATGAAATGGGAATAAAATTACATCACATTTTTAAGAGACTCAAATTTGCAAATAGGGATTTTGGGTTTGGGGGGGNCTGACGAAGGGAGAGGAGTCCTGCGGGGAGAGGAAGAAGTCAGACTCCTCACACCTCCTTGGGTGGGAGCCAGGTGCCCAGGCTCCCCGGCGGCGACGAGGTGGGCAGAGAACACCTCGGGACCGAGGGGAGAGGGCGACACATGGGTAAGTGCCAGGCCACCCTCACTCCACACTCACTCTGAGAGGGGCTGTCACCTGCTCTCGGCACTGAGACGTTCCACAGGGAGCACGGTGCTGAATACATAGCTCACTAACCACAGGAATAGGAAAAGGGGCTTGAACAGAAGGATGGACTTGAGATAAATGCTAGGAAGAAACTATGCTTGACTGTACATACTGTAAGCAGCTAGAACATACTAAGATAAGCATCCTTAGATGAAGTGGGAAAATAAGTAAATCCACAAAGTAGGAAGAAATAAGCAGAAGTTAACGTAGAAAACAAACTGAGAAAATCTAAGTTCTCTGAAAAGTAAAGTTGAAACTCTACATCACTGTTTTTGTCAAACATTGGAAATTAAAGTAATAAACACTCAGATCTGATAAGGTCTAATCAAGAAAACTAAGAGAGGGTGAGATGGTGATATCGGCACAAATCACCTACATCTGGAATGAATGGGACCGGAAATGCTGCAGGCATTAACGAGAGGCCATTATGAAAATTTTCATGCTAAGTGTTTTGAAAATTTCCTAGGAAAAATAACTTAGAAAAATGATTCAAGAAAAAAAAAACACCAGTAGGTGTATAAACAGTAAAGTAATTCAGCAGTCAGCTAGCTCTCTCTGCAAAGAAAACGAGTTTGATGGGAGGTTTCAGGGGGAGTTTTATCAAACTTCCAGAAATGAAAANTTTTTTTTTTATTTTATTTACCAGCACTAGAAACAAACCGATGCCATGGGTTTAAGGAAAAAAAAAAATCTTAGGAAAACATTCTCAAGAACTAGGTCTTGCAAGGAAAATAAAACTTGAGAGCCTACTGAAAAAATTTAGACACCGAATTAAAAAAAAAAAAAAAAGCATCTCTGTTGGATACTGATCTTCCAACTCCTATGTGGTTTCCCAAGTGTGACTTACAAATACCATAACAAGGATGTATTTGATGTTTATTGCCTTTCAATAAAAAATGGCTTAACACAGCACCAATATTGTTTTGGATGTAATTTAACATCCTCAGTCTACAAAGGGGAGAATAATGCTGACAGCCAGGCTGAAAGCATAACAAATGCTAAAGGCCGATTCAGGTCAATGAATAAAATTACAAATATCTGGCTCAGATTCTGTCCTCAAACATCAAAGCAGGGCCAAAAGACCTGGCATTCACCACAAAATGACAGAGGCTAGAAGTAAGTTTGGCTCAGCCAAAAACATCACAAAACTAATTTTAATATTATCTCAATCATAAAACACGGTGACCCACTATGGCCTGAGCTTTAGATGCTCACCGTCATGTAGGGACACGCTGTTGTGGCCGTAGCACAGGAAAAGAGTGGTGCAAATCTTAGGGAGCTGAATCAGAGATGGTCAGACTTTTTTTCATAGTTTTCAATGAGCCAGACCCAGCCCACGTCTCCGGTGTGCTGGTAGATAAAAGCGGGCTGGGGACCCTTGTTAGCGAGCGTCCATGCTACCTGCTTTGCTGGCCACAGACTTACGTCGGTGATGGTGTTCAGGGCAGTGTCGGCACCAATGCTGAAATCAGACCCCGGCACATTGTTGGAGACAGTGGCAGGGACCATAACCATGGGGACACAGAACTCCTCGTGTTTCTCCCGGGCGGCTGACAGTTCCAGCAGTCCCAGGTAGGCCTGCAGGACAAGCGTGTACAGTTGTGGGGTAGGAAGGGGAGGCAGCAGCTGGCACTGACAGACCTCCCAAAAGTCAATGTGGAAAGGTGTTAACATCACTACAGGGATGAGCACCTCCTTAAGAACAAAGGGGCCCATGGGATATTGTCATGTAGATGGAGACTATGTCTCATTGGCAAGGGCATCTCTTATTGGCAAGGGCATCTCTTATTGGCAAGGGCGTGAGTATCCAAGACTTGCATTTTCTTTCTCTAAAACAAAAGGTTAGCATGGGGCTCACCTTGGCTGAATAGATAAAAATAAGGTGGCACAGACATAAAACAATGACCTGGCCACATAACTACCTTCCTCCCTGAAGAGCCCATGGGCTTCAAGTTCAAGAGAGAGAATCATTTCTATTGACTTGAAAGACATCGGAACTCACTGAGCAGATGAACCTCTGCCAAAGAGTCAAGTGTCACTTCCTGCTGGGCGAGTCCTGCCCCCTGCTATGCTGTGTGTCGCAGTGGTCCAGTGGCAGGTGGAGCTTGGCTCTATGACCCCAGTTCCTGAGGAGCCTGGTGGAGCTGGCACAGGCCACCATTGCAGCCTACAGCACCGAGGAGCCAAGGGGTAAGCACAGGTGGGACGTACCTCAAAGCCACCAATGATCAGCAGTGCATTGATGCTGTGGGCGTGCATCTGGGTGGCAATGTCCTCCAGGTACTTCCCGGGCAGTGTCCTAAAACAGGTCAGCACAGACCAGGTCAGAGGCTGCACACAGTGGATGGAGCACCGCCAGCTCCCCGGCCACCTTGTCCCCATCTGCACGGCCCAGCTGTGTAGCACTGAGCACAGAACGGCTACTCCCTCCTCCGTGTGGCTGGCGGAGAGCAGCATGGGGAACCACACACGGCAGGGGTGGCCAGGGATCATGTCTCAGAAGGTGTGTTTTCAAAAGAAAATGGGAAGAGGCTTACGGCTGTCCAAAAAAATCCTATGGCCTCATTAGGAAGGGGAAAAAGTCACAATAACTTGTAAATACTCATAACAAATATCATTTGAACAGAAACTTCCAGTTCTATGCCTTATCCAATCTAAGGTCCTTTAAAGTCACAGCCTTCCATATTTGCTGCTCCCCGTTTCATCACCTATCCCAAACATGCCAACAAGTGGTATCAGACACAGGATAGTTGGCCATGCCCAGTCCCACAAGCCCACCCAACACCCACCCAATTGTTCCCATCATTTCAAGTTCAAGAGAGAGAATCATTTCTACTGACTTAAATGACAAGAGATGAAATGTTTGTACTGTTGGTAGATTTATAAGAAGCCTCAGGGCAAACATACAGGCCTGGGTAGGCAGGGGACACAAATGGGCGTCACATCAAGGACAAGATCCCCCCCAGTGTCTAGAGAGCATCAGCAGGATGTGCTGTCAGTTCACCCAGAACCTGGGGTGTCATTGACAGGCTGCAGAGGCCCGGGAGGTGCACTGGCACATGCCCCACTTCTAACTGGGGCTTTGCCGCCCAGAGAATCATGGGCGCTCAGAGGTCGGACAGCAAGCTGCTGGGGTGAACTGGCCACGTCCCGAGGAACACAGCAGCTGGGGGACACAGGCATCCTGATTTCAAAGCAGAATGGAGGGACAATGAGCTAACACTTGTATGGAATCCATTTACAAGACCTACATACAAATTACATTCCTTCCATATAAAATGTGATATGTAGTGACAACTGATGTTCACTTGCACCCTTGAGATCAAAGATGAAAAGAACTGACTTAATATTAAATAGCAGTGCCTGGTTAAAATAGCCTATCCCCAGCTGTGTGGGGAAACGGAAGCTTTCTGTAATTCAGAAACATGCATTTTTGTGCTGGACTCACTCGGGGCACTTCTCCAGCTGTAGGAACCTGGTCCCCCAACATTGGTGGCACTCAGCTCTGTTCCCAGGGACAGTAAGCCACTAACAACGATTCTGTAATTCTGGTTTACATAGTACAGTCACCACAGCTCAATGACATCATTTATCCTTGTCACCTCAAATAAGATGCAGGATTTCTGCCCAGCACTTGATTCTTCAAATCAATGGACACAAGGGATTTGGGGAGGAAACAGTTCCCAAGTTATCCGCCTCCTGGGGTGGGGCAGGATGTGAAACAGGGCCGCCCTCCTGCGGGATCCCTTTCCAGATTCTGCACCAGCTACTCTCCTCTAGGAGATGGCGCTTTCTTCCTCCTAAGAGCACGCTGGAATCAAGGTGGGAGATTACCGTTTTGTCCCAAGAATGGAGCCACCTTGTCCAGTCCAACCTCCGACATCCGACCAGCCGATTTCTTTGATCTAACATGCAAACAGAATGAGACAGCTGAAGTGAGAAAGCAAGGGAACGAAGTTTTATAAACAGCCCCGATGCCGGCACGTCCCGAGGGCTGTGTGTCTGCAAGGATCTGCGAAGTGTTGGTAGANGGAGCCGAGCCCATGAGGCAAGCATCCTTATTACTTCAGAAGCTTCTATCAATTTCTTAACCTTATTTTGGGGTGGGGAGGGGGTCCCAGTTTCCCTTAAGAATCTGATCAGCTCTGGGCTCACTTCTACAAAAAAATTTCAGGAGATTCAGGGACCCTCTGAAATGAACAATGGGTGAGAAGTTCCTAAGTCACAGGAGTGGACGGCGAGGTGGATGTGGGCAGGCGTGCAGTCAGGAGCCTGGGCCCATGACTCCAACCCATCTCCCACTTTGTCATCTGTGGCATGCGCATAAACCAGAGTGCACCCCAAGATCGTTTCCACATGCTTCTGACTTTGTGCAAATAAATGTCACTTGTCTCTATCTTAAATGGTGGTTAAGGCCCAGTACTGAATGAGGGACTTCATTTGAATAAAGTTTTCATTAACTCATATCACTGTATGAAAGCTGACCGTTTCCCCTAAAATGTCCATCTACCCAAATATCACAAACAACAGAATTCCTAAAGCCAGTGGTATCTGGTAGGACGTCCAAGTGGGAACCGTAACGGAATTCGCATGTTTTTCTGGGGCTGTGTTGAGCCTCCCTACCTGCTGCATGTGGCCCAGTACATTCTTCCTGCAGTCGAACACGCCTTTGCCCTCCTCTGAGTAGAGCTGGTAGATGAAGTCGGTGGTGTAGTTCTCACTGCAGCTCTCGTTCCTGAGACACGGAGAGCACAGGGCTCAGTGCTGCGCCACTGGGGGCCTGGTGGGGCACAGGGCCACCCCTGCCTCATTCCACACCCTGTCTTCTCTATAAATGTCAGCTGCCTCGTTAAAGAAATGACTTGGAAATATCTTTTTAAAAAGACTACAAAGGAAAAGGGAACTTAAAGAAATTACCCTTCAGGCTTCTAAGTGTGTGCGAGTTTTTCACACGAAACAGTTACTCTGCTTCCTTGGCCCAGCATCGTTCAGTGAGGGTCCTGGCGGACACATGGTGGCTGGTTGGGGGTCAGATCGTGACACAGGCTCCTTCCGAGAAGACAGGTCCCCACTGAGGGAAGGCAGGGGGTCACTTACCTGAGCACGAGTCCCCTTTGAATGGTGGTCTTCATCTTCTCTGTCAGGTGCTCCACATTGGACTAGGAGAGAGGGCTCCATTAATCACACGGGAAAGCTCACCGGCGCCGGCTGCATGCCAGGTCCTGCACCACTCTAAGAGCTGAGCGGGGCAGCTCCCCTCCCAGTTTATATTACTGTGGCGAGGACAACAGGCAGTGCCTCAGGTAGTGACAAGTCCAGCGGTGAAGATGACAAACAAGGTCGTGTTGCTGGGCACCCTTGTTTAGTGAGTGGAGCTCAGCTTCCATGGAAAACGCTTTCCAAAATAAATAGGTTTCCCTCTAAAAACGTTAATTCACGTATCCTGTATGCTTGCCCTCTGTGTCCTGATCTATTTTCATGACAGCATTTCCTAACTCAGAGGAAAGTATCTGTCACCTCACTTTATATAGAATCGGATACAGCTGCCTATGGAGCATTTGGGGAAGGGGGCGCTACAGAAACTTACAAGACTGAATTTTGTGCACAAAGTCTCTAAGG
>NW_017731976.1:645750-651871 GCF_001890085.2 Hipposideros armiger | reverse complement strand
CCACCAGCCGCCAGCCTCCTTCAGGAACACAGAGACACCATCCGCTGTTCCCCTCAGGCCCTGCACCCCACCGGCTCTGTCTCTGGAGCCTGACATGCCTTACTGGGCCCTTGGCAGCTCCTCCTCCTCCCAGCACCTCAAAGCCTCTCAGCGGACCCTGGCCTGCCACCTACCCACCCCGCAGCCATGCCCCAGTCCCTCCAGGCCCCGAGGGAGGCCTGACCCAGGGACAGAAGCCGGTGACACTGGAACGAGGTGCCAGGCTGCAGGCCTTGCAGGTGGGAACGGGCCTGGGGCCAGGGCACACAAAGGCAGCTGCAGGAGGTGGACCAGCCCGACACTGTGACCTGAGCCCAGTGAAGCCGCCTCGCACTCCTGGCCTCCAGAATTGTGACAGTAGTGTGTGTTGTAAGACGCCAGGTTTATGGTCGTCTGTTACCGGGCAGAGGACCCTTCCTGCCGACCTTGTGCTGACCCAGACTTAAGTGCCATTTCCTTAGGAAACTGTGACCGTGGGGACTAGACAGCATTGCTCCGGGACACCTCATGGCGCTTCCTCACAGAAGCTGTCACAGTACATATTTCTGCAGCATGGGGAGTGGGGGTGGGGTGGGGGGGGAGGGCCTGTCCCTCACGGGACTGCAAGTCCCATCAGGGCAGGACCTGCAAGTCGGCTCACCCCAACCTGAAGCACACAGCACCTGGTAAGTTCTTGGCAGTGAGTGGGAGAACAGCCATCCTGCCGCCCTGCCCCCCCAGCCAGGGCCAGTCACACAGGCGTCCTTGGAGGGGTCTGAACAGCCCTGGGGACCAGGTGGGAGGGCTTGCACAGGAAGGGACACCACTGCCGGGGAACCTTCTCGAGTGCTTTGGTCACGTGTGCAGGCACATGCGTCCTCACACAGGCTCTGCTGAGGTCGCCCCTATCTGTTGAATCAGGTTCCTGGCTGGAGCCCCATCTTGCCCAAATAACCAGATTCCTTCACAGGTCGGCATGTGCCCCAGCAGGCAGCTGCTTTGCAGGCTCCAGGAGCCAAGCGTTAGAGGAACTGGGCACCGAGGCAGGTGGGACGGAGCTGCACAGCCACGGCCCCTAAGGACCCAGGGCAGATGCAGGCTGCATGCGGTGCTGGACGGGGACATTCCAGCACCCACAGGGCCCTGCAGTTGAGGGGGGTGGAATTCTCAGAGCAATCCTGGGGGTGGGGGCGTGGAGCAGGGCTGCACACATGGATGGGATGCCCAGGTCCCCCCAGAGCTGCAGTCACAGGTTCTCCCTAGCAGGCCACCTAAGGCGGAGATTATTGTCACCCATGCAGAGAATAGCGTCATAACCGCTTAGTCGCAAAAGGACATGCCGGCAAAGCAGCTCTCCTCCGAGGCCAACTGAATACTTGTGTCTTAGCAGTGACCCCTTGATGAAGAAGGGGAGGAGTGAGTGACCCTGATGGCCGAGCCAAGGCCCCATGTCTCTGTAAGCCACCAAGTGTCAGAACAGTGTCAGCTGGCTGGCACCGTCAGCCTTTGGAGCTTAGATACACCGTTCCTAACTTCTCTCTCCGTCTCACCTCACTGTGTCTGAGAGCCGAAGTCCTTTCTTCTAAAATTAGTGCATCATCTCGGCCTCGTCTCATTGAGTCACTAAAAGTAGCAGAGACAAGTGAGAGGCCACAGCAGCAAATGCTCCCCTGACCGGAGCTGGTGGCACATGGTGGGGAGCAGGCTATGATGCTGGCTGACAGCAAGGAGTCTGGGAAGGCAGACACCACTGCCTGGCCCAGGCGCCCCTCCAGCCAGGTTCACTGTGGGAATGACCCCTCCTGCCAAATGCTGATGCCCTCTAGTGGCCAACAGACGACGGTCTGAGAAAAATCTCTGGGCATTATCCCACTGGAGGGAAAACCTCAAGTGACAGTTCCAATGCTACTGTTGGCTGCACTGGTGTTTTAAAAATACAACCAAAATGTGAAAGGATAAGGTGGAGCTCAGAATGGTGCTAAGACAGAAAAAAAGCCTCGGGACTAGCTGTGGGGACACAGCCAGTCCTGCACCCTTAACAGGCTAGGAGCATGGCCTCGCATGACTGGTGTTCCCAGGAGGTGGAACCTCCTTGGGGGACCCGGCTGGACAGGGCCAGGAGGGGACCCTTGCAAAGCGCAAATGGCTGGCAAAGCCAGGGTCCCATGCCAGGTGCAGGCCCAGGCAGATGAGGGGCGAGCAGTAGGGAGACGCTGACCGTGCCCACGGAGGCTGCTTTATGGGTCCGTACATGACCGTATTTCACATGCAAAGAAACAGAACTCCAAGGATGCAAAGGGCAGGCCCCCAGGAGCTTCTAACTTGGACCAAGGCCATCACCCTGCTGGGAGGCTAAGAACAAGCCCACCTCTGCCAGCAGCATCACTGCGAAAATGAGTGAGGGGCTCAGATGTGCCGTCAGCTTAAGAGTGAGGGACGCGGGAGGGCAGGCCCAGCCAAAGCCTCCCCGTCCCCTCCCTGCGTGGTCCTTCATCTCTGAATACGGACCTGGACTGAAATGGCCAGCTCCTGAGGGGCTCTCCCACAGTCAGGGCTTCACAGGAGATGTGACTGTCTAAAGGAGGTGGTCACTGTCATGGTTCCCTGCTTGGCCACCTTTCCTTTCCCTGTGGGGGGAGGACCATGCCCCACAGCAGAGGCCTCAGGTCCACACGCCGACCCACCCAGACCTCATGGCCACCCGACTTGCTCTGAGATCGCCTAACAGACTGCACACCTTGCATCACCTCGGGCCGCAGCACGAACCTGCGGATGTCCCAGGCCCCTTGTCCAGGTGGGACAGAAGTAACCACTGAGCACTGACAGAGCATCTCATTTCTAGAGGACAAACGTGGACTTCCCCAGAGATGAAAAAGCTGGGGAAAACTACGCTGTCATGGAAAGTGGGATACAAACTCCGCAAAATGGGGAGAAAAGAAGGAATAATAAATCTGGCTGCTTCATTCAGGGCAATCACCTGGGTTCCCCTTCCAGCTCCCACTTGAGGGGAAAGAGAAAGACCCTCCAAGTTCATCCCAGGCAGTCAGAATCACAGGGTGAAAGCAAGCAGACACACAGGGACAGCATCCTTACCTCTACGACCACATTTAGGGCGGTATCACTGCCCAAGCTCAGCTCTGTGCCGGGCACACTGTTGCTAATGGAGGCAGTCAGGACACAGATGGGAATGCAAAGCTCCTGGTAGCTGCCACGCGCCTCAGCGAACATGACTGGGCTCTCGAAAGCCTGAAGCAGGTGTGCGTGGTCAGCAGGCCCCTGGCCCCTCACCTGCTATCACCAGGTGGGGCCGAGCACCTCCGTGCGTGTCAGTGGGAGAGGAAGCCATGAGCTAGTGCTATGTGGGAGCGGGAGTAACCCAATGGGGCTCGGGGCGCAGGCCTCAGGAGGGGACCTGCCAGTGCAGGGGGCACAGGGTGGGGCCTTGGCCAGGGCGCTCACCGCCCAGCACGAGGGGACACCAGCAGCGGCAGCAAAGCAGGGCTGGCGGCGGCTTCGGGGTTAGTGGTGAGTGAACAGCTGGGCCTTTCTTGGCACCTCGGAGCCAATTGGGGCAGAGTCTCAGAGCCAGGCCAGCCTGGTGACTCCCTGGACTGAGCAGGGCATGTGACTCCACCAAACAACCCACCGGGGATGGCAGCCACACTCGGGTGCCTCTGCTCTGCATCAGGAGAGGTCACTCCCTGCGGTCCCTTTGCAATTCTTACACAAGGCAGGCACGAGGGCCTGGGGCCCTAGTTGCTTGGGAACCCCAAGGTGAAATTGTTCAGCTCCAAAGTCAAAAAAGTCAGCTGTTCTGACGCATGTGGCAGGGGTTTGGCCATCTGTCTCGAGTGTTAATCAAAAGTGCTCATTACTGACACAGGCCCACCGTTTACCACCCCCAAGTCCACCAAGCTCCGGACACAGCCAGCATTTGATGGACATTTGCAGGCAAACGGACCCATGTGTGGTCTCTACCTCCCCAAGGTGACCACTGTGCATCCTGCTGCGGAAAGCATCACGTGGGGGGCAGGCTGGCACCCAGGCCTCCCAGGCAGGTGCATGGCCCCCGCTGCCCCATGGCTCCCCAAAATGCATCAGCTTCGAGGGCACCTGTGGCCTGAGGACGTGTGGACAGTGGGCCTGCGGCGGGTTAGTCCAAGGTGCCGGGAGGAAGGTGAGGTGAGGGGTCACTCACCTGCCCAACGGCCCCTAATCCATTGCCCCTCCACCCCACCCATCTCCTGCCTTGGGCTCTGAGTGGAGACATGTCACAGTGTCATGAAGCCGCCCTGGACACTGGAGCTGTCCACACCAAGAAGAGACTGGATGGATTTTTAAGGAAATGGCCCTGGTCTCCGATCTGTTTACCATCACAATTCCGGCCATCTGGCCACAGGGCTGTGGCCTCGGCCAGCTTGCAGCAGTCATGGCCACTCCACGCTCAATGCACCCCAGTGTGCTGTGACTGGAAAAACAGGGTGCACTCTGGGGAGTGACAGCACCCGTTTGGAGGCCCGCGGCGGGGGGCCCCCGGATGCCCTCATCTTTCTGATGTGCTTAGTGCAATGGGACTGCGTGGACCGAGTGGTCGTGAGGACAACTGGACGCAACAGCTAAGAACACGAGACCATCTTGGGGTCCCATCCTCGGCACCTTTGATTTTCTGGGCCAACAGCTCCCCATTGTGGGTATCCTGACATCTGGGGGGGTTGTCAGTAACATCCACATGCCAGTGGCACCCCTCCCTGCCTAGTTCTAATGGAAAAAAAAGTCCCTAAACATTGCAGACGTCCCCTGGAGGCAAAATCACCACCACGTGAGAATTACCCCGCTTTCTGCCCAGACAGGGCTGCTGGTACTGGAGATGACCCAGGTCTGTACCCTGAATGCACCAGGGCCAAGCAGGTGGCACTACTGTCACCATGGCACCTGCTGGTGACCTGCCTGCTCCGAGTGACGCAGAGAGGGGGACGGATCAATGCAGCACTGGCTACGGTCCTGGGTCCTCTAAGCAGATCAGGAGGGATGCAGGGCGCCCCGTCCCGGAGGCTCGGCCCTGCCCCGGCATGTCCCTATTCCTCCTCATGGCCAGCCCAGCCGAATTCCGACCCGAATGCAAACCTCCTGAGATGGACTCTACTTCCCTTTGGCCAAAACATACACAAGTCTAGGAGAAACAGCAGGTTCCCATGCCATGCCCACGCCCAGTCCCTGCAGCCTTGGGGCACACTGAGTGTCGGTTTGTCCCCGATCACCACCAAGACCACCTGGCCCGTCACTAGCAGAAAACTGCCTCCTTCATGACCGATCAACCCAGTTTTGAAAAACCAAGTGAATACAACACCAGACTCAAAAGGTCATGTAATAATTCCCAAGACCCCGCTGAGGGAAACAGGTGGGTAATTTAGAGTTTTTTCCCCAGATAGACTCTAAATACTTGTACGACAACACACATACAAGTATTAGATCTTTATAATCCAGAAAAACATTCTTTGTAGCAGAGGAGCCTGGAATTACTAAGTGGGAGAGTCTTGTCCTCATGCCTGAAAGTGCAGATCAAAGACCACAAGGAATAAACGGCAACCCAGGCAGGACCTGCAGATGACACCTTTCAAAGTCCCCCACCCCCATCCCCCGCCCTGGACCCAGACGGTTCTGAGGAGACGACAAGTAGGGTTCTGAGCAGGCAACAAGCAGGAAAAGTGAGCTTCCAGTTGCTTCTACTGCAAGCTCAGCATAAGCAGATTCAACATCCAGCAAAGGCAGGGAGAAGGAGTGGTTAAAACAAAGATGAAGTTCATTTGGGGACAGACAGGACCTTGCCATTTACAGCTCGAAGATCCATCAGGGGTGGAATTAGTCCAGTCGCAGCGAAAGCAGGAGTGACAGTCACCAGACGCGCGGGAGCAGTGGCCCAGCAAGCAGTTAGGGGTGTACGGGGACACGGGTAACACAGGGCAAGGCTTTTTAGTAAAAAAAAAAAAACGCAGATAATTTAGGAAGCACAAGAGAGCAACAAACAAGCATAAGCATTACTTACCATTAGAATTTCACATTAAAAGCCTTTTTTTTTTTAATTTTTTTTTTTATTTTATTTACC
>NW_017731976.1:638243-642025 GCF_001890085.2 Hipposideros armiger | reverse complement strand
GGCATGCCTCAGCCTCCCGGGCTAGGTCTCCCCTCCTCACTCATGCCCTTGGGACTTCTCTATGTCATGATTTTAAACACCATCTATAAACTGACTCCCCCCACCCCCAAACGCACATCTTTGCCCACATCTCTTGAAGACCCAGAACACCACCTTACTCTGCTCCCCAGAAAGCCCCCTTCAGAGGCCCCCGACACCCCACTTAACATCTCCAAACCTCAATACCGCTCACATTTCCCTGTGCCCATCAGCTGCAGCTCAGGCCAGAAACAGACTCATTCTCACCTCCACTTTTCACCCATGTGTATATTTAGTGAGCAAATCCTATTAGCCCTGCCTTCAAAATACACAGAGACCCTAGGAGACCTGCCATAGACTCAGTTACTGGAATGAACCAAACCCCCATCTCTGGCCTAGGTTACTGCAGAAGCCCCTCCCCTCCTAGTCTCCGTTATAGGTCAGCATGGGCCACGTCCCTACTCAGGGCAGGCTTCTCAGAATATGGGCCAAAGTCCTTACCTACCAAGGATCCACCCCGCTTGTCTCGCTCAGCCCTTCGACCTTGAGTCTGAGATGACCACCCTTCATGCCGGCCCCTCTGTGTGCATCTCTCTAGCTCTGGTCACTTCCTAAGTGCTATTCAGTTACTCCATTTGTTTGTACTTACCCTAATCTCCCTCCCTAAGACACAAAGTCGTGGGGCTGCAGCTTTGCTGCCCTCTTCCCTAACAGGCCGCCACCATGTGAGGACTCAGTAAGAGGCTGCCCAGTAACCGGGGGAGTTAACACTGTGGACCGGGATACACTTGGCTGAGCGTGCAGGACTCACAGCCTCACCACGGTGTTTGAGACCCTGCCCTGAGATCTGGGTCAAGTTAATGTCTCCACGCCCATTTCTCACGCAAGGAAAATGGGGACAACATCTCAGATTTCTTGCACAATTTAAATGGGTTAACGCACATCAAACTCGCGGGCACACTGAGAGCCTTCCTCAGGACAGATTCCTGACGCAGAAGCTTTCTCCCTGCTCGACAGAGCTCTCAGTCCCCCACTCCCTGCAGCATCCTGTCCCACCTGTGCCGGCGCCTCCTAAGGGACTCACCTGGCCTCTGGCAAAGCCCTCAAAGCCGTCATACACAGCGAGCATCCTGTGCCCGGAGGAGATGCCCACACGCACAGCCGAGCGCACGGCCGCATTCATCCCGGCCGCCGGCGCGCCCACGTTGATGACGCCCACATTGCAGCCGCTCTGCAAGACAGGGGGCATGTGGCACCTGTCACAGGTGTGTCCCCACTCCTACTCCATGTACACTCAGGAAGCGGCCCACCTGCCATCAGAGACAGCCCGGGCAGGAAGGCGGCGGGGGGGCGGGACAGGCAGTATCCCCACTTACCTTTTGGATCTCAGAGTCTGGCAGCTTGATGGCAAGCAGCTTGTAGGTTTTGAGGTTTCCCTCAAAGCTCCTGGAAGAAAGAGCGTGGTTGGACCAGGTGTAGAACGTGGGTGGCACAGGAGGGAGCTCACCCAGGGAGCCGGAGCGCACCGTCAGCAAATGGCCCCACTCCTCAGGGGAGGGGAACCGAGTGCTACCCTGAGTCCCGCCAGCCCTCATGGGGACACAGTGCCACGTGTTTCCAGTTTCCTGGACACACAGTGCCAGTGGGCTAGGGAACCACAGCGCCCAATACGCTCAGGTTCCCGACCCAACACACTAGACACATGTCACTTATCTTAATGTTGTTGGGTCCTGACACCCACCTCCCAGCCCCGCCCACCCCAGAGACAAACAAACCATTTCCCCCTCACTGTCACCCAGGCCCACGACCTGCAGACTTCTCACAGACACGGGACAAGCACAGCCTTGCGGGCCTTCTGAGCAGCCAGGCTGCCAGCACATGTGCCCATGACACGGTCTCCTTCAGAACAGTCACCTTCCCCGCAGCTGCACGGCGTCCTTGAACCTCCTCTCATCCATCGCCTTCTGTACGTCCTGGGTCTTGGAGGGGATGACGAGAGGAAGAAGGCAGTGTCAGGGTCAGTGGTGCATCCTCACACTCCAGAGGATAGGCGGACCAACTGGTGCCTGCACCCCGTCCCCCCACACCCGACCCTCCATGCTGGCAGCCTGGGGTCGGCGCATCTACACCAGGCTGTAGCCAGCCTGTCACTGCCAGGCTCAGGCCACTTCATAGAAAAGAACGAGTTGGCCTGGCCGGTGGCCAGGACCGGGGTGGGGAGGGCAGGTCCTGAGGGCATAGGGGCTTTGCTCCAGGAGAGCAGAGCACGTCTCAGACAAGGCTCTGAGGAGTCTTGTTTGATTCTGAGGAGGAAAAAGTAACCAGGACAGCCCGCCCCGGGAGCTGGGGGACCCGGGTGCCGTCGCGGCAGGTGGAGCCCAGCAGGCGCCCGGCCTCTACCCCTGAAAGCTAGTCATGCCTCCAAAGCTTGGTTGCCTCGTCTGTACGCTAAGGAAAGCACCCCCACTTCCCATGTCATCCAGACCCTGAGGGAGATGCCTGGCGAACAGCAGGGGCTCAGGCAAGGCTCACTGTGGCTTTTGTGAACCGTCTGGAGGACGAGCCATCACGTACGGTCATTTGGAGGACAAGCCAGGCTGTGCCTCCAAAGGAGCAGACACTGGACACAAGAAATAGGCTCAGAACGGGCTGCTGCTCATAGTTCAACGTCCTGACCCTTTGCAGCCGTCACCATACGCGCACACACACAGGCTATTTCCCTCCCACAAGCTTTCAGAAATGATGTATCTAAGGTCCTGTCCCATAAGGCCTGTGACTTAATCACCTGTCTATATATGTTATAAAATGCATATACCATATTTCCCCATGTATAAGATGCACCCTTTTCGGAAAAATTTGGGGTCTAAAAACTAGGTGCGTCTTATACAGTGGTTGTATGAGCACAAAAACAAGCGCGGAAAAAGCGGGAAATGAAAGTAAAAAAAAATCTACAACCACTGTATAAGACGCACCCAGTTTTTAGACCCCAAATTTTTTTAAAAAAAGGGTACGTCTTATACATGGGGAAATACGGTACTTCAGAGCCACTGGAAAGACCAAGTGAGACGACAGTGAAAAAGAGACTTTGAGAAATAACAGATAAGAACAACTTCTAATGCAAGTCCCTGAAGTGGGAAATTATAACCGGGGGCCTGGAAGAGGCAGGTGCATGTCAAGATGTCACCTGAATTAGCCATGCCAGTGTCACATCACAGATTTGAGCGTCCTTGGGGACAGGATGGAAGGAGAGGCTGAAATCTGAGAGGCCAAGGACATCCTGGCCTGCCCCACAGACTCCTGGGAGCCCTTTTCCTGCATTTCATCTTTGACTTGTTGACAGAAACCTTCACGGGTCCTTCCCGCATAAGCCATTCTCACAGACTGGGCTCCCTTTCAGGGGATGGTTATACTAAGCGTCACCGAATCATGGCAGGGCCCAGGTGTTTGGGAGCCTGCTGCTGCACCCGCGAGGCGGTGCCTTATGTCTGGGGAAGGCCGTTTAACTCCCTGCGCCTCTCGCCAGCACCAGACATGGGGACAAAGGCACCTGCTCTCACCATCTGCACGCACTCCACCAGGGGCAGGCGCACCGCCTGGTTCCCGCTCAGCGACACCACGCAGGCCGGGGTCTCGGGGGTGGCCTGCAGAAGGGCAACCACGGCCTCCACCCCCATGCGGCTGGCCTGCAAATGACATTCACAAGGTCAGAGACAGCTCACCGCCCAGCCAGGGTGGCACTCCCACCGGAGACCCCGCGATGCCCC
>NW_017731976.1:623410-637373 GCF_001890085.2 Hipposideros armiger | reverse complement strand
GAACGTTCCCCTGAATCACTCTATATCTGTATAGCTGTATTTGACAAGCATGACACAGTAAGTAACGGTACCTCCCAACCCAGGCGGTACCCCTGTGAACACAGCTGGGTGCCCGAGACTTCACTGACTCCTCTACAAAAATGATGGGGTTGGATCCTGTGAATTCCTTCTGGTTCTAATGGTACATGGTTCAATGACAACTTTGAGCAGGAAGCAAACTCTTGGCTCTGACCTTGTTACTTCTTGGGAATATTGGCCGACAGACACCCTTCCCAGCTCTCTCTCAATATGTTAAGACTCAGTTGCACAGCTGGTCTGGGAACAAAGGCGGAACAGAGAAACCAACTTGCAAAGCCAAGTGGGTAACACCCTTTGCCTGGAGAGGTGGCTTCAACCACAGCCTGTCCATCTGTCTCCCAGACATTTTGTCCAGAATGAGCCCAGACGCCTTCGTAACTGGGAAGCCCGGGCGATCTCATCACAGGCCGAACAAGCCAGCACCCATACCTGGGCGTTGTGGCAAAAGGATGTGGTGTCAGCCCGTTGGCAGGCAGGGGTTGCAGTGACTCACATCTAACAGCTGGGCTTTCTTTGTGAGGACACGCTCAGCTGGTGCTCCTGGGGTGAGGGCTTGGGAGGGGGACTGGCTGGGACAGGACTCGCCGCCAGGGGCTTGACCCTCCTGGCTCTCTGGGCAGCCAGTGCCCAGAGCAGCTCCCCATCCCACTGTGCCCCACTTCCTCTCCCTGCTGGAGGAGCTCTGGCCCTGTGGGACTATTTCTCCAGAAGCTGGGAGCTATATGATTCTCACATCACTAAAGTTATGAGTCATTATGAAAATATTTTTAACTGTCAGGAAGAACAAAAATTGTTTTCAAAATAACGCCACGTGCCAAACCCAAGCCCTGCCAGCCGTGTTACGGTGACCCATTCCAGGCACACCCACCTCCTTGATTTGCTCTGAGGTAATAGGCTTGTTCTGGGTATCGATTGCTCCTTCGGCCACAATGATGATATTCAGCCTTTTTTTTCGGGCTCGGTTCTAAGGAAACAGAAAATGAAGATCCTAAAATGCCTAAACTATTCTTAACAACAGCAAAGCCGAGGCAGGGCACCACCCCCACCCCTTGAACTGGCCTCTTGCCAGGTAGAACCGTCACCTAATTTCACAAGCTGCTTCCTAATGACACTGAAAGAAGGTGAAGGTGCTCTGGGGGAGGGGACAGGAAGGGGCCTTTGAGACCTGGTGATGTCACCGCACATGAGGTGGGCACCCAGGCAGTGCCCCAGGCAGCGCTGCCCCCAGAGGCTGGCTCCCCCAGCCCGTCTCTCTGCAAGCCAGCTCCTCGTCTCCTTCAGAAACCAGACTTCCCACCACCTCCCGGGAACCCAGCCCCGACCTGGGAATTCTCCGCCATTGGGACCACAAGACACTGTCCCCAGGCCTGGGCAGGAGGCAGGTGGGCACAGAAGGGAGGGCAGGAGAACGCACAGCCCAGCCGGGCCGGGAAGCCACGCTGCCACCCTCCTGACAGGGACAGCCATGAGGGGGCTGCTGGGACTCCGGGGCTGCTGCCCTCATGGGCTCAGGGCAGTCACCCGGGGCGCCCTGAAATCACTCTCAGCCAGTTTGTGCTCTACAATGCCGCACAGGAAGGACCCCCGGTGGTGGCGTGAGCAGTGTGGGTCAGTGAGGTCCAGGGGGGCCGTGCTGGAGCTGCCCCTGCCAGGAGCCCAGAGGACGTCCCCCAGGTGCGCTGTCCTCACGAGGCTGCCCCATCCATGTTGGGGTCACAAATACATGTGATTTTGGTTTTGGGGGGGCTTTTAATATAGACATTAATAGGTGTGCTACACCTTGAAGCATGTATTAGTCAGAAACATTTTCAAAAAGGTGTAAAGATGGCGCTACGAGAGTGTATATTTTAGTGTCGTCTGAAAATGCAAAAACGGAAGTAATGACACGTCCAGAAACAGGGGCTCGTCCACACACACCACGCCTCATCCATCACACACAACATCCCCGAGCAGCCTTGTCTGCGCACCTCCCGGCCCCCACGCGGACCAATGAGTTCACTCACTGCCCCGTCCCACCATCACTAAGGAGCCCCGCAGTGCAGCTGAGGAGCGTAGGACCCTGAAAGGTGAGCCTTGTGCCCAAAGTCACCCTGGGAGTGACAAAGCCAGGACCCAACTCCTTCCCAGTCCTACACTGAAATGCCTGTGAGATGTGGTGGCGCCAGGGGATCACTTCCTGGGCCAATTTATCCAGCGAGATCCTTGGAAAAGCCCCTGCAGTGCTGCATTAACCAACAAAAATCAGTGACAGGTACAACATTACAGGTAGTGTCCCATGTGAGGTAATTAAGTGGACATTCTCCGCGGCACACAGGAGTGCCGCCCTCATCTCACACAACCAGCACCAACTGGTTGGCAGAGAACACCACCAGGTGCCCAGGTCAGAATGGGAACCAGTGCACTCAATGTCACGCCGGCGGCCGTGTCTGCTTCGGGCGCTTCCCAAGTCACCGGTCTGCTTACAGCTAAGAGCTCCAACTTCAGACAGGGGCGTGATTCTTCTGGGGGGAGTGGCATCTCTAAGCAAGTTTCTTACGCAGGGTTTTAGGTCAGCAAAGCTTATCTGGTACTCCCCCCACATCGGGGTTTCTGTCCTGAAAGCTGAACGCTGTTCTAAGGGACACCTCACGTACCTTCCTTAGAGGTACATTCACCTTACATGAATATCCAATGTGACACGACTGTGCCACAAATGACAGATGGTAAAGAAAAGACTGCTTCAGAGTAATTCGCCCACAGCCAGGCCTGATGGCGAGCCCAGTGCAGTGGGGACACAATGACAGAATCATCATGACATGTTCTGCAGTGTTCTGGGGAATAGAGATTAAATGCAAGTCTGCTCACACTGCTGTTTGGAGACAGAGCGGGGAACTGCTTTCTCCCCAGCTCTGATTTCGTTCAGTGGCCGCAGCGAGAAGGTCCCTCCTCTACTTAGAATGTCAACATCTGCTTTGCACAGAGCATGCAGCCACCGCTGTTTGTCTACCATGTTGGGAAGTGGGTGCCCGTGTGAACAGCCAATGTATGTAGGTCCCCCCACCCACCAGGTGACCAGTGTGCATTCACATTAGAACCCAAAAGTCCCCACTTGTGGAAGGTCCTGTCCAAACTGAACACTGTGAAGGTGCTCACCAGTGCCGCCAGCTCAGTGTGACCTGCATGGTGGGCAGCTGAGGAGGCAGCGTCCCCCTTACCTCTGACAGCTTGACACACATCCTCTCCTGCCAGCCTTCCTCTGGCGGAGATTCCGGAAGGAACAGCCAGTCAGCCCCACAGGCCAAGCCGCTCACCAGAGCCAGGTACCTACGTGGTAACAGCAAGGACCTGGTAAGGCTGCCCCTGGCACCCAGAGCTCAGGACGGCTGGGGCGTGCCTGGGACAACCAGCTGACCCCCCCACCCCCCAGGGGGGGGCATTTGCTATGGATGCAGGGCTCTCTAGGGTCTGAGGGAGGGTCCTTTCCACCCAAGTGGCATCTGCCCGTACGTACCCGCAGTGTCTCCCCATAACCTCCAGAACAAAGGTCCTCTGGTGGCTGCAAAAGAGACAGGAAATGTCCACTTACCAATGCTGGGGGCAGCATGGGGCACAGAGACGAGAGCACACAGCCAAGCTGAACAAAAAAGCCGCTTCATAATCACGGCAGGGACCAAAGTCTCCAACAGGGGACGCGTTTCCTACAGAAGTAAATGCTGTCGCAAGAGCGTCTCACTCTTGTGAGTAACGGAGCTCGGGCAGCGAGCACACTTTCTGGTTCCCTATATTATAACATATGGTCACCTGTCCCCAGACATACTAACACTCCAGAACACTGCCATGCTCTGCCCAAGACCGTGGCCTCCTGGGTACACTCAGCCACTCCTCCTGTCCAGCACTGCGACTGGACACAGCCCACAGCAAACCCGAGACAGAAAGCTCGGTCAGTGCACAGTGATTCCGGAAAATCTAGCTGCTGCAGGTGGCCCTTGGGCACCCTGGAGAGATGACATGGCTTTCCCAGGCCCTGGGATGAGTCAGTCTCAAGGTCCTCCTGAACGAAATGGGACATGTGTGTTCTGCTGACTCTTACACATTGTGACGAGAGGTTCAGAAATTCTAGTGTCATCTAAGGAGTTACTAGTAATGATTCTGCCAGGAGTCTGTGTCATCATGGATAAAACATCACCATTTCACCCACTTTGGCACATGGCAGGTTAGAAATGTAACAGTGCAGCGACGCATGCCCATGCCACTGACACGTGTGTGGCAACACACACACACACTCTTACTTTCCGCTATTCCTGCGGGAGACCTCTGGGCAGGACTCCAGATAATGATGGCTTTGTCTTCTGTTTTCTAAATTCTCTCCAATTAACACATTTTTCTTCTGTAATTGGGGGTAGGGGGATGACTAACTTCATAAAATTGAAAAATAAAAAGTAAACTAGAGAACAGTTTTCTTGCACTGTTTTCTAACACTGAAGTGACAAGACTTGCACCAGGACACCCTCTGTGGAACCTTCCAGAGTCAGCATTAGAGCCCACGCCATGGCTCACCACACCCCATGCTGCCCATCCACCCACCCTCCGGTCCCTCCAGGTGGGCCTACCTCTGGGCGGTTGTCATGATGGCATCCACGACTTCGATGATCCGGTGCAGGGCAGAGTCTGTGCCGATGGTCATGTCTGTGCCGCAGAAGTCGTTGTCGATGGAGCCCACCATCCCCACGACGTTGAGGTGCGCGTACTTCTCCACCTCCCGCTTGTCAATTTTGCCTGCAGTGGACACAAGCCACAGCGTCCATCACTGGGAGCAGCTCATCCATCTCCCTGGGTGGGACACAGCATGGCCTTGTGCGGAGGGACCAGCCATTCTGGATGTATCTTCTACCTATCGCATTGTTTTCTCAGAGCTCTGCATGACCGAATTCTGTACATTCATGGAAATAAAATCCAGACAACGGTGGGCACGGTGAATGGACAGTAGCTGTCATAGATGACAGCATGGGGTGCAAAATAGGAGAAAGAAAAGGGTTTACACCATGCAATCAGTGGATCAAATCTGACTTGTCCGGTAACAGCCCAGGAGAACCATGTGGCTCTGCATGTGAACACGTGACAATCACAGAACTGAGTACTTGAGAATATCACATAAACATCACAGTGACTTCTCATAGGCCCATGGTGGCGTCTGCTTAGCGCTCTCAGGAAAGCCTGATGGGACAGGCAGATCAGAGTGGGGGGCAGCTCCGGCCAGGACCCAGGCGGTTAGTCCTCATCTGTCACCACCAAGCCCGCATCAGACCAGAATATAGTGGACAAAAGATGCCGTGAGGCCCCTGCTGCTCGGGTCTGACGGCCACTTTCTGTCCCCCAGTGGATTTTACAGAACTCGGGGCACATGCCCGTGTGCTTTACGCCTTTTGCAAAGCGGCTGTCAGCTCAGGTCATATTTTGTGTTCACCTGGAATCATGTGCCAGCACTTCTACCATAGCACAGCGAAGTAATATTCTTATTATTGTGACTATCTGAGGGCCAGTTTAAGTCCTGAGGTGGTCACTGTAAGATCTGGAATACCACAAATACCCTGGGACAGTGAAGCAGGTGGTGTGCATGAGGTCAAAGCTCTCTGAAGGGAAAGAGGGACCAAAAGCGGGGACAGAAACCCTAGGAGAGAGATGCATGCAGACACAGAAACGGACCATTTTGGGCTAGCTCTTCCAGAAGCCCGCTCCATTCCTCCCGGAAGATATTGGCCCCGGTGAGACTTCCGTCCCCTCCGATCACACATAGGTTGGTGATGCCCAGCTGGACCAGGTTGTAAGCAGCACTCAGGCGGCCTTCCCGAGCACGAAAGGCCTTGCAACGGGCGCTGCCAATGATGGTCCCTCCCTGCGAAAGAAATGAAATCCCATTATCTGTCTCCTTCTGACTGGACACGAAGCTGGAGAGATAGGCACATGTCAGCGCTGATGTATACACAGGACTTTCCAATGGGATTTCCCTCCTCTTAATCTTTTGAGTTGGTACACCATGAAAGCTTGTAGTTATCCCATTTTTAGCTTCATCCTAGAATTCAATGATCAGAGACACAGGCAGCATGCCTGGGGGGGAGCCAAGTAGGGTATGGAAACAAGGACAAATGGCAGCCGTCAGTGAAGCATGCAGAGCAGAGTCTGCAAGGTGACAACAGCCACCCAGGAAACCGGTGGTGAGGTTATGCGGTGAGGTGGAGTGGGCCCCCTGCTCCCCGAGCCTAAGACAGGCCAGAGACGTGTGCACCCAATTGCCCCAGTAACGAGTCTTCCCCTCTAGCTGTCAGAGCTCAGCATGTGTGCATGCAGGCATAACGGACAGGAATCTGGGAGCCACAGGGATTTACCTTTCCCCTATCCCTCCCCACCTTAAAGGCCAAATCTTAAGAAAACTTAAGTTCGGTCATCCAAACTTTCAGAAAGACAACTCATGATCTCTCCCACTCGGTATTTCCAAAATGAAGTTGTATTCCAAGTTGTATTTAGAAAAATGCAGGGCTGCCTTACACACATCACGGGTCACTTATAACAACGGTGTTTGCACATGATCCTTCAAGTGCATGTTCAGTTCTGGGAGCTCAGTCGTCATCAGCAATGACCCTGTGCTAATAATGGGCAGTATCACGGGGACAATGGTATGGCACAGCACAGGCGAGCCTGGGGCAGCAGGTGCAGGGCACAGAGCAAAGGTCAGCTGGCTCTCCGGACTTTCATTTGACCAAGAACGATTGAGGGTCACGTAATTCCTGACGACTGGAAGTTAAGCCAGCAGCACTTAAACAGGGAGGAGATAGCACAGACAGGGCCTTAGGGGGGAAAGTGGGACCCATTAAGATGCAGACCAGTAGGCAACACACACACATGCAAACACACACACATGCATACACACGTGCACACATGCATGCATGCACACACACCACAACCACACTTGTATCTCCTATCTTTTGCACAATCACAACAGCAGAACAAAAATGTTCTTTTCATACACAGTGTGCTGTCTGGGATTCAAATGACACTATTCTGATTTTCTGCCAATATCACTGTCTCTAAGTATTGATGGGTGACATACTTTCCTTCAGTCTCTATCCAGGAGAAATGGGGCAAAGAAGGCCCACGTGCAGACTTACAGATCTGTGGCTGGCATAAACTGTGCACCCCACGATCACCCCCAGCTTTACTAAGATGTACTTGACATGCAAAACTGTAAGTTTAAGGTGCACAGCCAATGAGTTGATACAGGTGTAGAGGGTGAAATGATGAGCACAATAAGGTGAGTTTATACATCTATCGATGAGTATAATTACCTTTCTTTTTTTGTGGTGAGAACATTTAAGATTTACTCTCTTAGCAACTTTCAAGTATATAATACAACATTGTTAACCTTTTTAAAGTATATAACATGATGACTTCATATATATGTAGACACTGTGAAATGACCTCCACCATTAAATTAATCAACACATCGAGCACCTCCAAGTTACCTTTTGTTTGTGTGTGAGGTAAGAAGAGTTAAGATCTACTCTCCTACAGTTCAAGCATACGATATGGTACTGTTAACTACAATCCCCATGCTGTGCATTAGGTCCCCAGGACTGATTCATCTTATAAGTGCAACTTTGTACCCTCTGACCAATATCTGCCCATGTCCTCCTCCCCCAGCCCATCTCTGTGTCTATGAGTATAGTGTTTTAGGTCCACATGGAGGTGATATCATGCAATGTTTGTCTTTCTCCATCTGACTTATTTTAGTTAGCATAATGCCCACAAGGTCCATCCATGTTGTCCCATACTGTGGGATTTCCTTCTTTTTTTAAGGCTAAATAATATTCTATTTATTTTTCATATATTGTCCTATATTTTTTCCATCCATTTCATCCATTGCACTAGCACCTTCAGAGAGAATGTACCAATTTGGTTCTTTCTATTAAAAAGCACCCAACAGGAGTCACAGGTGAAGACCTGTTTCAAAGATCAAATTTCACAGTTCATGAAATCTGTCCTCTCCACATAATCTCTATTTCTCAACAGTTTGGAGCCTTCACTAAGCTGGTGTCCCAGGAATTTAGCAGGCATGGTAAAATATAAAACATTCAGGCAGGGTCTTGTAAATTCAAAGGCAGCAACTGTTTTTCCTCTTCAGGTGGTGGTTACCATTCTTTGGGCACTACGGTCTGGGGTCAGCAAGGACAGGGTGTGTGTCTCTCTAAACCCATACCCCTTGGAGGCGATGGCTTTGTCCCTCCCAGGCTTTGTTACCTGCTGCCAAGGGACTCGAGGAAACCCAAGGGCACAGAGCTTGACCACCAAACATACAGCGCCAACAATCCAAAGCTGCCTCAACATTGATCTGGTTTTAGAAAAACAACAACCCCACCCCCTGAAATCTGCTAAAAGTACCACGATGAACTCTATCCACGACACACAACTTTACTGCCAGGATAATTCCTCCATTGGCATGATGTAAAGCTTTCTAAAAAATGTAATGAAATGACACTGAAGGTGAGGAGGACAGGCAGCACCCAGATGTGTGTGACGTCTGACAGGAGCATAAGTGTGAACAGGCTGCAGACGGCGTCTTCCTCACAGACAGACTGACAGACCAACAGAAGAGAGCACTGCCCCGGCACGTACCACCTGCAGGATGCTGGACACGCTTTCCCAGTCCGCTTCCACGATGTTGCTGCCGCCATCCACCATGCCTTGGTAGCCCTGAGGGGAGAGAATGGAGACCCTTTATACCGGGGTAAAGTTTGTCACAGCATTAATTGATCCTAAATGACATGAGATGGAAATACAGGTGATCATGAAGCTCAGTGTCCAGGAGCCCCGTGGTCAGCAGACATGCACCCTACGAGTGCTGCCCAGAGCAGTCAGTGCTGGGGAAGCCCCTGAAACTTAACTCCAATGGTGGGACTGTCCACCCAGCCTTGCCCAGAGCCCTGTTGCCTCACGGTGCCTGAGAGATTGACAAGGGACACACCCGCCCTAAGACTGTGTGTAATGTAACACAGATGCACAGAAAACAGTGGTGCCAGTCACATTCCTGTAGGGCCTCTGTTGGCCCAGGCAAATCCACACTGCTTTCCATAAAAAGGAAATGCTTTTCAAAAGTGCAGCTCAGTGCTACCCCAGTCATTCATGGTGCCTACCTTCCTACTGCTGACCTCACACTACACTGTGCGTGAATCAGGGTGCCAGTGCACACGTTTGCCTGAAACCCCAAAACCATTACCTTTCAACTCTAAATGCATCTTGCTTTTCCCCATAGAACATATAAAATCAAGACATACAGAAATGTTCATTGGACCTTTAGCTCCATGACTCACCTTCCAGGGCATTTGCCCTGAAAACGGCATAGGCCTTAACAATTTAGAGAAGCTTACCAGATATCTAAAACACCTTGAGGGGTCCAAGATGGCGGATTAGGTGTACCTACCTCCTCCCAGGATCACACCAAAATTACACATAATTTATCAAACAATCAACCATGAGATTCATCTCAATGCCAGCTGAGCAGAACCACTAAACTAAGGATATAGAGAAGAGGCCAAATCGAGGCTGGTAGGAGGGGCGGAGACGTGAGGCAGGCTGACCCCAGGCCCATGGAGAGGGGGTGAACACCAGGGGGGACACCTTGAAGCAGAGGTGCCCCCTGAAGGAGGGCCCCATCCCCCACCCCATTCCAGGCTCCCGGCCCAGGGGTCCTGGGCTGGAAAGGGGAGTCCCCACACCATCTGAAAGTGGAAATCAGTGAGGACGCTTTCTGCTCATCCCGATGGGAAGGAGGGCAGCTGGAGGCCCAGAGCCCTCTTGTAGAGTCAGCACATAAACTTGCTCAATCGCAGGCACTCACTTGATCTCTGACAGAGGGAGTGGCAGCTCAGGGGTCCCAGGAGCCTGCAGGGAAGGGCTGAGCTGAGTGGCTTTGGAGCGGGAGCTGGAGGGACTAGGGTCATTGGTCCCACTGTGCAGAGTGGGCACACATGACTTATAGGAGGGTGCCATATTTTCAGGGTTAAGCCCTTCCCCAAAGGGCCAGGTCTGGGACCGCATTGGTCTGGTGGGATAGATGCATGTGTGCACGTGAATGCTGCCTTGCTGACACCCTGGGTGCCCATCTTCTGCACAGCTGGTGCTGCAATTGCCTACGAAATGCCTGACCTCTGGGCTGCTGGTCCCACTCCACAGGCTGTGGAATGGGACAGGTGGAAGGACTGCGGCCTTGGAAGAATATTTGCTGTAGGGAGATAGGCCAGGAGGTGTGCCGCTCCTCAGGACATTGTGTTCTCAGCACATTTTTGCATGCTGTTTGCCTGTGCAGGAGCAGAAACTGCACTGATGTAGAAGCCAGCAACCACACCCCATAGCACCCTGGGGGCCTGCCCCACCCACCTAGTGCTGCATTACCATAGGCATCCTGGGCACCTGGTGCCTCAGCCCTACCTCCATAGGACATGGAGTTTTTTGCGGCAGTGGACAACCTGCAGTGGCCTGGGAAGACTTTGGTGGTGAACAGTCTACCAGAGGCCACCACAGCTGCTTGTGGGCAGCTCCTGGGAGCCTGTGAGCCTAAGGTGGAGGCCGGCACACGTGTGGCTCGCAGCGAGGGGATGTCACTTTTTCCAGGTTGGGCCTTCCCCCAGGAGGCCAGGTCTGGGGCCCTATTGGTCTGGTGGAACGCCCCCGGGAGCATAGACTGCCTTGTGACAGGCTGGGATCCTGCCCTTCACACAGCTGGTTCTGCGACCTTCACACAGCTGGTTCTGCGATGCAGGAGAGACTCTTTACTGCTGGGTGGCTGGCCCCGTTCCACAGGCTGCATATAGATTAAAGCACGTGGAGAGCCTTTTATCTATTTTCTGTTATTTTCTGTTTTCTCTTTTCCTTTTTTGTTGCTATTGTTTTTCTTGTTTGTTTTGTTTTTGTTTTTTATTGTTTATTTGTTTTGTTGTTTTTGCATTTTTTGTTTGTTTTGTCTGCTTTGTGTGTGTGTGTGTGTGTGTGTGTGTGTGTGTGATTTTTGTTGTTGGTTTGTTTTGTTTTGTGAGGTGGTCACAGGCCCAACACTGGTCCAGGAGCTGAGACTACACTGAATTTGTAGAAACCACAGACCACACCCTTTAGCCCAGGTATACCGCCCCACCCACCTAAAGCTGCATTGCCAGGGGCACTCTGGGTGCCTGGGTGACCAGCCCTGTCCCCACAAACCATAGAGGAGGTTTTGTATAGCAGTGGATGGTCCACAGCAACCTAGGGACATTTTGTGGTGAACAGTGACACAAAACCATCACTGCAGCCACTAGGGAGCAGCTCTTGGGAATTTGTGAGCCTAAGGTGGAAGCAGGCTGCAGTGTCCTTGGGGCACTGAGCAAGGTGGTCACAGGCCAGGCACTGGTGTAAGATCTGAATCTGCACAAAAGGCACCAGAAACAAAACACCCAAAGGCCAGCTTCAGACCACACCGAGCACTACCTGCTTTGACCCAGAGGTGGCACACCCAAAGGGTGTCACAACAGGCACAAGAACCCATCGGGGTGAAGCCTTAGCCGAGGGGTCAGACCTCACACAGCAGCTCATACACTGTGGGCATAGTCAATTCTCATAGCTACTCAGCCTGGGTGTCAATCCCACCCACTAATAAGCCACAAGCAATCAAAGCTCAACTACAATAGAAGAGCACTCACAACACAAGGGATACCTCTGGAACACACACACAGGAGAATAGGGAGACTGAGCAATTCAAATATAAAGGACACATACTACATAAGTCCACCCGGCAAAGACTGAGAGACCTAGGGGATCTACCTGATACATCAAGGCAAGCACAAAGAGCCAGCCAGAATGAGGAAACAGAATCGTCCCAAATAAAAGAACAGAAGAAACCTACAGAAAAGGAACTTAATGAAATTGAGGAAGCCAACATACCGGATACAGAGTTTAAAGTACTGTTGATAAGAATGATGAAGGAACTTAGTGAGAATTTCAATAAAGAGATAACAAGCATAAAGATATAGAAACCATGAAAAATAACCAGTCAGAAATAAAAAATACAATAACCGAAGTGAAGAATATGCTAGAAGGAATCACCAGCAGATCAGATGAAGTAGAGAATCAAATCAGTGATTTAGAAGACAAAATAGAATTCACCCAATTGGAACAAAAAGGAAAAAAGAACAAAAAACAATGAAAACAGTCTAAGAGACCTGTGGGACAACATCGAGTGCAACAACATTCGCATCATAGGAATACCAGAAGGAGAAGACAGGGAGCAAGTGATCGAGAACATATTTGAAGAAATAATAACTGAAAACTTCACTAACCTGGCAAAGGAAAATGACATACAAGCCCAGGAAGTGCAATGAGTTCCAACCAAGTTGCACCCAAACAGGCCCACATCAAGACACATCATAGTTAAAATGGCAAAGATTAAAAACAAAGAGAATCCGGGCCGGCCGAGTGGCGCGATGGTTAAGAACTGGCTTGGGACACCTGAGGGCCCTGGTTCAGATCCCACATTTGATGGCCAGTGACGCTGCCCTCTACAGCTAAGATGCTGAACAACAGCTCAACCTGGAGCTGGGCTGCTGTGAGTCACCGGCGATGGTGTAGGCTGCAGCCCCTGTGGCAGTGGGTTGCCATGGGTTACCGTGTGTAGCCAGCAGCCAGAGTGAGCGGCCAGCAGCTGCAGTGAGCGGCCATCCAGAAGTTGGCGACTGATCTGCCTCGCCCGGGAAGAGCGCAATGATGGTGCCAACTTGGGCCAGTGAAGCAATGTCCTCCACAACTGGACTGAAGAACAAGGTGACAGCAACTTGTCTGTTCCCCTTCCCCCAATTCCCCAGCACTGTTCCCATTCCCCCAATTCCCCAATAAAAATCTTAAACAAACAAACAAACAAACAAAAAACCCAAAGAGAATCCTAAAAGCAGCAAGAGACAGCTAGTTTCTTACAAGGGAGCTCCTATAAGACTGTCAGCTGACTTTTCAAGAGAAAATTTGCAGACCAGAAGGGAGTGGCAGAAAATATTCAAAGTGATGAAAAACAAGGGCCCACAATCAAGATTGCTCTACTGAACAAGGCTATCTTTTAAAATTGAAGGAGAGGTAAATAACTTCCCAGGAAAGAGTAAGCTAAAGGAATTCATTACCACTAAGCCAGTATTGCAGAAAATGTTAAAAGGGCTTCTTTAAGCAGAAAAAAAAGAGGAAAACAATTTAACAAAGATCAGAAATACAAATAATAAAATAGCAATAACTATGTACCTATCAATAATCACTTTAAATGTAAATGGATTAAATGATCCAACCAAAAGACATAGAGTGGCTGAGTGGATAAGAAAACAGGACCCTTGCATATGCTGTTTACAAGAGATTCATCGCAGATCAAAAGACACATACAGGCTGAAAGTAAAGGGATGGAGCAATATATTTCATGCAAATGGAACTGAGAAACGAGCTGGAGCAGCAATACTCATATTGGACAAAATAGACTTTAAAACAAAGACTACAGTAAAAGACAAAGAAGGGCACTACATAATAATAAAGGAACTGATCCAACAGGAGGATATCTATGCACTCAATGTAGGGGCACTTAAATATATAAAACAGATATTGACCGACATAAAGTCAGAGATCAACAGTAACACTATCATAGCAGGGGTTTCAACACCCCACTGTCACCAATGGACAGATCCTCCAGACAGAAAATCAACACGGAAACAGTAGCTTTAAATGACATTTAGACCACTTGGATTTAATAAGTATTTTTATAGGATTTCATCCCAAAGTGGCAGAATATACATTTTTCTCAAGTGCATATGGAACATTTTCGAAGATAGACCACATGTTAGGCCACAAAACAAGTTTCAAT
>NW_017731976.1:618592-622510 GCF_001890085.2 Hipposideros armiger | reverse complement strand
AATCTCAAATCAACAGTCTATCTTTATACCTAAGGGAAGTGGGAAAAGAACAGCAAAACAAGCCCAAAGGGAGTACAGGGAAGGAAATAATAAAGATCAGAGTGGAAATAAATAAAATAGAGACAAAAAAAAATACAAAAGATCAATAAAACCAAAAGCGGGTTTTTTGAAAAGATAAACAAAATCGACAAACCCTTAGCCAGACTCACCAAGAAAAAGAGAGGTCCCAAATTAATAAAATCAGAAATAAAAGAGGAGCAGTGACAACAGATACCACAGAAATACAAAAATCTTTTAATAAAATACTATAAGCATCTATACGCCAACAAATTAGACAATCTGGAGGAAATGGATAAATTCCTAAAAGCATACAATCTTCCAAGGCTGAATGAAGAAGAAACAGAAAATCTGAATAGATCGATTACTACCGATGAAATTGAATTGGTAATCAACAAGCTCCCAACAAACAAAAGTCCTGGACCAGATGGCTTCACAGGTAAATTTTACCAAACATTCAAAAAAGAATTGTCACCTATTCTCCTCAAACTATTCCAAAAAATCAAGGAGGAAAGGCTCCCAAGCTAATTTGATGAGGCCACTATTTCCTTAATCCCAAAACCAGACAAACACATTACAAAAAACAAAAAAAGTATAGGCTGACATCCCTAATGAACACAGATGCAAAAATCCTCAAAAAAATATTAGCAAACCAAATTCAGCAATGCGTTATAAAGTTCATACACCATGATAAAATGGGATTCATTCCTGGTATGCAATGTTGGTTCAATATTCACAAATCAATTAACATATTATACCATATTAACAAAATGAAAAATAAAAATCATATGATCATATCAATAGGACAGAAAAAGCATTTGACAAAGTCCAACATCCATTCATGATAAAAACTGTTAGCAGAGTGGGAATAGAGCGATCAGACCTCAATAAATACAGACCATATATGATAAACTCACAGCCAGGATTGTACTCACAAGGGAAAAGCTAAAAGCATTCCCCTTAAGATCAGGAACAAGACAAGGAAGCTAACTTTCACAACATAGTACTGGAAATTAAAGCCACAGCAATCAGACAAGAAGTTAAAGCTGCAGCAATCACACAAGAAAAAGAAATAAAAGTCATCCAAATTGAAAAGGAGGAAGTAAAATTTTCATTATATGAGGTGAGAGAACTAAGTTTGTGAACTTGTTCCAGCGATGTTGCTAACCTTTTTTGATATCAGAGGAATTATTCATTATGAATTTGTACCAATGGGACAAACAGTTAACCAAGTTACTATTTGGAAGTGCTGAAAAGGCTGCGTGAAAAAGTTATACAAAAACGACATTAACTTTTCACCAACAATTTATAGCTCTTGCATCACTACAATGTACCAGCTCACATGGCACTGTCTGTGAGGGAGTGTTTAGCCAGTAAACAAATAACTGTATTGGAACATCCTCCCTACTCACCTGATCTGGCCCCCAATGACTTCTTTCTTTACCTGAAGATAAAGGAAATACTGAAAGGAAGTCATTTTGATGACATTCAGGACATCAAGGATAATATGATGACAGCTCTGATGGCCATTCCAGAAAAAGAGTTCCAAAACTGCTTTGAAGTGTGGACTAGGCACTGGTATCCATGTATGCACTTACCAAAGGGAGTACTTTGAAGGTGACGATAGTGATATTCAGCAATGAGGCATGTAGCACTTTTTCTAGGATGAATTCACAAACTTAATTGTTCGACCTCCTACGCAGATGACATGACACTATATAAAGAGAACCCTAAAGATTCCACCAAAAAACTATTAGAACTGATAAATCAAATTAGTGAAGTCACATGATACAAAATTAAGATTCAGAAATCAGTTGCATTTGTATACACCAATAACAAAGTATCAGATGGAGAAAACATGAAAACAATCCCATTTACAATTGCTTCAAAAACAATAAACTATTTAGGAATAAATTTAACCATGGAAGTAAAAGACCTATACTCAGAAAATTATAAGACATTGAAGAGAGAAATTAAAGAAGATATAAATAAATGAAAATACATACCATGTTCATGGATAGGAAGAATTAATATAGTTAAAATGTCCATACTGCCTAAGGCAATATATAGATTCAATGCAATTCCTAGCAAACTACCAAGGGCATTTTTTACAGAACTAGAACAAATAATCCTAAAATTTATATGAAACCATGAAAGACCCCAAATAGCCATGGCAATCTGAAAAATAAGACTGAAGTGAGAGGTATCATGCTATTTGACATCAAATCATACTATGAGGCTATAGTAATCAAAACAGCATGGTATTGGCATAAAAACAGACACATAGATCAATGGAACAGAATAGAGAGCCCAGAAATAAATCCATGCCTATATGGTCATTTAATCTATGACAAAGGGAGCAAGAATTTACATTGGGGTAAAGATGGTCTATTTAATAAATGGTGCTGGGGAAACTAGACAGATACATGCAACGAAAATGAAACTGGACCACCTTCTTACATCATATACAAGAATAAATTCAAAATGGATTAAAGACTTAAATGTAAGACTCAAAACCATAAAATACCTAGAAGAAAATAAAGGAAGTCAATTTGCAGACATTACCCTTAGTAATATTTATTGATATATTCCCTCAGGAAAGGGAAGTAAAAGAAAAAATAAACAGGGGATTACATCAAACTAAACAGTTTTTTTTACAGCAAAGAAAACCATAAAAAAAAAAGGCACATCCTACTAAATGGGAGAAGATATTTGCCAATGATATATCTGATGAGGGATTAATATCCAACAGTTATTAAAAAAAAACAAACTCGGGGCCGGCCGAGTGGCTCAGTTGGTTAAGAGCTCACTCAAGAGTTTGAGCTCTGAGCAACAGCAGTTCGAGTCCTGGCCCAAGCTGAGCAGCCGCTAAGCTGCCAACAGGTGGCAGGATGGCCCAGCTAAAAAAAAACAAAAAACTCATACAACTCAACATACATACACACACACACACACACACACACACAATTAAAAAATTGGCAGAGGACATGAAGAAACATTTCTCTAAAAAGGACATAGAGATGGCCAATAGACATGAAAAAATGATCAACGTCACTAATCATTGGAGAAATGCAAATAAAACCCACAATGAGATACCACCTCACTCCTGTCAGAATGGCTATCATCAGTAAATCAACAAACAACAACTGTTGGCATGAATGTAGAGAAAAGGGAACCCTGGTACACTGTTGGTAGGATTGCAGATTGGTGCAGCCACTACGGAAAACATTAGGGGAGTACCTCAAAAAGTTAAAAATGGAAGTACCTTATGATCCAACAATTCCACTCCTAGGTATTTATCCAAAGAAATCCAAAACACTAATTTGAAAAAATATATGCACCCCTATATTTATTGCAGTGCTACTCATAATAGCCAAGATATAGAAACAACCGAAATGCCCATCAATACATTGGATAAAGAAGCTGTGGTACATTTATACAATGGACTATTACTTGGCCATTAAAAAGAATGAAATCTTACCATTTGCAACAACATGGATGAACCTAGAGGATATTATGCTAAGTGAAATAAGTCAGACTGAGAAAGACAAATACCATATGATATCACTCATATGTGGAATCTAAAAAACTGAATAAATGTGTACACTCAGAGATACAGAGAAAAAAACCCTGATGGTTGCTAGATGGGAGGGAAGGTGAGGATAAGGGAGGAGAAGGGACTAGAAAGTGCAAAACAGTAGTCACAATATAGTCATGGAGATATGAAATACAGTATGGGGAATATAATCAATAACATTGTAAAGATTATGTAGGGTCCAGATGGGTACTAAACTTATCAGGAGGATCACTTCATAGGCTGTGTAGATGCCTGACCAATATGCTAACATCTGAAGCTGAAAT
>NW_017731976.1:613100-617010 GCF_001890085.2 Hipposideros armiger | reverse complement strand
CCGACAGACACTGGGGTGAATTCTGCACATTCAGTCTAGGTAACTAAAGAGGTAAAGAAAGAAGGGAGCCATCCAGCCACGGTGTCACCTCCACAGATGACACAGGTTGCTGATGGATCTTGAGACTGTGCTGGGGCTCTCAGGCGCGCAGGCGGAGGCCGCCAACTTCCAGATTATTTCCACAGCACGGCCCTGTCAGACACCACACACGACCAGCCGCTTACTCCATGCTAAGCTGGGAACGGCAGGAGTTTTTTTCTCTTTATTCGTTCTCAGAATTTAAATACTGATCTCACAAGAACATGTATAAATCCTCTTTGTTTCCAGACTGCTGTAACATGACAGACAGTCCCACAAACCAGAACACACATTCTGAAAAGCAGGATGCTCTCCAGACATGAGTTGATGCTGTTGTGAGGCGCAGGGACAAACGGCGGAGCCGGCGGGAAGGATGGAGAGGGTGGTCTTGTGACGACTGTGTGCACAACAGCCTCCTACTGCACCGGGCCAGGTCTTAGGAAATGACTCATTCTCAACTGGCAGAGTCGTCAACCTCATGTAACATTTGAAAAATAACTACCAAGTGCAGTTCGGGGCTGTCTTTTCAGAGGAAGATGTGACAAAATCAGGAAGAGTGATTTTACACAGATGTACCATCATGCGTAAACCCATGTGAGTTTTTCCAGTGAAGCCTCCCCAGAAGGCTGAGTGTTTATTCCAACAACGACAGAGCACCAACTTTTTCTAAAATAACTCTTGGGGAATTTGCCCTCAGAACTAGTTCTGTGACTCACATAAGAAAAACAAACCATAAAAGTATTAAAGCCAGGCTTAGTTATTGAGCCAAAGTAACACTATGGATCTTGTTGGTCCCACCTTAGAGAATGAACCTCACATCCCCTTAGCTGGACATATCAAATCCATTGTCCCACAGAATTTTTATGTGGAGTCATCTAATCACATTAAGGATTCATTTTTTTTACCCCAATTTTTAGGCATTTGTTAAATCCATTCTAAAAAGAAAAAGAGTTCATGCTTCTTTTTCTTCAGGATGCTTCTGTTCAATGTGTGTATGTGTTTTGCCCACTGGGCCATGCTTTTTCTAAATGGGATCCCTGCTTTCTTCAGGCAACTCACTGAACTGCAAACACCAACCCCCAGATGAAACAATCTGCTAAAGAAAACGCACTTCACAGGTGCTTTCTAGATATTTTGTCAGCGGTATTCACAGACTTCTCCAGGCCTTTTGCTGCTTCCGAGTAAACACATATTTTTGTTTCCTATAGGATTAAGGTTTTTCTGGTTCATTCCTGAATGAACTGCAGCATTTCACCTACAGAACTTGAGAGCAAGAACAAGCTGGTGGAGAGGCTGGCTCTGAACCACTCAAATGTCAGTCAGTAATCACCACCGAGCAAACCAGGTGTGTGTGCAGGAGAGGCTGCCCATGTCAGTGGTTTTCAAAGGTTAGGAATCAGGAGTTTATGTTGCCTGCAGGAAACGCATATGCAGAACCTCCCCTCACCAAGTCCTAAGGGCAGGGATGCTCGGGTCAGGGGATGAAGTCACCTCTGCTCATGGATTACATGACTTCAGGGAAATGCCTGTGTAGCATGACTTCAGGGAAATGCCTGTGTAGCGTTCACATTTTTCCTTGGCCATTTGGTCAACTCCAGGATTCTCAAAAAGGTTACAACATGACAGGTCATTATTGTACAGCCCTAGACCCTGTGCTTGTGAAAACCCAAAAGTAAGCCAGCCTGATTTATTTACCCCACTGGCATTATTCAATTTCTTTAAGCCACAGCTAGAAACACACAATTCCAGGGAAGTCATAAAACCGAAAGCCACAGCAGGACAAAGCCAGTCCCTGACCTCCATGCCAGAGAGAGCCTGTCACCTAGCAGTAAAATTATTTAATCAGCCCATGGTGATAACAGTGGGGGAGAGAGGCAAAGGCAGGAACAAAGATGATCACTTCCATGATTTGAACACTAAAATGTTGACTGTCACTGTCACTGGATTGTCTGTTGCTGGTGTGAGGGCCAAGTCACAGTCCCACAGGAGCCTTCAGCTGGGAGCTCAGTGCTGTCATCGTGACTGATCATTGTTCCTGGCGTGCACCAGCCAACCTTCCCGTGGAAAGGGGGGGAATGCAGGGACCTAGGTCATCTGCCTTTTGTGAATTAACGTAAGGAACGTAACCAACCTTGTCATGTGCGTGCATGACAGGGGACAGGCCGGGCCTGGCTGACTTTGGCATAAACATCCACAGGACAGCTGCAGAGACAGACATTTCAGTGTACACTCGGAACAGGCGTTTTTAAGTAGCTTTGTTTTTAAGGAAGTTAAAATGCAGAAACAGTTAAGTGCAAAACCTCCAGGAGATGGGACAGTGTGATTCTGGTCACCTCACTTGGCCTTCAGAGAACTGCTGGGGGATGGTGGAGATGCTGACAGGAGGGGTGAGAAAGGGCTGACAAAATCAGACCCGTCCCCAAAAGCCAGCTCTGACATTCTAACCTGTTCTCAGTCCCATCAGGGAACTCTTTTGCATCCATCACTGGCCACAGGGCCCAAGACCACAAGTGACTCCCAGACCCCAAACACTCAGGGAGAAGTGACCCCCATGTGCCTTTCTGCACTGCCCTCACTGGAAAAGGCAGGGGTTTCGTTGTTTGTTTAGACACAACATGACGTTCCTCACTAAAAGTTGTGACAGCAGGCGGTTCATCATCTCTGAGAAGAAACATAGGGAGCCCCATGGTAAAGAGAGGGTCTGTGTTAGGAAGGGGAAAATGATACGCAATCTATGAACTGACAGTTAAAACCTGTGTATCAATGTGTTTAGTCAGGCCATGATGCTCAGGGTCCCAGCCAAGTGCAGCTCGGGGTATGTGCTGGTCATTCAAGCTCAGAAAAAATAAAGAAGGAAGGAAACCAGTCTGCAGGGAGCCCGGGGCTGCAGGGAGAAAGCCGCTCACTGGACCTCCAGGAGCAGCGAGGGAGCGTCCAGCCTCTGAAACCAGAATATCAGCTCTGAAACCAGAATATCAGCCCCTGGCGCTGGTCTGATGCCCCTTATTTTTTTGCAACAGAAAGTCCTGTCTCCCTCTCACATTCACAATGC
Organism: Hipposideros armiger; assembly: GCF_001890085.2. Classification (NCBI taxonomy): domain Eukaryota; kingdom Metazoa; phylum Chordata; class Mammalia; order Chiroptera; family Hipposideridae; genus Hipposideros; species Hipposideros armiger. Next base: position 613,880 of record NW_017731976.1, on the reverse strand, counting down.
CTTGTTTGGACAATAGAAGGACAGCCTCTGAAAGCGAGGGCACTGTTCCCAGCCTCTCTCCGGTGTGCGGACCACAGCTGAGCCCGGCTGACACAGCAACTCTGTGCCTGAGCGGTGCCAAACTGTCAAGAGTCATTTTACATAGGAAAGTCTTCTAAGTTAGTCATGCTTAAAAAGCCATAATAATAATGATTTTTTGAAGTCTGCAGAAAAACCTTCAGTTAGGATTCTGAACCCCATATATTACACTGAATTACAGACTGTTCCTGCAGCCCAGGCTGCAAACAGCAGGTAATTTACAGCTTCTTGCACCCTGCGTCATCTGAATCCTCCTAAACCCAGGGGCAGGCTACCCCCAGCACTGCAAAAACATGTGATATACTTGCCCTCTCCATCTCCAAGAAGCAAAAGGCAATTATAAGCTTCTTAGGAGAAAAAAACAAAAACAAAAAAACCCCACCCTGCCTAAAGGGAAAAAAAAGTCAACAATTGGCTCAGTACGTGGAAAAGGTGGCTTAAGGGCCCCCACCTGGCTGCTCCCCGAGGTGCCCGTGGCTTGGCATGCAGGGCATGCAGCACTGCCCAGATTCACAGTGGGTCCGGCGCAGCCAGGCAGGAAGAACCCGGTGCCAGACGTCCAGCAGAAAGTGTTTTCTGAGCACTACACTCCCCACACACTTTCTGCTCAAGAAGAAATCCCAGGCCCCTTCATTTCATTAACAAGTACTAAGCTGTTGCACTGTTTTGGTGCATTGGTCTCCTTAAAATCTCTAGGTCAGC
>NW_017731976.1:611931-613095 GCF_001890085.2 Hipposideros armiger | reverse complement strand
GGAGGGGGGAGAGAGAGAAACTGGTCTTAGGGTGCCCTTCCAATGACTTCTGCCACCCTTAAGCTGCCAGGTTAAGAATGACGCGTCGCTTAGACACAGCACAGCATGCTACTCTTAAGACAGGAGACCATAAGGAACAGTGTGCATCGGGGGCGGCGCTGGCTTTCTAGCTGCATTGCTATGAGGCTTGGGAGGCCAGGAGGCACGTGAGCAGGCCTGTGGCTGGGGCGCAAGTTTCAGACGCTAAACCCCTGTACTGAAACGGCCCCCGCACAGAGGGGTGATGTTTTATTGCGCAAACTTGGACTCCTGAGAATGAGGGAGAGGATGATTCCTCATTAGGCGAGGCCAGCAGGCATCATCCAGGACGGTCCTGGGCAGGCCGGGTGGGGAAGCGCACTAAGCACTAGCTTTGAGAAAAGGAAAGTGAAAACCTTCCAGCCACACCGACAGACACTGGGGTGAATTCTGCACATTCAGTCTAGGTAACTAAAGAGGTAAAGAAAGAAGACATTGGGGGCCAGATCAGGTGAGCAGGGAGTAACAGGGCCGTCTGTTGTGGTTGCTGAGTCCCCGACCGTGGCCCTCACATGTACTGCTACCCTCAGCCCCCGGAACAGTCTGGTGCAGGGACGGCCACCACCCGCCCACCGCCTTGACGGGAACTCCATGGAGCTCCTTCCAGCCACACCTTGGTCCACCTGTAAGGACACCGTCTGTCTTTCTGTTCCCATCTCCCTTCTCTGTGTAACCCTCAGCCGATTCCATTCAAAGTACAGACCCTGGTGTGGCTGTCACTGTTGACAGTGGAGTGATACACAAGAGAGGGGTGGATCCAGGCTCTGGGAGGGGAGGCTTAGCAGAGGAGCTCCGTGCTGGTGTGTGAGAGACGTCAGGGACAGAGGCTGCACCAGGGACAAATTATCTGGCTGCTCCAGGACTCCGTGCAAAACCAAGCCCCTCCTCTTACTAAGTGACCCCCAGGACCTTATTTCAACAGATTAAAAATAGATAGGTAGATGTATAAATAGGTAGGTAGAGAATAGATGATTGATAGATGGGTGATAGGTGATCAATAGCTAGGTGACAGAGAGATAAGAGGATGGATGGATAAATAATACATAGATGATAGAATGAAGTGCACGCGCACGAGAGAGAGAGAGA
>NW_017731976.1:602141-604666 GCF_001890085.2 Hipposideros armiger | reverse complement strand
CCTGTACTGCATGGGAACCCCACCCTTCCCTGCAGATGCCAACAGTGCTGTGGTTAAGAAGGAAACCTGTCCATCAGGGCAGGACCCAGGCAGCAGACTGGGAACATGGGGACACAGCTCCAGTTCTGAGAAGGTCTACAGAGAAATAAATTCAGCCTGGAGACTCCTCCCCCCGACTCTGTGCCTGGAGAAAACCAACAGAGTCAGAGGCAAACACATTATCGCCTCCCCTCCCCTCCACACCCAGCAGTCTCATGGCCCCCTTGCCCGGCTTGTGCTCAAAGCTTTCCAAGTGCAGCAAGGGAAAATAGGATTTTCACTGGACAGGTGAGGAAACAGGGTCAGAAAGATTCATTTACTTATCCCATCACTGGGATACATATGTAGGTCCACAGTTGCTTCCCCAAACCCTTGGGGTGGGAGATGTGCCACAATTCAAGAGGTTCTGCATCTTAAGAAGCAACACAGATGGGGTGGAGTACAAGTATGTGAATTGGCACTGTCAGGAGTATGACCCGCCTCCTCCCATCTGAGGGACAGTCACCCTGGGCAGGTGAGAAAGGATTGCATGCAGTTCACCGAGGTGTGTTACCCAAGTGACTCAGGAAAAAGCTTGCAGATTTTAGAGATTTTGGGATTTCAGAATTACAGATAGAATATCATTACATCTGTCAGAGAGATGATGACTCCCCAAACGATTTCAATTAGATAATATTGATCATTAGAGCAAAGCCCCGAGGGTCTAAGGGGAGACTGGGTGAGCCCTGAGGTAGGGGTGGCACCAAGGACCCCCCCCCTTCTGCTCAGAATTTCTCCATTTGGCGGTGAAAGGAAGAGTGCCATGACAAGCAACGTGTCATCTTCAGACAGGCGATTTCAATTCAAATGCCTCTGTCTTGAGGCTGTTCCCTTTTCCCTCCAGATCTAACATCAAAGGCCTAATCATTCTTAGTGCCAATCACAAAGGCTGCATTCAGCTATCCGCTCTGAGACGCCCTCCATCAAAGTTGCCAATGACCAATAAACCACTTAATATGAAAATTAGAATCATCCCAACACCGCTTCACACAAGAATTCTCTGTAGCACCTTCCTGATGGAAGGTCTGCAGAAATTTCTTGTATTTCCCTGAAGAAGATGGGACAGGTTCAGACCCAGGGCTCCTCACTGCCCACCTGCTCAAAGGGGCTGAAGGCAGAGCTCAACCCCTCTAGCGACGATGTGAAAGAGGAAGGAAGAGCCCGTCACCTGTGAGGGAAGTGGACCCTGGGGCCCACCTTTCTTGGTTGACAACAGAAAGAGTAATCTGCTTTTTCTATGCCAAGACTCCTCCAAAGACCAAAGGTTCGTAGCTGTAGTCAGACCTGACGGTTCATGTCAATTCCTTCATTTTGAAATGTGAGAAGTCTAGTGGGTATAGTTTGGAATAAATCTAAATATCTTCAGAACACAGATAGACAACCACAGGACACTGTGCCAATAAAAGACAAAAACAGACTTCCAGTCAAGATGGCAGAAGAGGTAAACATTGTGCTTGCCTCTTCCCACAACCACATCAAAATTACAACTAAATTACAGAACAACCATTATTAAGAATTGCCTGAAGTCTAGCTGAACCAAAGTCATACAATTAAGGAGATAAAGCAGCAGCTACGTTGAGACTGACGGGAGGGGTGGAAACGGAGAACAGGCTGGTCCCATACCTGCATGTAGCAGTTAAGAATCAGGAGGGATATCTTGGCTGTGGAGGTCCCTCTTACAAGCAAAAGATCCCAGCCCCACATCAGGCTACCCAGCACAGAGCTCCAGTGCTGGGGAGAGGAGACCCCATAACATCTGGCTGTGAAAACCAGCAGGGACTCTGTCCAGGTGAGATGGAGGGCTGTAGGAGACTGAGGTGTTCCTATTGAGGGGCCTGCACACAGATTCACTCACCCTGGGCTCTAGTGCAAGGGTAGCAGCTTAAAGAGTACCAGGGACAGATCAGGAACTGAACTGACTGGCCTCAGGGTGAGCGATAGAGGGGAAGAGTTCAGGGCAGCTCTCTCTGAGGATGGAAATGCTGACAGGCGCCATTGCTCCGTTATTGAGCCCTCCTCCCACACAAATAGCAGGCACCAAATCTGAGCTTTCCACTGACCTAGCTACCATCTCTCGCCCTGCTCTGGTGAATCCCTAAGACACCGTCCCACTCAACTCATGTGTCCATCCCAAGCTGCTTCCAGAGGCTTTTCCACATAAACAGCCTGCCTCAGCTCAAGCTGCTGACTTTCCTAAAATCTCTCAAAGGTCCACAAACCCCAGACAAGCAGTGCCTCACCTTGGCATGCCCTGTACCTCTTGCTAAGCAGTCCCAAGCCCAGCACAAGTTGCAACCGGTCTCAACTTGCATTCTAACATCCATCAGTGGTTGGCATAAGCTGTGGCCATTGTGGGCTTCAAATATAGTTACAACGAAGTGGCCACAAGCCTGGCACAAGAGGTGGCTGGCCTCAGCTTACCTTGTGGTGCCCACTAAAGGGTCCCA
>NW_017731976.1:568019-596151 GCF_001890085.2 Hipposideros armiger | reverse complement strand
TGGACTGACACGTGCAAAAAAATGAAAATGGACCACCTACTTACACCATGTACAAGAACAAATTCAAAATGGATTAAAGACTTAAATGTAAGACCTGAAACCATAAAAACTCCTAGAAGAAAATTCAGGCAGTAAACACTCTGACATTGCTCTTAGTAATATTTCTTTGGATATGTCTCCTTGGGCAAGGGAAACACAGATAAAAATAAAGAAATGGGACTACATCACACTAAAAAGTTTTTGCAAAGCAAAAACAATAAAACAGGACCGGCTGAGTGGCATGTTGGTTGGGAGTTGGCTTGGGACACCAGCTTTGAGCAGCGGGGCCCCGGTTCAGATCCCACATGCGAGCCAATGATGCTGCGTCCTCTGCAGCTAGGATGGGGAATGTCAGCTTGACCTGGAGCTGGGCTGCCATGGGTCGCTGGTGACAGCGTAGGCAGCAGTTGGGCTGGCTGGAAGCTGGCATGCGCTTTTGTGAGCTGCCGTGAGCAGCCATGAGTGGCTGTCCAATGGCCGGCGAGCAACTGCCTCACCAGGGAAGAGTGCAGTGATGATACCAACATGGGCCAGTCGGGTGACGTCCTCCACAACTACACTGAAGAACAAAAAGGACAGCAACTTGTTTGTTCCCCTTCCCCGATTCTCCAATAAAATCTTTAAAAACAAACAAACAAACAAAAAGCAATAAAACAAAAAGACAACTAACTGAATGGCAGAAGATAGTCACCAATAATATATCCAACAAGAGGTTAATCTCCAAAATATATAAGGAATTCATATAACTGAACACTAAAATAAATCTGATTAAAAAATTGGCAGATGACCTAAATATACATTTCTCCCAAGAGGACAGACAGATGGCAAATAGACATATGTAAATATGCTCAACGTCACTAATTATCAGGGAAATGCAAATAAAAACCACAATGAGATATCATCTCACTCCTGTCAGAGTGGCTATCATCAATAAATCAACAAACAACAAGCATTGGTGAGGATGTGGAGAAAAGGTAACCCTTGTGCACTGTTGATAGGATTGCAGATTGGTACAGCCACTATGGAAAACAGTATGGAGGTACCTCAAAAAATTAAAAATAGACCTACCATATGACCCAGCAATTTCATTCCTGGGTATTTATCCAAAGAAATGCAAGGCACTAATTCGAAAAGACATATGCACCCTTATGTTCACTGCAGCATTATTTCCAATAGCCAAGACATGGATGCAACCTAGACGATTGGATAAAGAAGATGTGGTACATACCGGAGGTGCCAAAAAAATGTATACACATGACTTGTTTCATCTTTTGTTATCAGTATGTATTAAGTATTACAATTTTAATAGTTTTTTCCTTTCTTAAAATGTGTATACATTTTTGACACCCTCTGTACATACAGTGGAATATTACTTATCCATAAAAGAATGAAATCTTACCATTTGCGACAACATGGATGGACCTAAAGGGTATTATTCTAAGTGAAATAAGTCAGACTGAGATAGACAAATACCATATGTTCTCACTTATATGTGGAATCTAAAAAACAAAACAAAGAAAACAGAAACAGACTCATAGGTACAGAGAATAAATTAATGGTTGCCAAATTAGCAGGGGGCATGGTTGGGGGCTTGGTGAAAAAGGTGAAGGGATTAGGAAGTACAAATTGACAGTTATGAAAACAGTCAGGAGAATGTAAAGTATAGCATAGGGAATATGGTCAATAATATTGTAATAATTATGTATGTCAGGAGGGTACTAGAGTTATTGGGTCAATCACTTCATAAGGTAAATGATTGTCTAACCACTATGTTGCACACCAGAAACTAATATAATATTGTATGTCAACCGTAATTGCAAAAGTAAAAAAAAAATTAAAGAAAATCACATAACAAAACTCTTACATCTAAGTAGGACTTAATGTTGACCAGTCACTATATCAGTTTCAAAACCAGAGGTTGGACAGGCATGAAGCCACCAGCCCCACCCCCACTGCCAACAGATGATGGCCAGTCACAGCAAGTACAGATTTGTCCCTTGGTTTAATGCAGGGTGTCTTGACCTCAGCCCTGTTACATTCAGAGCCAGACAATTTCTTGTTGGGGGGCTGTCCTGTGCACTGTGGGAGTTGAGCAGCATCTCTGGCACCCACCCACTAGTAACTGCTCCCCCCCCCCCAATAATGGGACAATCCAAATGTCTCCAGACATGAATGTCCCTGGGGCTGAAACACGACCCTTTCACTGGTTTGATGTGGGATTAGAGCTCTCCTCCCAGCCTTCCCAGTGACAAGCAGTGACAGAGAACGTGAGCTGTCCATGAAGACCAGTCAGTTCCTTTAGCTACGAAATGACTGAAATGACTTCCTTCCCTTCTCTCCCCACACTGCAAAGTCATCGTGGACGCCAAGTGCGTCTGTGTAGTGAGGGACCTTCAGCCTGGTGAGGCTGCAGCCTCACGTGGGAGGGTACCAAGACCAGCACAGCCAGCAGCTAGCGAAACCCAGGGTTTCAGGGGGGAACCTGCCAGACACCAGAAGTCTACATGGATCTGTCTACAGCAAAGCTGAAAACGTTTATTCAATTATAACAGGAGAAGCTGACCTGAGGGGGCTCCAACCCCCAAGAGATTTGTAAAACTGCCTTCACATATCAGGAAATGGCATCAGGCCGGGTGTACTGTCCTCTCTCAAGTTCTAAGGCAGGATGCAACCAATCCCTTCCCCTTCCCCCAAATAAAATACAATAAAACAAAGAGGCAGAGGAAGCTGTGTGCATGCACGTGCTCTTCAGCAGTAGCAGGGAAAAGTCATCTGTATGCACACTGAATATCAAAGGGAGGGGAGGCAGAGGAAGGGTGAGGGCGGCCCGTGCCTAACATGCTCACTCCACCTCAGTGACGGCAGCCAGGATGGACTCCACAAGGGCAACTTGGCCCTAAAAACATCTGAAGTGAAAATGACAGAACAGTGGTCTAGAAATGCTTTAATTGGCCTCATTGTGTTAACATGGCCCAAAGAAGATAGGTACAACCCCAAACCCACAGAACCACAGTTTAAAAAAGCAACCAAAGCATCTGAGGAAACGTCTTTGCAAAAAAACAATAAACAAGTGGTTATTTGGACCAATGAGCAAAGACCATGAGCCACCTCGTCACAAAAGAAGAAAATGACTCTAGTAAATAACCCGGGAACCCATGCCAGCTCTGGGAGTTGAGAGGAGGGCCACACCCCCAGAACCACGAATGTGGCTGGCACCACTTCTGGGCACAGTGTGGGCGTGGGGATGGGGCGGGCTGGAACAGAAATCACTTTGGTGAGACACATCAAGGCCATTGTAAGGGCCATCCCTTCTAACTCAGTGCCACATCCTGGGGTCCCCAGAATGACACAAAGCATAGAATAACCTCACATGTTAGTATGGATCTTCTGTGTTAGGGTAGTTGAGAAATGGGCAGTGACCTAAATAATCCAGTGGTGTGGGAATGGAGTGAACCAGTACATAAACGGTCAGCTAAAGGATGAGACATAAATTTGATGGAATGTTACACAGATACTTAAAGCAATAGTTGTGGAATGTATGTACCACATAGAAAAATCATCACTGCAACGGTAGGTAGAAACATACTCTAAATACTGGGAGGAATCCCAGTGAAACATAGTGACCTTGAAGGAATTAGGCCATTTAAAAAATATTCTCTTCCTCCCATTTTTAAAGCTTTATTATGTATATACATTTAAAACTAAATATGTTTTTTTTTTCTTAGTAGTGTTGTAGTCCAAACTACACTGGTGCCTCCCCCCCAGACACTGCTCACTTCTAAGTTGCCAGGACCTCAAAAGCAGGAGATAATGGGCCATGGCTGCTGTTGGATTTCAGACTTTTCATTTTGACGTAAACAGATAAACAGGTACTAGGGAGGTGGTCTGGGCTTTACACTAATGGTGCAAAGCTCAAAGTGATCGCTTTTCCCCACTTATTCCAATGTTTAGTCAAAATCAGCCCCATTTTTAACGACTATATTGCCTCTACAAGGAAGGAGAGCCAAAACACAAGCGGTTTGAGATCACTGATCCTACCAGATCAGTAGTTGATATCAGAACGGCATTTTGTGCCCTGTCTCATGTCCTTCCTCCCCTCGCTCCCTTGACACGGATCACCCACATGTGCATCTGGGCCAGGGAGCACACCCTTCCAGGTAAGCTGCCCCTGGGAGGCTCTCCTGGGACCAGGGCTCCCTGCTGGCCACCTGAGCGTGCTGTCACCGCCCACCCCGGCTGCGGTCAGCAGAGCCCTATGCAGGCAGGTGTGAGAGCTCCAGGCGAGTCAGAGGGAGCAGGACCACCAGGCAGCACTGACCTCATAGATGAAGTACACCTTGGCCCCCACGTAGATCCCCATGCGCACGACAGCTCGGACCGCGGCGTTCATACCTGCGAGGGGACAGGACAGCAGTTAGTGACGAGCCGGGCAAGTAACTGACTGTGACCACGGGGAATGGTCACCTCAGGAGGTTCCCAGATGAGCAGCACTGGGGAGGGGCCTAGGCAACGCTGAACTCAGAACACCTCTGCTCACTGGTTCGGGACACGCACAGGCCACCTTGATTCTGGACGAATTTGCAACAACTTTGTCCAGTGGCAACACTACAGAGGCCAGGCGCCTATGTGCAGTTAGTCAAATTCAAAGAAAATGATGCTGACAAGGACCACGGGTCTGTGATGTGAGGAGGAGATGAAAATTAATTCCACCACCAGCTACCCGTGTGAAAAAAAAAAACTGTCAATGGCCTTATATAGAAAGTCATTGATGCAATTTCGTGAAAAGTGAATTAAACCTACATGCTATAAATAACACCTGACCAAGGTAAAGCTAGGCCACTCCCACACTTTCTCAGAGGACCTATGGGAAATTAAAGCCCTTTGTGTGACATATTGAGCCCTCACACTCCGTCTTGCTTCCCGCTGAAGCCATCACACGTGGCACCCTTGTCTAGAGCCAAGTGAACAGTCTAGATTTCATATCTGCTAAATCCTGTATCATTGTCTTAACTGACAGGCTAAGACCACGGGGAGAGAAGTGACAAGGAATGAGGGCCGTTCCTTTCAGAGATGACATGTCCTGTGCCTCCGCAGTGGCAGCAAGGCTTATTCCAGCCAAGCCACCCCTGGACAGCCACCGGTTCCAATATGCCTCCTTCTAAAAACTTAAATTTTGGAACCACAAGTCAGGACTAAGCATGTTGGAGAATGTGGACCATCACATAAGGGATACTTCTGGTGAATAAAAAAACACATGAAAGGTTCAGTGGCCCTGATCGACACTCACCGGACACAGACACTGATGTTGTATATACTTATATGCAAACCTGCTCAGAAGACGGTCAACATTGTCCAAACTATGTTGAGCCAGGTCTGAAATGCTAGAATAAGACTGTTGCCTCCACAAGGTGACAATTTTTTAAAGGCTACAATATTTATGTAGCTGGAAAATCTTGGGTATATCTTGGAAATAAATCAATATTTAATGTCTGTCTAATATCTACATTGATGTGGCTATATTTACATATATATTCGGTAGTCTTATTACTTCATGTCAAACCTAGTTTATTACACAGAGTTTGAACAACCTACTAATTCATCAGTGGCCGTCTCTCGTCCATCCAGGTCAAACTTAGCATTTTAAGCCACAATCACTTTTTTAACCTTCATCTTTTTCTCCTCCTCCCATATATCTCTTACTGCTTCTCAGCCCCTCGAGCCATGTATCATTAGTGCCCTTGACAGCTCCTGCCCATAAAGCTGACATTTTCTCCTGGCACTGTCTCCCCCACCCCGGACCCCGCCACCTCTTTCTAACACCAGCTTCACTATGGCCAGAATAAGTAACACAGCTGTTTCTCTTTCGTTTGTTATACAAGTAACTTGTAAGTACATTCTTTTGGTTAAAAAATATTACAGAATCTAGAAAAGGCACAACAATGGAGACAGTGAAAAGATCAGTGGTTGTCAGGGGTTGAGGGGAGGGATGAACAGGGGGGCACAGAGCATTTTCAGGGCAGTGAAACTACTCTGTGTGACACTAGAATGGTGGGCACGTGTCATTACACATTTGTCCACAACCATAGAATAGACAACACCAAGAGTGACCCTAATGTAAGCACGGATGATGTGTCACTGTAGACTCATGGATTGTAACAAATGTGCCATCTGGTGGGGTGCTGACGATGTGGGAGGCTGCGCATGTGAGGACGGCAGGCGGGGGCAGACTGTATGGGAAATCCCTGTACCTTCCCTTCAGTTTTGCTGTGAATCTCACGCTGCTCTAAAAAATAAGGTCTTAAAACAATGACAGACCAGGTAGAAAATGAGTGTCCTGCCCCCTTACCTGCCCTTTGGGACACAGCACACAAGTCCCATAGAAAACTGGCCATGACACTGTAGTGCTGTCACTGTGCAGTTTGTACTTTCACGTTTTTTTAGACGTTTTCTGTGTCACCTTTGATGTGCTTTCTCTAAAACATGAACGTGCCCATGTCCCTCCCTCAAGTCCCCGGGGCCCTGGCATGTCAAACCAGACTCCTGGGATGCGGGAGAGGACAGGAACGCTCCCATCACAGTCTCTTCCTACCTGCTGGGCCCACCTGGATGCTCGTCCTTGAACCTCATGCTCTGTCGCACTGCAAGACCCACAGCACCCCCAGGGCCGTCCCGAGTCCCAGCATCAGGGCCTCCTGATGCCCTCTCTGTACCCTAGGGAGGCTTCCTGGCCCGCCCCTCATGCTCACACCTGGGCGGGTTTATTGCATCCACGTGCTGACACCCACATCTCCTCCTGCCTGCGGTCAGGTGTGCATGGAGCCTCCTCGACACTCAGACCTTAACTGGTAAATGAGCTCCTCACAGTCCTGCCAGCAGGCTCTGCGAGTCCAGGACTTTGGCAACGCCACTGCAATTGGTAAGTTAGCCAGCAAACACTGAACCACACCAATGCCTTATCATGGGAGAGTCACACGGCTAACACCCCATTTCCCTCCTTCCTGAGGCCCCCATTCCCAGGGGCCCTTCATAAAGGCATGATAAAAGGAGACAAACTGGGGTGGGGGGGTTAGAAGTGGATAAGAAATGGCAGGACTGACACTGTGACAAGCGGGACACGATACAGACGTGACCCCAGGAGATCCCTGTGGAATAAAATCCTGCCCCAGAAGTTCTGCACATACCTTCACACCAGCCCGTCACCCTCAATTCCACCCTGACTTCCGGGGTGAACCTGTACTCACCTGGGAAATGGTCTGTCACCCCTCAGCCTGCAGTGGCCGCAGGTAAGGGCTCCGGGGCCCCCAGGTTTCCCAGGCAGGGGAGGACCCTGAGCAGTGCCTCTCCGCCCTGCCCCTGCTTCTGAGAGCCAGGCCCAGCCACACAGGCTGTATTCGCTTGCCAGTTTGTGTAATTTAGTGAAACCAGCTGGCCTTTCCCCCAGCTGGGAGCTAGCAGCCTCCTGATGGGGCCGGGACGGGGTGTCCATGCTCACAGAACAGCACTGGTTAACTTAGGTCAGTGCCTCAGCCACTGGGGACATGGGGACGTTGGGCACTGAGTGGATAAACTGACAGCCAAGGGAGCCAAGTTAATAAACGATGAAGCTGGAGTGTAAGCTGGCCTTGGTTTTATTTTATCTCAAAAGACGTCCTAATTCACTCTGGCACAATGGCTGCACCTTAGAATCACTAAAGGGGGCTTTAAGAAAAAAATGCCTGTTGGGCCCCCATTCCTGTCTGGTTGTGTGGGGTGGGGCCTGCTCCCTTAGCCATTTCTCCTTTTAGATTTGGTGCACAGCAGGGACCAAAACTGATACCTGGGAGCCTGGAGGGCAAACACCAAGGAACACAGAGAAAGCCAGTTTTTGCCAATGGCCTCTTACACACATGGCCAGGACAAAGGCATGGGTCCCTGGTACTGGGGTCTGACAGTCTCCTGGGTGGGCACTGCCAGTTTTAGTGTGTTGCTGAGCACTGTCCTGAGGTTCAGCTGCCATCCATACGGAATACAGGCTGTTTGGGGGCCTTTCACTCTGCATTCAAACTGCTGTTTTTAGTAACACCTCAGGCACAGGCAAGTCCATTCGTTTTGCCTTCGTTTTGATGTTGGAAGCCAGACCTAGGAACTAAAACAACTTTCATAATTAGTTCCATGAAAATGTAACCCTGCTCCCAAGTCCAAATCTTAATATTTTGAAAATAATCTCTTTATCATTTGCAAAAATGTAAACCCCGGTCCTCAGGGGATATATAGTCTTGTGATGGGAACTAAAAATAAATAAACCTTGAGAAAACTAGGGAGGAGCTAAGTGGGAAGTGTGTGGTAATTACTCTAGATATGAGAGAAAGAGTAGATTGTTAAATTGTTTCCTTGACGTTTCATAGTAAAGGCTTCTTCTTGAACCATCACGCAGGTAAGTCAGTCACTAAGATCATCTCTTCCTTGAGGTCAGGGAGTGAGGTGGACCTCCAGTTTCCAAATGCCTCCTGGGATTCTGATCTGATACAATTTAAACTTCGAGTAATTTGTAAGAAACAAGAAATATGTTGATTGTATTATAATAAAATAATCAGGGTTAATCCTTTCATTTCCTGTGTAAGCTGAGGAGTATGACAAACCTCCCTACTGAACCTTTGAGCCATGTTCCCTGCATGTCTCGGTACTTGTAACCAGTGCTTTACGAATTTCAACATTTAAACTTCATTTTGGAAAATGAAGTCAGGTGGCCCTTTTACTGGTCTCTCCCTGAGTTCACAGAGTTTCCATCTTTGTGCCAAAGCAAAGATGTGGAACATGGCAGAAAAACTTAAAACACACCCTAACTTGCTCTTGCTACTGAAGTTCTCTGTAAAGCTTCCCCTTTTGACAACTTAGGGATGGGCAGGAAAAAAGCATCCTACGGAGAACTGTGTCAGGATGCTGGCTTCTGTGAATGAAAGTTATCGAGTGGGAGCGTCCCCGCCCAGAGCACGGTATGAGTCACCGGGTCTTGTGCTCAAGTCAGTGGAAATCTTGAGATAAATCAGTAAGGGGTTTTTCATTCATCCATCCATCATCTCTCCTTCCTGCCTTCTCCCTCCCTCTCATCCATCCATGCACCATCCATGTGTCCATCCATCCCTCATCCACCCACTCACCATCCATCCATCCAACCAACCCACATGCATGGACTATCTTTTCCAGGCACTGTTGGCTATGTCATTGAGAAACCAGGGGACGGTGCTGGCCCTGCTGGGCTCATCCCAGCGGTTAGCAATAACATGATAAGCACGTGACAACCATGCGTGGCAGGTGCTGGGGGAGAACAAAACACAGAGCAGGGTGGGGGCTGGAGTGTGCTGCTGTGGAGAGGGGCTGCAACTGTCCTGTAGAAGCTAGCGCTGGCCTCCTGGAGATGCATTCACTGAGGGAGAAAGGAGGAAGGTGACAGAGGCCAGCCAAGTCGACATCTGGAAAAGCACACTCCAGGCCAGCCAAGGCCACAACGGGAGCATGCCTGCCACGCAGTGGGTCTCAGCCTCCATGGCAGACATGAGACCAGGGCCAGCAGCCCCTGCGTGTCATTCCAACTTCAACATAAACACTCAGTAAGACCCTCTAAAGAGCAGCGGCATGGTACTATCACCCCACTGTCACTGGACAGCCACTGGACACGATGAGGTGCCAAGTCAGAGACATACTGGATTTCAAAGGCTCAGTATCCAAAAAAAGATGGTGGACTACCTTACCACTCTTAAAATTGATGATGGATTGAAATATTGGACTGAATGAGATACACGTTTCAAGTTAATTTCACCTGTTTCTTCTACTTTTTATGTCTGTGTGGCGACAAGCTTAAAGTCATGTGTAGGATGGGGCTCCATGCACGGCCTCATTAAATAAATGAGAAAGTGGTGGCTATTCCATCCCAGGTGCCAATGTGGCCTGTCTCCTCTAGGTCACTGGGATAAGCACTGTGGTAAAAAATGCCCTTTGACCAACGTAACTGCCTTCACCCCGTTAGCTCCACACTCTGCCTTCCTTCCTGCTGCATAGATCAGCTCCTCTCAGAGGTCAGACCCCCCACTTACACAATGCATCCATCACCCCTCGGTCCTGCTAGGTGCCCACTCCACCCTCGACAGTCTCCCCCTACAGCCCAATCCTACTTCTCACAAAACCCTAAACTTGGCCTCTAGTCCCCTCTCCCTTCCCTCCATAAAACCGCCCTTATCAGAGTGCCTCCAGGTGGCTTCCAGGTCAGCATTACACAGGTAAAAGTCCTTACTGCCTGCCCCATGCAGAACCCTGCCCATCTGGCCCTGACCTCTTCCTCGTGGGCTCTGCAGACCCCCCCCTTCTGCCTTCCCAGGCTGCTTCCCATCGGCTCACTCCCACCCCCACCCCAGGGTCAGCTGGAGGGTCCCTGACACGGGCCGCCCTGAATGGAAGAGGGGCTGTTCCCCAGTGCACTTCCTTCTCCTGTTCATCTACCCCTAGGTCACTCCCTGAAAGGAGGGGCCCCATGGTGTGCCTTCACCAAGGAGGTCACCGTTAGTTTGTTGAACAGTTACATGGAAAGGGAAACGAAACCTGTCATGTTAAAGCAGAGCTGAAAAAACGAGGAGGAATGGCTGCACGGGTCACCCTGCAGCACCCTTTGTCCACCATCTTTTAAGCAAAGAAACTTCTGACCAGATCACTTATTTCCACCTTTCTGTAGAAAGGGTCCTAGGACACAATTCAGTCAAAATCTTTGTCAAGGTCGGAGAACCGTCACAGGAAACTGCTGGGAGTGTCTGAACTGCCTGGGTTTCAAAATGCCCAGGTGACCCAGGCCTCAAGCATGGTCCTCCGCCGACCAGACAGCCCGGCAGCTCTGGTAATTCCCAGGCCTCCCCTAGACCTTCAAAATCATTCTGCATCTCAGCGAGGCTCGTAGGAGGCTCAGGGCATCAAGGATGGACAGGAAGCTGTAAGCCCTCAGCAGCAGGGCCAGGAGGGGCCCAGGGCAGTGTCACACACATCCTCCCTGTCCTCCTGTGGGCTGAAGCCTTTCATGTAGGAGGGGAAAGGGAGGAGGGAAGGAGGGAGACAGGAGTCGAGTGATTCCACTTTCTTCACTTTGCAAATGAAAAATCCTCGGCCCCATCCCACGCCCTGGGAAAGAGGGCCCTGTGAATAAGGCTTGGTGCTCAGGGTGCTGGTCCCTAGGGGCAATGCCACCTTTTCCCTCCTGATACTTGCAGTGGCTTTAATCTCCACTGAGTTAAGTAGACGGTGGGGAAGACAGTGGGGTACAGGGCTGGTGGCAGACACTTGGGAAAATACAGCACCCTAGGAAGTCCATTAAAAAGAGTAACTGGAAGCATGACTCAAACCACTTTCTTAACAGATGGCCATCTGTTTTGTATCCAAAGATAGCTTTTCACCACAAGTACAATCATACTGGATGGACGATTTTGTGTTTCCGTGTCTGCCATTAGCACAGTGCTACCCTTGCCTCACGTTTCTAGTCGTAATTGCTTTTGACAGCCCACCAGATGGGTACAGCTTATTCAAATGGCCCCATTTCTCCCTGAGAAGAGGTTTCAGGTCGATATCAAAGCTCCTAGTTTCCTGTCACCAATGGGAAAAACATGCTTTCTTTGAAAGATGACAGGATGTCTGGCTTCCAAGGGCCATCTGAGTAGCTCACATAATGTCTTCATTTGTAGACAGCTATGCAACTGCACAGACTTCCCGCGGCACACTTGGGGTTAACACTATCATTCTAACACACTGCCTTCTACAGCCAACAATCTTTGCTAAATTATTACATTGTAAATGGAGAAGATCCCATGACAGAATGTGTATGTGTAGAGTTCCAGGATGGTAAGGAGCCCGGAGTTGTGTGAGGTGAGGTGCCCACTGTTCCCAGTTGCCCTTTGCATCTAACTGGGCTCTAAAGCCAGCAGAGCTTTGGGTGGGCACAAAAGGAGCCAACCCAAGCAGGGCCCCAAGGTGGAGTTCAAGAAAGACAGGTTCAGCGAAAGACCTACCTGGCACCTGGGCCCCGTCCAGAGCCTCCCATTGCTGACTAGGGTTTCAAAGTTCTAACCTCCAGACGGTCATGGTTCCCAGACATTGCTCTGTAGGTAAGAGTGCTTTGTTTTGGATCAGCGGAGGTTTCATGCATCCACACAACTTCATGAGAAAAGAAGACAGCTACAATAGAACTCCCAGTGGAAGGAAGTACTCGCACTCGCACTCCTTGACGAGATGCCTGGATGGAGAGTCACCAAACAGCTGAGTGCCTGCAAGGGCCACATGCTGTGCTGGGCGCCAGAGCTGCACCGGGGAATGACACTTGTGTCCCGGGCCCCCATTCCCACTGCAGCCTGACCACTTAGCAGAACTCAGCTCAGAGCTGAGATGCACCAGGCACAGGAGGTTAATCTCAAAGCTCCCATGCTCATGTGTCAAATGAGGATGAGTTAATACCTGAATCTCCCACATCGCACTGGTCCCTAAATGTTAGTCATCCTTCCTATTCATGGAGAGACAACACAGGCTCGTTTCAATGAACTCTCTGGAAAGGTTGTATTTGGGTTTACTTTGTCCTGGGCAGAAAAGAGCTCAGCTGTCACATCAGTGTGCCCTGAGCATCCCCTGTTGCTCAGCACTGCCAGCTGTACCAGGCCTCCTAAAGCCCACAGTCACCGTCTAAGGCGATGAGTCATTTTTGGTGAGGACACAGTCTGGCTGGAGGGCAGGCACTTAGTCACGGTTAAGTCTGTCTGGCAACATGAAACCTATTTTAGCTTATAGTGAAAATCAGTTTAAATTTGCAGATTCCTTCTGCGATAACAGAAGAAAACCAAAGAATGAGAAAATGAATTAGCCTTAGAAATACTCTTCCTTAATGGGTGTGGCTAGGGAAGTCAGGAATATAGATAGGGGATTTTTTTAAAAATAAATACACAATATCAATTCCATTGGGGGAAAAAGCATTTCATCATTTTGGAATCAAGTGTTACATAGCTTTAGTCACTATCGCTTTATTGTAAAGTGCCTGTTAGCACTGTAAAAAGATGTTTTCTGTTTCAGGAACAAAGCTGCCAAAAAGTCATCTGTATAATTCTGAGCAAGTCAGGTTTTGGCCATCTTGGAGCCATAACTAGGCTTTATGACTTCACCTGAGAGGGGACCCGTAAGAGCATGACCAACTGGAAAGTACTTGAATTGAGAGAACATAAAACGGCTTAAATCCTGCCGCTGCCACTGAGCTGCATAACCTTAGCTAAGGCACTTATCTCGCTGTGGGTCTTTCTCCCCACCTCCAAAATGAAGATGCACATGTCTTGGAACCATGTGATTAAGCCTGAATGTGAGACCTATGAAACTCCTAGCACATAAAATGTGCTGATACACAGCAGCCATGGTCACCTTGACATGACACTTTACCATAATTGCACATCTGATTAGAAAAATACCAGGAAATGCAGACGTGGGCATGCTCACCTTCTTCTATAGCTGGGAGCAAAATTCTTCTGGGGGAAACCCAACATTGATGTATTAGAATCCAGATAAAGTGGTGAAAGAATGGTGGGCAACAGACAACATCTCTGGGAATGACCTACTCTAAGGGTCTGTGTCTGCCAAGGCCAGAGCCTCTGAGCACATCTCAGGATGGGCGTTCTGGAGAGAAGTGCATCCAAACGCTCAGACATCACATCAAAACAGGAGGCCTGGCACTTTGCACCAAGTCCAAGAAAAAACCGTCAACAGCCTCAGCTCTGCCTGAGGGAAAATGCCCAGACAACCGGCTGGGGTGGGTTGCCAGGAATGTAGGACAGCCCAGATGTGCCAGTTGAGAGCAAGGCCATCAAATGTGATGTTACCCACTGAAGCAAGAACTGCATCTCCCATTAACCTGACAGGACACCAACCCAGCAACCTTCTCCTAGATTTTTGGTTCTCAGAGTATATCCTTCTCCACTGAGAAGAGCTGTGGACTTAGTGAACTCTTAGAACTGCTCACAGGTGGCAAAGCCAGGATAAGAACCAGTGAACGTGCTGATTCTGTCTGTTGCACCATCATCTGAGTGCCTGTGCACCAAGTACAGGTAGCTGGGCAAACTTAGGGACAAGCATTCAAAAGAATGACCCCCCCCCAATAAATATATATATGTATTTTTTTTATTTTTTGACATTTTTCTACAGACATTATACCTTAATTGTAAAATAACCTGAAACTCTGACCTCGAAGCCTGGAGACTTAAGACCAGTTCCTCTCCCTGTGCCAATGATTTATATTCTCTTTGGAGGCGCAGGATGCGATTCACTTAAGATGCTTCCTCATTTGTACCAACATCTCCAGACACACATGCTTTTCAAGCCTTTGACAGGAGAGCCACTGTAGCCCCATGACCCCACGCGACCCCACCAAGCATGTCTTCCAGTGTTTATTTAAGGAAACTGGGCAATGTCATCTATTTCATTCTGCCATTTCCCCAACCCCAGCCTCTGCTATATCAACGTTTTCTTTCTCTGGAATGTTTGTACCTGGGATCACTTTACTAGAAATACCAAATCAGAATAGTCCTGCTTCCCTCTGTAGCAAAGGCGGGCCTGTGGGGCCCGGGCGGTGGCTGGCGCGGCGATAGCTGCCTTCAATAGGTCGCGGAGGGTCTCTCCGGTAACCTACGCTCTGGGGACCCATGCTCTGGGCACGCCACGCACTAGGTGCCCAGGAATGAGGGCGCACAGGCAGCGACGGACCCGGCATCACGTAGGCGCGCGCCACAGGCGGCAACAGCGCCCCAGCCTGCCGCACCCGCGCCAGCCCCGCCCCGCTCAAGGGCAAAGGGAAGGTCACCGGCTGGGTGGACTCAAGCGAGTGCGCCAGGCCCATCACCCGAACATCCCTCCGCCGGGTGTGGCCTGGAAACAGGTAAAAATGAGGCATCAGAACCTCTGAACTCATGGGGGGGGGCAGAGGGGAAAATAAAAACCAAACGCCAGCTCCGGGACGCGTCTCCAGCCAGCTTGACCCTTAAGTCTCCAAGGACGTATTTGCCTGGGAAACCTACATCCACTTTCTAGCAGTTGGCTCGCACCACCCAGAGATTTGCCTGGATCCGAAAACCAACAGTCTGGGAACCCCTGCGCCCCCAACTGCACCCAGCCTGTCGGGCGTGGCCGTGTCACCCCTGCCCCCATTAAATTGAGATATTCTCTTGGTGCGTCCGCGGTCCCCGGGTTCGCGTCCAGATCTCCCCCGGAAATCCGCCTCCACGTTGGGGGTGGGGAGCATGGAGTCCGCGACCGGTGCTGCTGACGTCCCGGTGTCCACGCTTCCTGGTCCTTCCCTTCCAGAGAGGCTGGCGGGGAGGCCTAGTGACCCATTTTAGTTTTCGGTTTGGTCATGAGCCTTAAGGGGACAGGAGATTAGGGCGGTGGAAAGCCTTTTTAAAAAAATTTCCCAGCGGAAAGGAGAGGCTGTGGCGGGCGCCCGGGAACAGTGGCCGGAGACCCCCGCGCCCCAAGCAGCGTCCCGCCATCAGCAGCAAGGACCTTGCCAGCGCTGCGTGGGGGACACGAGTCCTACCACGTTGGGCGGGAGAGGGGGCGTGGCATCGGAGGTGGCTTCGCTGTAACCCAGCTTCTGAGGGGCGTCTGACCCCTTCCTAGAACTCGGATGAGGGCGTTCCAGGCGACCCCATCTCAAGCCTCAATTTAAAAAATAAACGTGGAGGTGGAAAACTGATCTTTCGGATAAGGATTCTGCGGCCATATCCTTCCCTCCCCCGCCTCCGCAGTGAGTCGGAGGGTAGTACGGCCCGCTCCGCCCCCGGAAGGTACCCCTGCGGTTCCTGGGCGCCGAGCTGCTCCCACACACTTCTCTTTTACCTGGTACTCCCATCGCTTGCCTCGGGCCCCCATTCCTTCTCCCTGGCTCCCCCATCCCTTCTGGTCGGTACTCCCCTCCGCCCCAGCCCGGGGAGGCGGTCGCGCACCTTGGGCATCCCCGCCGCTGGTCAGCACGCCGATGGCTTTGCCGGCCCCGGAGAGTTGTTCGAGGAACTTTCGGAAGGAGCCCCTGGGGGTCGAGGGGATACGGTCTTGGTCCATGGCGAGCAGGCCGGAGACCGCTCTGGGCTGGGCGCTAGGCAGCCAGTGAACCCCTCCTGCGCCTCCGCAGCTCTGAACCGCTCGCCCCGCCTGCTCAGGGCGCGCCAATTGGCGGCCAGGGGCGGGCGCGCAAGACCTGGGTTGCGGGCGGGGCGCCGCGGGCTGGGGAGCGTCACTTGGTGGGGCGCGCGGCTGATTGGCCGCATCGCAGGTGCAGGAGCATCGCGTATGGGAAAAGCAGCGGGGGGCGCATTACGAGGGGGGAGCACCGCGGGGTCAAGGAAACACTGTAGGTGGGAGGAGCATCGTAGATGGGGGAGAGCATCACCCGGAGGGCGGGAATCGCTGCAGGTGGGTGAGGAGCACCGCATTCCAGCGGCAGGAGGGGACGCCAGGCCCCCGGCGGTTGGGACACCGAACCACAGCAGTAGCGCGCACCCAGCTTCCAGCGGGATTCCTCCCCGGGTGGCGCTCGGAGCTGCGGGCGCCCCAACGGTTCCTCCCGCCGCCCCAGGTTTCCCTTTAGCCCCGAGGCCCTGAGGAAGGACTCGAAGCGGGTGCTGGAGTTAATAGGCAAACGTGGGCGTCGCTGCTGGCGACGTTGAAGCCCAGTCTCCTGTCCCCGCCCTCACGGGGACAGGAGAAGAAACGTGACCTTAGAGGAGACTCTAGCGACATCCTGCGCCCAGCCTGGGCGCCAAGCATGGGATGGGGTTGAGAAAGGCAGGAAAGGCTGGTGGGGGAGATAAGACCCAAGTTCTTACCTAAGGAAGCCTAGCTCCTGCGGCGTCCTACTGGGAGGTGCAGACAGAAAGCACATGCAGTGTGGGGGTAATTGACGAACACGCTAACTCTTTACAGAGCTTAACCTCCTGCCAGTTACCTGCTGCAGATACGCAGATGGATTCCCTCGGCGTGGTCTCAGGAGGCACTGTGCTGGGGGTGCAGTTACCCCCAAAAAGAGTTTCATAAGCGGCCCCATCCATCCGCACTTCACTGTAGGGATGGTACAGCACCCAGGCCTACTACATGCGCAAGAAACGTTTGAGTAGATAGATACAAAGGGGTAAAGAGCCTAAGAAAGGCTTCTTCTGTCAACCCAGAGAAGCCTGTGATAACAACACAAACAAGCTCTTCGCTGTAGGGCCACCCAGACGGAAGGTGGGGCGCACAGGTGGGTTGGATGCTCGGGCATGCACGCTCTGCCTCATCCTCCCGTTCATCTCTGAGCATCCCAATTTATTGTAAAAGACCAAAAAGTGCCTACTGTGGACAAGGCTGGAGGTCTGATTTCTGCTGTTAGCAGAATCCCCATGATCATCCCAGTCACCTGGCCCGCTTTTCCTGGCCCACCAGAAGTCCAGCTTCTGGGAGTGCTGCCAGGGAATAGGTATTTTTAACCAGCTTCCAGCTGTCCTGATGAGTGCAAAGCCTGAGAGCAACTGCCCCAGCAGGGCCTGCGGTGCTGGAAAGGACACTGGACGTTGTGACCACGGCAGGCAGGTGGCCTGCTCTCTCCCAGGACAGGAGAGAAGCCAAGCTCTGTGCACCTCTGCCCAGAGGTGTCTGGCTCCGCCAGCCCAGGCTTTGTGAGCTAGACTCACCCATCCCTTTCTGGAACATCCTACACTTTGAAAAGTTGGTGCACACTGAATTTTATCTTAGCTCAAAGCCCTTTATCTTCTTATAAAATTGATGTTTTTATAAATCAGAGCATTGGTCATTTCTCATCAAATTATCTGTAATTTAGAAAATGATAGATGCAAGCTGAGTCCAAACTCGGCAATGGGTTATGTAAATTATGATAAAAATATACACAGTTTTCAATTACTGTTATGGCTATGAAGGTAAATATCTATGTTCAGAAAATATTAATAAGAAGCAAGGTTAGAAATCACGTGGGCCTGTGTGAGCACATGTGTGCGAGTGTGCATATATATGTAAATAAATCGAGACATTTTATTTCTTTTGTTTATTACAGGTAATGTCTTTTCCTCCAATGAACTAGTATTGTTTGGGAATGAAAATATCACAGTTAAATAAAAACAATAAATAATAGAGTTGTCAGACCACCAAGGCTAAGTCTGGTTTGCAAAAGTTTAAAAAACAATGTTCTTGGGCCGGCCGAGTGGCGCAATGGTTAAGAACTGGCTTGAGACGCCAGAGGGCCCCAGTTCGGATCCCACATGTGAGGGCCAGTGACACTGCCCTCCACAGCTAAGATGCTGAACAACAGCTCAACCTGGAGCTAGGCTGCCATGAGTCGCCAGCGACGCCATGGGCTGCAGTCCCTGTGGCAGTGGGTTGCCATGGGCTACCGTATGTAGCCAGCAGCCAGTGTGAGCGGCCAGCAGCTGCAGTGAGCGGCCGTCCAGTAGCCGTTGACTTATCTGCCTCGACCCCGGGAAGAGCGCAATGATGGTCCCAACTTGGGCCGGTGGAGCAACGTCCTTCACAACTAGACTGAAGAACAAAAGGACAGCAACTTGTCTGTTCCCCTTCCCCCAATTCCCCAGCGCTGTTCCCATCCCCCAATTCCCCAATAAAAATCTTAAAAGAAAAATGTTCTTTTTGCAGAGTTGTGGTTCAGGTCCGAAGTGCAAAATCCGACAACCCAGCTAAGCTCATGAGCTCTGATCATGGCTCAGCTTCTCAGGGAATACTACGCAGAGATCTCAGCCAACACAGAAAGACAGGGCCATCTCTCTTTTTCTCCCGGGATATATGTGTTTCAATAGTTGAACTGGCCCTATCTTCTACAGTAACTCTGGCCTGAGAGAACTCTCTGACAGCAAAGGGCAGAACTACACACTCGAGTGACTGCTGGGCTTCCCTTAGGCAGGACCTGACAGGTGCCTTCTTGTTCTTTGCTGCCTCACAAATTCCCCTGACTTCTGCTGCTCAGGCCACCCCACACCTGTGTCACAGGGACAATTACTCCAGGGCTCAGGAGTTCAGGGTGTTAGGGTCTCCCAGGTGTGGGCAGGGGGTCTGGGGGCTTCTGTGCACACTCCTGTGCTGGGTGCTGGGGCAGGGGGCAGGGTTCATCCCCTGAGGACTGTTGGACGGAGGGCTGCAGTCCTTCACCCACAGGCTTTACCTCTGTCCTTTATCTTGGCATTTTCCCTAGCTTCCAACCAGGAGCCAACCTTGAGCTAATCTGCATCCCCAGCTACATACCCATCGTCCTTTTCCTCATGCCATTAAAACCCTTGAGTTGAGGCCCAGCAAGAGGGCAGGAAACAGACTGAAGAAGTATTGCTCTTAGCAAGGGAGACAGAATTAGTCTGCAGACAATGTGATTGCTCACTAGAAACACTAAGATGATTTGTTTCCCTGTGGGAGTTGTTGAGGATTCAGTCAGGCCAATATTCAACACTGTCAACAGCTGGAAGACGCAAGCTTCACAATGGCCCCAGTCCTGGGACTGTGGGTGGTCACAGGAAGGTCTGCTGGGAGGAGGGGGTACTGAGGCTCAGTTCTCCTGTGAAGAGGATCTGATGGATTCTGGCCCCCAACCATGGGCCTAAAACCCAGTCCCAGAGGCCAGGGAGGAAGAGGCCCCTTCTGTGTCATGGCCTCCCTTGACTCCTGCCCCTTTGGCTAAGCCACACTGCTTTCCCAGGCTCTGGCCAATGGAGCCGCACACAGAAACCTTTGTCCCCACTGGCCGCCTGGTTCTGGCGCGGGAGGCGCCCCTCTTCTCAGGCAACTTGGCTACTGGTCTTCACCTCCAAGCCAAGACATTGACCTCAGTAGAGGTTAAGAAACTTCCTTTTTTAAACCTATTCTCAGATTTTTTTAAAAATTCAGACAACCAAATAAAATAAATAAACGACACATCTGAAGGAGGGTGAATCAAGATTAGATGATGAGACCGAACATTCACATCTACGAACAGTCAGCATGGCTCCCCCATGAGGGTCAGCTTGTCTCTGAGCTTCCTGGCACCCAGACCAAAAAAAGGGGGGTTGGGCAAAGAAGAAAAGGCTGAGATTCTCAGTCAGGTCCCACTTTTTGGTGAGTGAGTTTTGTAGACTTTCTTCTTAACATCTAGTGATTTGGAATCATAGAAATAACACAGCAGGATCTCTTAGGAGGAGTGTGGGCTTTTCCAGGTGGGCAGAATAACAGGGAGACCACCTGTGGACCAAGGCCTGCTCAGTGTATATGGAGGGCAGTGCAAAGGGGTGGATTATCTTAAGGGAGTTTTCTGCCAAAGTGTTAAATGGGGAGAGGGAGGGAGGAAGGAAGGGGAGGGAGGGAAAGAGAGAGAGAGAGAGAGAGAGAGAGAGAGAGAGAGACTCAGGCTTTTGCCCTAAGGTCCTGGCCCACTGTCCAGAGCCCTTCCTAGACCATTTTGGTGAGGCAGTGGCTTTTTCTAGAACATGGCCCTCTCTGGCTGGTCTGGTTCTGTTGTTTACATCCATTTTAAAAATGAAGCTCTTATGATTGGAGCTTGTTTTCCCATCTCGTTATCTGTGTCTGGGTAACATTTCAGAAATGGCTTTGAATTTATTAGCAAATGGGTCCCTGTTTCATTCTGCAAAACATGCTTCTGGAATCCTCTCAGGAGGTGGCTAATTTCAGGTAATGTCGATGAATCCCTGACTCTCGTTCAGGTAAATTCTCTTCCCTGATTGCTCTTGTCCTCTGTGTCACTATACACACATGTAGATACACACACACATGCACAACAAAATAGGATATTAAACGAGCTTCATTTGTATTCCCAGCGTTCATGAGGCCAGGCAGTAGGAGCTCCGGCCCACATTCTTTTCTAATGAACACCAGGCTCCAGGCCACAGATCTGCTAGTGTCCCAGGATCTGGGACATTCTTTAAGGACTCCCAACTCGCTGGGTCCTGGGCCCTGGTCCCCTCCTTCTCACAAACTCCCTTGTTGTATAATTGATACAACATCTCCCTGCTAGCATTCCTGGGCCACCATGGGGTCTGCAAAGTTCTAATGCACTCTGGGAGGATGATGACCCTAAGTGTGGTACGGTGTTTGAGGGGTCATCCTAAGTCTCCTGGGGCTTAACGCCCAATTCCAGAAATGGTGGTGTGACCTGTGGCTAGAGGAACAGGTAAGGGTTGGAATGTTCTGAGCAGAGGCCTAAAGAGAGAAGGATCTGTGTGGGAAGAAAGCGAGATTTGTGTGGGCCCTGTGCTGGGGAGCAGCCAGGAAGGCTGTCAGGGGAGCTTGGGAGAAGGGGCTGCAGGGGGAGAGGGCAAGGGGAAGGGGAAGGGGGGAGCAGCAGGGGAGGGAGCAGGGGCTTGGGGAGAGAGAGCAGAAGGTAGGGGGTGAGAGCAGGGGAGAGAAGGAGAAGAGGGGAGACAAAACAGGGGGAGAGAGAGCAGAGGAGGGAGCTGGCTGACAGCCAGCAGGTGCTGGGGTAGGGAGGGGCCCTGTGTATTTGAAGTTTAGACCACTGTGAATCATCAGGACTTGGAGCCTTAAGTACCAGGAGAGCTTGCCCTGGCACTGAGCACCCTGGGGTCAGGGCTTCTGCACTGAGGCTGGAGTTGTCCCCATGCTCTGTTGGGGGTTCCCAGGGGCCTGGATAGAGCTGGACTCTTAATTCCTCAGAGCCCAGAGTCAAGTGCTGAAATGCACGCACAGCCCACTACCCCTCCTAGACCCTCAGGTCCACTTTACTGGTTCCAGGGAGGACAAATATCAAGTGGTCCCTGAGTGAGGACAGGTGTCTCCACCAAAGGACATGTAAAGCAAGCTTGGCTTGTGCTGAAAGGAGGCAGTCCTCCCTCCTCCTTCCTGCCCCCTGTGGGTCAGGGTTAGTCATCCTGGCTGGAGGGGACTTCCTTGTATGGATGCATCCTGGAGGCTGAGATGTGAGCTGAGGGGCTGTGAGCCAGGCCTGGACTTCTTAGGCATTTGCCTGGGGCTGCCGGACAGATCCCCAAGGGGGTGGGGGCAGGGAGGGACAAGCGCCTTCACATAAGCCCACTCCAGTCCCTGTGCTCACACAACAGGACAGTCTTGGGCCTCTTAGCAGACACAGGGGTGCTGACAAGTCCAGGGCCTATTGGGAGAACCCTGGTGCCCTGGTGGTGACATCAGCTGGGCAGGCGTTGACCAGCATGTTCTGTTTAACACAGTGAGAATAGGAATTTCCAAATGCCTCGCATTTAGTAACAGCAGTGGTACCATTGTGAGCCTGCTTCCAGGGCTGTGTGGGTCAGACGAGGTGTCTTATGGGAATAGTTTGAATAAATAATAGTTTGAGTGAATTATAGTTCAGCAAAGCTGTTAAAAAGTTATTTGCTCTGTTCCCTCCTTACCTAGCTAACATTGGAATTTAGAAAATATATGCATATTGGAAGGGTGATTTTAAATAAATGTTATCATGACCACACCTTTGAGAAAAGCAAAATCCTACCCAAGCAGACTTGGGATTTCATTAATTTCTGGACAGTTGACAAGTCACTGATGGAAACTAAACAGCTCTCTCAACAGTCATATTCATTCCCAGATTGAAAACTTAGGTGAACACTTCAAACCTACTCTTGGCTACTTTCACATGTATGGCACAGCATTTTAAGTACAGTCGCCATCCTGACTCAGACCATCAGAAGTTACTCATCTTGTAACTGAAAGTTTGTGCTCTTTGACCAACATCTCTGTCAATTACACTCCAATAAAAAAATGATAAGAAGACAGTGAACAGTTTCCCTAAAGAGTAGATTTGGATGTCTCCCCAGAGAGGTTCTTGTCCACATGTCTAATGATGTACAGGTCTCATTAGGCGACATGGCTCTCCTTCCTTTCAATACAATACACTTTCTCAAAGTCATATGGACTGAACATAAACATAACCAACTCTGAGAATTTGTTCCTTTTTTAGGATCCTGAGATTTACTGAACACCCTCCCTGGCTCAGACAGTGTTGTCCTGTTATAAGTCCTTGCCCATTACGGTGTGGGTAGAAATGGAACCAGTGGCACACACAGTCCTCTGCTGAATGGTTCTCATTAGACATCTGGTCAACCACTACATCAATATAACCATTGAGTCTCTGATGTTGTCTAGTCTTGTTTAACCCACATGACATCAAGCTTGAAATGATGAAACGGTGATGTTCTCTAGTGGTGCTGGTGTGTGTGTGTGTGTGTGTGTGTGTGTGTGTGTGTGTGTGTGTGAGAGAGAGAGAGAGAGAGAGAGAGAGAGAGAGAGAGAGAGAGAGTCTAATGTTATCACACAGGATATGTAAAACCAATGATTAATTTTCAATTCCTCTTCTAGATAGGACATAGTTTCCTGATAAAAATGACTCTAAAATTCCACCCTTGTTGTTACAGTAGAAAGAAGGAAACAGTTTCCCCAAGGGGAACAGAGAGAATACACCCAGATAAAAGCAATAAGCCATGTCCCAAGTCTTCTAGAACATATAGAAGAGAAGCACTTTTGAGCATAAGTCAACTGGATGTAGACTACTCTTGGAACAAGTTTATAAGGAAAGCCTAAACTTTAGAATAAAAGCCTTGAAAGGAGAAGGGGATGTCTGCGTGTGGATGAGAATGAGGGTGAAGTGGGACCCCGAGCAAACGTGGTCTTGACCAGCAGACAGTGTTCCTGGAGGAACAGTAGACAGCAATGATGATTGGCTCCTTCCTGAGAAGCAGCGAGTGATGGAATCAAAGCCTACTGAATGTGTCTGATGGCTCAGAATCAACTGAGAACTCTGAACAATATATTGATTTTCATTTCCATGAGGCTGCACTTAAATGGATTGCTTTAGATGTAGTGGGCTGACATTGCCCAACAGTGAACAATCTGGTGCCAAAGAATCTACAATGTCAGGTTAAAACCCCCTAATTTAGAAAGACCGCAATGTTCATTGCAGCATTATTTACAGTAGCTAAGATATGGAAGAAACCTAAGTGCCCATCGATAGATAATGGATTTAAGAAGATGTGGTATATTTACAGAATGGAATATTGCTAAGTGAAATAAGTCAGACAGAGAAAGACAAATACCATGTGGTTTCACTTATATGTGGAATCTAAACAAAACAAAACAAGTGAATAAACAAAACTAAACAAAAACAGACTCATAGAAACAGAGACCAAATGGATGGTTGCCAGAGGGGAGGGGTGGGAGGTGGGTGAAAAGGGGAAGGGTACTATAGTCAATGATATTGTGATTGCACAGTGACAGACAGATGATTACTAGAATTAGTGGGGTGATCATATTGTAAGGCATAAAAATGTTGACTCCTGGAACTAATACATATAGCCAATATACTATTGTATACCAACTATACTTAAATATAAAAAAAATAATTTAAAAAAAGACTGTGGATGTTAGGAAGATGCTGATTGAGGGCGCTGTGTCACATAAATGTACTGTATTTCTTTTCAGACCTAAGTGTGTCACTAGACCTCATGAGGGACATATTCACTAGAGCGCTAGGAATTAATTGCTACTCTGATCCCTTTGAATAGACTCTTTGAGATGATGCTGAATTGCGGTCAATGTTTTTTGATGCGGAGTGCTCCCTCTGGACACAAAGTTTCCATGGTTACAGAAAAATTTGGCCGGTTAAATATTAAAATGGAGGAAGGGAAAAATTCCTAAAGATTCACAAGAGAATGACTTGTTTAAAATTACACACACACACACCAAATGTCCAAAGTCTTAGGAACAATCAGTGTAAATGGCTAAAGGAGTAATTTGGCTCCGATGTCACCACTAAGAACACTGGGGATTTTGCTATTTATTAATTTTAGGTTATATTATTTTTTTCAGAAAGGGATATTAAGAAAGTCAACATCCAAAGCTCATCTCTGAGGTTTACCTATTTTAGTCACAGTGAGAAAATGGAATTCAGTGTTGAACAAAAGGACTGCAGAATCTGTACTTTTTCCTAATCCTTAGAGAAACGGGGTCATTTTGACTCACTCCACTCCTCCTGGTTCCTCAAAGTCTCTTATTAAAACAAAGCTATTTTTAAAATGATACAGTAACCAAGACACACTTCCAAATACAATTCTCAACAGTATCTTAGCTTCCTCTTTGTTGAGCAAAGATGCCTCATATATTTGACCTTGAGATTCTTCCTATGTCTAATGACATTGAAAGAATGTCTAATTAACATTCTTTCCTAACCATCTGTCATACTTACTTGATCCAGGAAAGAATTTAGATCCTTAAGGAATCTTTTTAGCAGGGATCACAGGTGTGCTCATAACCATGGGGCTTTGTCTATTACAGATGGTAAAAAACAAATTCATGAATTTGCTCTCTTCTGAAACCTTTTTCTTCCCCTCCCACCATGGTTATGTTTATAAATCACAGCCAACAAATACTTGGCAGATCCTGATATGATATAATTCAGAATAACACTGGTCGGTGTGGGAACTTGTATTAAAGGAGATTAGCTCTGGCCAGCCTTGGATCTCAGTAACAGCACCTGGGTTTGAGTGTGGCCTTTCCTGGTGAAATCCATCCATCCATCTTACTGATGAGGCTGTCAGTGAGAGTTGTCCTATGTGCTGGGTACTATTCTAAGCCCTTCAAGCATTTTTAACTCACATACTCTTCCCAATAACCTCATGAGGAAAGTCCTATTAGCATTTCCAGTAACTGGACGGGGACACTGAGTGACAGGCCATTTGGCCACTTGCCCACAGTCACACACTTGAGGGACAGATCCAGGCAGTTTGGCCTGCACACTAGGCCACGTGCTCTGCTGCCGCTCGCTCTCCACAGCCTCCTGGCACACAACCAGCCACTTAGTAGCTGGCTGAACTTTGAAACAATGTAACTGCCTTTGTCCCTGTTTCTTCTTATCTAGGAAGTAAAAATAAGCCAACCTGTGGGGCCATGTAGATAATTAGAAAAATACACTGTCCAGCACAGCCCCTAGTGTTCACAGCACTGTGGAAGTGGCTATTAATAAAAATTGATTAAATGTTAATAATAGGGCAAAAAGGAGTAGAAAAAGCATGGCAAAACACAAGGAATTTTTGAAACTACTGTTCTGCACACAAATAGTTGAGCTACCAGGCATCAAAAATTTTATATTTTCACTCTTCCATGGGTTCAAAGGAAAGAACACTTAAGCCCTTTCAGTTTATATGGTCTTCCTTTCCTATTCATTTTTTAAATTCATTTTTTTGAGATAACATTGGTTAATAAAATTATTTAGGTTTCAAGTGTATAGTGCTGTAATACATCACCGGTCTCTGGCATTGTGTGCTCACCACATCATTCTGAAATGTTTGTATGGTCTTATATGACTCACTCAGCCTCCCAGGTTAGTGTGGTTTTCCCTTTTCCTGAGCTACATTAGTTTTGTTGCTTTTTGATGTTATATTTTACTATCTAAAAGGCACATAAATTTAATACTAGTTTGTAAGTTTCTTTCCAAGGTTAGGGCTCATCCTAAATTTTATTTTCTACAGCCACAAGCATGGTGCCTTAGTCACTGAGTTGCATCATTAGCTTTTAGGTACAAACCTGATTGGACTTGATCATGCATTCAGTAGTTTGAATTGTCACTGCAAATTAAGGTAAGTGCTCCTGTTTCTTCTACTACTTAATGTTGGTGGTAAAGGCTGTAAAAAAAAAAAAAGACAACCTACTGAATGGGAGAAGATATTTGCTAATGATACATCTGATAAAGGGTTAATATCCAAAATACATAAGGAACTCACAAAACTCAACATCAAAAACCGAACAGCCCAATTACAAAATGGGCAGAGGACCTGAACAGACATGTCTCCAAAGAGGACTGGACATATACACACAATAGACACAGGAAAAGACGCTCAACTCTGTAATCATCAGGGAAATGCAAATTAAAACCACAATGAGATACTTTCTCAGAATGGCTATTATTAATAAGTCAACAAATAACAAATGTTGGCCAGGATGTGGAGAAAGGGGAGCCCTCGTGCACTGTTGGTGGTAATGTAAATTGGTGTAGACACATTGGAAACCAGTAAAGAGGTTCCCCCCAAAATAAAAAATAGAACTACCATACAATCCAGCAATTCCACTTCTGGGTATTTATGCAAAGAAAACAAAAAAAACTAATTCGAAAAGATACATGCACCCCTATGTTCACTGCAGCGTTATTTCCAATAGCCAAGACATGGATGCAACCTAAGTGTCCATCGATAGACTACTGGATAAAGAAGAAACAGTACACATATACAATGGACTCTTACTTAGCCATGAAAAGTCTTGCCATTTCTGACAACACGAAATGGACCTAAAGGGCATTATGCTAAATGAAATAAGTCAGACAGAGGGAGACAAATACTGTATGATTTCACTTATATGCGGAATCTAAAAAAAACCAAAATGAGTAAATAAACAAAACAGATACAGAGAACAAGCTGATGGCTGCCGAAGGGGAGGAGGTGGAAGGATGGGGTGGGGGGAAAGAAATGAATAAGCAAGGCACAGACTAGGAGAAATATTTATAAATCCTATATTTGACAAAACTAAGCTCTCGTCTTTGCTCTTATAGCACTTAAATTTTCTTATGAACCTAAATCTCAACACGATTATTTTATTGGGTCCACATCCTGGGCCCTGTCCCGGGCCAACACGGAAGCCTGTCTCTGGGCTTAAAAAAAAAAGACTATAAAGAAAAGGGAGCAGTAGATTACCTTTTAATCTGAGAAGCACTTTCACATCTGTAAATAATTAATACCACTATCATTTCTTTTAACTTGGGTTCTGTTTATTTAGAATGCTGCTGCTATGGTAATTGTTGTTCGTTAACATAGAGAAAAGCCTAGTGAACTTCACCTGCTTGGCTTAATGGGAAACAAGTGGCTGGCATTTTTTAGGGTCAATTAGAACTACAGTAAACCTTGGATTACAAGTAACTTGGTTTGTGAGTGTTCCGTAAGACGAGCAAATATTTCTATTATGTTGGTGCAAAAGTAATAGCCATTATGGTGAAAACCGCTATTACTTTGGCACTGACCTAATAATACATTTTAACCTGGTAAACGAG
>NW_017731976.1:552800-567804 GCF_001890085.2 Hipposideros armiger | reverse complement strand
AGGATATGTTCCCAAACAATTTAGGCTCTAGAATCAAAACGCAGAATAGACATGACTTCTTAGAGAAATAGCTCCTCTTGAATCTGCACCACTGACCTTATTTTTGAGGGAGCGCCCCCACCCCAGGATGGAGAGACACAGTGAATGTCATCCCTCCCTGCAGGAAGGTACCAGGGGCTTTGGGTCTGATGACCATACAATACCCCACAGACCAGAAGGATACGGCCGCCTTCCTCCAGCCATCTATGAAAGAGTTTACTTCTTCCTCTTCCTCTTAAATTGTTCACTGATTGGGAACAGATACTTGAGGTCTTTTTTGAAACTTTACTTCATACTTTTGCTACCCTTGGTCAGAGGTTAGGGCGAGGCTCGCTCACAGGTGTCTGCAGTCCTTGGTTTGGTCTAATTTGTAGCCAGGTAACTGTGGCCTCGGGTGAGCGTATTCATTTCCTGTGGCTAGCGTAATGAACTAGCACAAATGAAGGGGCTTAAAACAACACCCATATACTCTCTTGCTGTACTGGGGCTCAGAAGTCCAAAACCAGTCTCTCTGGTGTTAAATCAAGGTTTCGGCAGGGCTGGCTGCCTCTCAGATTTTAGGAGACAATCTGTTTTCTTCTTTTTTCTACCTTCTAGAAGCAGCCATATCCTTGGCTCAGGGGCCCTTATATCTTTAAACTTGGGGTAGAGTTTCTCTGCTCTCTGACCTTCTCCCACAAGGATCCTTCTAATGACATGGGGATTGTCCTGACACCTAGGATAATGTCACCATCTCAAGAACCTTGGCACAATCACACCTATTTTGTCCTTTTGGGTCTCATAGTCACAGGTAGCAGGGGTCAGGGTGTGGACATCTTGAGGGGTGGGGGAGACATATTTCTATCTGCCATAAGTGTTGTGGCTAGCTGAGGTCCACACCAAATCTACAAGGCTATAGGACGTTTGTGCGCACCAAATTTCCATGTTGGTTTTTTTTTACTGTAAATTATGGACAGATACCCTTCTCATTTCCTCTCCTTTTAGAGCAGCTGATGGGAGAATGAAAGAAGTAGCCTTCCTTGGTTAAAAAAAACAAACATATATATATATATATATATATATATATATATATATATATATATATATATATATTCAAATGAGATGTGACAGCTGAGCTTGTGCATCTTTATGCCCAAAAGGCGTGTGCCTCACTGGAGTGGAGGGTCGCCCACTGTGCCACCTGGTAGGTTCTGTTCAGGGGTCCCCAAACCATTTTCTCTCATTTCTAAATGTCACAAAAGGCACAGTCCAGATTTACTTTATGTACTTCTTGGCTGACGTGGGCATGGTGGAGTGGAGGACCCTGCCCTGTGTTCCTGCTGTCCCCTCTCCGGCCTCCTTCTCCCTCTTCACCTGCACAGGTAGTGATGCCTGCGTGGCTCACAGTTGACAGTGCTTTCACAGTCAAATCGTGCACTCCTGTGGTGTTGTCCAGAAGGTCCTCCACTCCTAGAATTGAGATTAACCCAATTCCTTCCTTTTTTGCTAAACCTCTTACTGCAGCCAGGAACAGAATCCATGACGGTTCAGTCCAGCCAAGAAAATCAGAGGCCATGGAAATAAGCAGATAAATGAAAGGCAACTCAGTGTGTTTGTGTGTGAATTCCTCTTATAGTCCACTTCCCCACGTCCCTATGTGATTTCTCTGATGAGACTTTTCTCCTAGCTAGTTGTGATGGCGAATTTCATGTGTCAATCTGGCTGGGCCACATGGTGCCCAGATACGTGGGCAGACATTAGTCTAGATGTTCCTGTGAGGGTGTTTTTGCATGAGATTAACATTTAAATCAGTAGGTTTTTTGTTGTTGTTTTTTAAGATTTTTATTGGGGAAGTGGAACAGACAAGTTGCTGTCGTTTTGGTCTTCAGTCTAATTGTGGAGGACGTCGCTTCACTGGCCCAAATTGGCACCATCATTGTGCTCTTCCCAGGCGAGGCACATCAGTCGCCGGCTTCTGGACGGCCACTCACTGCGGCTGCTGGCCGCTCACGCTGGCTGCTGGCTACACACGGTAGCACATGGCAACCCACTGCCACAGGGGCTGTGGCCTATGCTGTCGCCGGCGACTCACGGGCAGCTAAATCAGTAGGTTTTAATTAAAGCAAATTGCCCTCCCTAAAGTGGTGGGCCTCATTCAATCAGCTGAAGGCCTGACTAGAACAAAGGCAAACCCTCCCTGAGCCAGAGGGAACCCTGCAGCGACGGGCGGCCTTTGGGCTCCAGCTGCAACTCTTCCCTGGTCTCCAGCCTGCCAGCTTCCCCCGGGATTTACCAAACCTCCACAGGCACATGAGCAGAGACCTTAAAATAAATCTTTCTCTCTATATATATATATAAACATATATACATACATCCTGTTAACTCTGTTTCCCTGGGGAACCCTGACTAATATGCTGGCTTTTTCTCAAACATTTAACCTATTTAGGAAAATAAGATGGTGGTATTTAGTGGGTTGGGAGGGGACAGGAATGGCATGGAAAGTATCAGTATTGGGCACGGCTAACAGTGCAGTGGGATGGGCAGAGGGCCTCAGCCAAGGTGACCAGGCCCAGTGTCCACTCCGCCGTTTGCTGGCTGGGGTAGTATGGCTCGCATGACCCATCTTGAAATAGATGAGAGGAAATGGCATGAGCCTGCTTTTGAAGTGGCACCGTACGACGGAATGGAAGTGCCATTATTAGGATAATTTGGAAAAAGTCTGCTAAATGCGCTTTCTCAGGAATCAGGAGAGAGAACTGTAGATAATGGCATTGTTGCCGTATCATGGCTGTATCACAGAATGAAAGAATGATTTCGTATGTTTGACCTCGTGCACAGGGAGGTAAGTATCTGGTGGACTGAGTATTAAATTACCTCATTTTAACTGGTTTGAGGTTACAGTTCTCACTGGACAAAGGTAAGCTGTCATGACTTATATCTAAGATGTTTTGGAAATTTTTGGAGATTTTTAAAAATAAAAATCATGCATGAATGAACATATTTGGAATGTTATAATGGGTTTTTTATGTATGTTAAGAAGGTAACATTATTAACTAAACACAGAAACCAAACCCAAGTAAAAAATCGGAGGAACTTAGCAGACATTTCCCAAAGAAGACATATGAATGGCCAACAAGCACACGAGAAGATGTTCAACGTCACTGATCAGTAGGGAAACACAAATCAAAACCACCATGACATACCATGTGCACACAGTAGGATGGCTGCTATGAAAAAGAACCCAGAAAAGTACAAATGTTGGTGAAGATGTGCACTGTTGGTGGGATGTGGAATGGTGCAGCCATTCTGGGAAACGGAATGGTGGTTTCTCAAAAATTAAAAAACAAAACAGAATTACCATATAATACAGCAATTCTACTTCTAGATATCTGTCCAAAACAATTCAAAGCAGAGACTCAAATGGATACCTGTACCCCCATGTTCATTGCAGCATTATTCACAATAGCTAAAATATGGAAGCACCCAAGTTTCCATTGATGGATAAAAGGACAAGCAAAATGTGGTCCATCCACACAGTGGAATGTTACTCAGCCTAAAAAGGAAGGGAATCCTGACATCTGCTACAACATGGATGAACTTGGAGGACATGATGCTCAGTGAAATAAGCCAGGCACAAAAAGACAAATATTTTATGATCCCACTATACGGGGTACCTAGAGTCATCAAGTTCATAGCGACAGAAAGTAGGATGGTGCTTACCAGGGGCTGAAGAGAAAGGGGGTTGGGGAGTGAGTGTTTAATGGGGGCGGCATTCATACTTTCAGTTCTTGAAACCAAGTTGCATTTCTTCATAAACTGACCACACAAGATAATTTCCCAATTTGTTAGATAATTGTCTCTGCTAAAATCACAAATATTTATCTGGAACACTTTCCAGGAAGTCTAGCAATCCTAGCTCAAGCTGAGTTTGTTGTCACTGGAAAATAATTGGCATGTTTTGTCCAAGTTCCAGGAAGGAGAAGGTCAGCATGTTTGCACTACATAGTCTTAGGGATTTCAGCCACGAGCTTCAGGCTTTCCGTTGCCTCAAATATGCCAGACAGTATGATGCACGAAGGCTCTTTTATTAACCTTTTATATGCCTGGTACCTGGCTCTCGGTAGCATAAAATCAATATTTGGTGAATACATTATTGAATGTCCTTTCGAAGTCACTTCTGAGTGGATTAATCTTGATGATACATTCAATTCATTCTTTGAAAGGTTCCCTGAGTTTGTGCGACATTGAGCTCTGGGTTGCACACTGGAAAAACAAGAGTGACAAAAGCCTGGACGCTAAGTTAGCTGGACATTCGGTGTAGACCCAGGACAGCTACTCCTTCTCATAGGGGACAGCCCTGCAAGAGACCTAGAATTGTGCTGTATCTGGGTCACTGTGGTGCATCTGTGGGGGTCTCACTAAAGAGAGCTCTGGGGTCTTCAGCTGTTACTCAGAGCTTGAGGAGCAGAGGTCCTGGCTCCTATGTCTCCTTGGACAGGACCACTGAGACTGCTGTTCCCTGACAAGTCTGTGTAATTTACTGGAAAGTAACCTGGAGGCTGCAGATCTCATTGTTTGAAATAAGAAACAAGGATTTAAAGTAAAATTCAAGTCATGGCTCTATGGACCATTGCAATATAGTTAGTTGGTTGGTGCATAGCTGTGGCTACCTCTGTGATGTTTCCTTGGAGGTAAAATAATGCTTCGCTTCTTGAAGACTGGGTCTTCAGGATCAACCCATGTCAACAGGGTCCCTTTGAGCTCACAAATTCCTTTGAAACTCAGCCCAGCTCTGCAGAACCGGGTAAGTCAAGGATTCCTCCTAGAGTCAGAAGGACCATTCTCTCACCAGGAGAGGGCCAGTGCAGCCCCTCTCTCTTGAGGTGTATTAACAGAAACAAATGATTTTCAGGCCAATATGTTTCAGGAGCTCTGCTCCTGCTTCGTGGAGACGACAAAGAGGGCAGGGCCGTCCCCTTTTTGGCCCTTTCCTGTGGACGATGAGATGGTCAGCACTCAGCTGGTCCCAGGTACAGCTGGATCTGAACGCAGGTGGGTGCTTCTTCACAAAGGGCACCTGCTGCCCACTCTATTGGCTGCACACCCAAACCCACCCCCTCACACTTCCCGTCTTCCTGTTAGGACCTCGGGTTGGCTCTGGTATGAGGAGGGTCCTCTGTGCGTTTGAAAATAAGTGGCCCACTCTCCCATCCCAGGGACTGTGCTATTACTAGTCTCTACCAGTCATGCCAGTTCTGTCTCCCTTGGCCAGTTTTTGTCTTAGGGAAAGGCAGGCAATGATTCCTGGTGAATAATTCTTGTGGGAGGTCCACAAGGAAGATTTTCTTTCATGACAAAGGAGAAGAACAGCCAGGAACTCTTGGCCTCCTTTCCTGCCAAGGGGAGATTGTTTGGAGATGTGATGTCTGGAGCCATGTCTGCCACTTTGTGACCACGAGCCCAAAGCCAAGAGCATCTCAGTAAGAGATGCTGACAGAATGGTGCTGCTGGCAACCCTCCCGGATAGCCTGGCCACTGAACGTTTTGTTTTATAAACCAGTTACATGTCCTCATTGTTGAAGACAAACTTACTCAGGCACTTTGATACTTGCAACAAACACAAGCAAATGTTACTTAGCTGGCAATGTGCCTAGAAGGTTACCATTTAATAAATAAGCATCTTTTAGGTTTAATTTGACCAGAAGAACACAAAGTAGATGTTTCAGGAAAATGGATAGTGTGTCTAGAAGGCTTAAACAGCTGCTTCAAGAGTGAAACATCCATTAGTTATTCAAGAGTTTGTCCAGAAGCTGCAGAAAAAACAGTGGCCATGGCTCTGGCCTCCAGCTGCTGAGTCCTGGTTGCATCTGCCAGGTGAGTAGCCCCGGCCTGACGACCTGCTTCCTATGGCTGATTCTGGCCCCAGTGACTTTACCTGGGGTCCCTCTGAAGGTTTCAAGGTTAATTCACGTTGCCGTGTAAATGTAGTATGGACGCACACACATACTCACACACAGTCTGTTCCTCTAAAGGGCTCTGAAATAGACTTTTATATGTTCATACCCAATTCTATTTTTCATTATTTTTGTTGATGGATATTTAAGTTGTTCCCACTCCCTCAGTCTCATAGACACTGCTTCAGTGAATAACCTCATATGTGTCTCCATCTGGATCTTTGTACAATTTTTTCTGGCACTGGAACTAGAGTCACTGCTTCAGTGGGTGCATACATATCCCATTTCCTTAAGTAAACCACAACCCTCTAAAATGGGGGCAAACCCATGTGTTGTTTGTTACTCCTCTACCATAAGATGCTGGTACTCAATAATATGATTTAATAAAGACCTCTCCTCTTCTTAATCTCCTCTTATGTCTAAATTTATGGTTTTGTTAGGCGGCACCCCAGACGTGGACTTAAAGAGAAAGTTCGTTTGGGTGTGGTTTCGTGCACGTAGACACAAACAACATTCTGCCTACAAGACAGGAAATTGTGAATGCTATGACAAAACTGGGCAAAAATGTGTAAGCAAGCTGCAAATTGTCATTATGAAAATGGAACATTATACTTAAGGAGGAAAAGTAACATCGGGAAGGAGAAACCATTCAGTTTTCTCAGAGCCGGGAGATTTGGAAATGAAATACTGCAGCCACAGGGACAAAAGAGAGATTGCCATCTCCATGGTCCTAACTGGCAGAAGCCACGCTCTCATGAGAGGGCAGCCTGCCGGGCCCGAGGAAGGCTGGTGAATACAGTCCACTTTATTCTAATGCTCTGTGCCCTCCAGCCGTGCTCTGTTTGTAAGGCCAACTGGCATGGCCTTTGGGAGGTCATGCGAGCCTTTCGGTCCCTAATTTCTCTACTTGTCATGTAGAGAAAATTGCCTGGGCCTCCTGGGTGCCTTGCACATGAGGTGCCCTCTAGTCTTCTAAATGTTGTTAGTAGGTGCGCACACCTCCTGGCAGATGGCTGTGGTCTTCGTGCGGTAAACACAGCCTGCAGTTGTAATCAAACTTGGCCATGAGTTGATGTCACTGCTACCCATCATTTCAGCCGGGCCCAGCAGTAGGCCTGAGTGGTATCAGGCAGTTCTGGAGAATGACTCGAACAGAATTCTCTCACAGTCAGGGCTGCGTGCCATGTTGTCACTGCAAATTTCTAGTTCTCTACATGCATCCACTTATAATACGTGCCATTGAATTATTATCCAACATGCTCAAAATAATTTGATACTTTGTTTAAAAAGATGAATGTCCCATACTGTCTTCTACCAACTATAGTAGCTTATTTTTAATCCTCATGCCTTTGTGATCTGAGGCCCAACTGTAAAACTGAACCTCAAAATGTGGGGGTACTGGAATTAGACCTTTGCTCATTTACCTCACAATTCATGCACAACAGTCTCAGGATAACAGGTGAGGGATCCGTGTCTGTTTACTCACACACATGTCTCCTGTGATGTAGTGCCTTGCACACAGCTGAAACTTGTATTGGTCACGTTGAGGTTTGGCAGAAAAGAACAAGAAACTCCAGTAAGGGAGAGGTGGAAGTAGTTTGTCCAGGGCTGGAGTGATCCAGCATCTTTCTGTCTGCCTGCCCCACCATATCCCTTCTCATTTTCATGGTTATCTCACAACTCCAAAATGATTGCTGCAGATCTAGCCGTCACATCTACATTCCAGCCAGCAAGAAGGAGAAAAGGCTGAAGAAAACGGGGCAAAGCGTGTGCACAAGCTATCAATTTAAGGACACTTCTGGGAAGCTGCCCCTTCTGCTTACACCCCACTGACCTAATTTTGGTGCCATTCCATACTAGCCAGTAAGAGAGACTGAGAATGTACAGCTTATTCTGGCCAGGTGCCCAGCTACAAATCATGGGTTGTTTTACAAGGAAGAAAGGAAAGATGAGATAGTTAGGAACAAGTAGCCACAAAGCTTCAACATATGTGTTAAATGAAAGTGGAAATGTCAGCAGGAAAATAAGGTTGGGTACGCTTTCAGTGAGTAAGGGCTGAAGAGGAGGAAGTGGGCTTACTCACTGAGTTGAGGGCGGTGGCCAGGGGATTGCTGCAGTCCCTAAGGGACAGAACCAAGACACAATAATGAAATAAAGGATAAACTTAGTGTGATGCTCCATTACCAACGGAAAGAAGGCAAAAATGATGGACGAGGAAGGTGGGGGAAGTGATGTCAGCACCTAGGGCTTCAGGAAGAGCGGCCGGCCACACGGTTGCTGCAGGGAGGCTCAGCTGGTGTCCCCAACCTCTGCTATTAAATGTCCTGATGGACCTCTCCTCTGTCTGAACTCCATGTCTTCAGAGTCCACCCTCAGTTCTTGGCAGGGTCTCCCCCACTTGTCTCTGGGGTCACCGCTGACCTGATTGCGATGAACAGACCTGGCTGGGCCCCTGTGTCCCCATGTTCCTATCTTCAGCGGTGTGGTCCTTGAGTTTTCGTTGCACCAGCATCACGATGGGAGCTAATCAAATGCCCAACCCCGGACACGGCTGCCCCGTGGCTCTGCTGGCCCAGACCTGTGTCTCTAACTTCTTCCCTGGCCCTTGGGTTCTCTAGGATCATGTTTAGGTTTTGCTCTTTAATTTAAAAAAAAATATTTGTCTACAATTTTACATTCCAATCTTGGGCCTCAGCCATGGTAGGCAAGTCCCCAAGCCCAGCAGCTTCTGAGGGATGAGCGGGTATGGAAGGAACCTCCAGTAACCACTCTTATCAGATGTTGGTCCCCTTCTGCCAGGTATGGAATCAGCTCTGGTAAGTGAGGGGCCCATCCATCAGGCAGACACATGGAAGACAGTGCAACCGAGTAAATGTGGGGATAATTTGTGCTTTGAAAATAATCAAGATCCTAGAGCACTTAGCTCTCTGAGTTGACATTTCTAGTTAATCAGAAATCTGTGAAGTGTGTCCTGTATGCATTAACCTGCCGTCTCAGTCCATTGGAGCTGCTAGAATAGAACCCCACAGACCGGATGGCTTAAACCACACACATTCATTCCTCATAGTCTGGAGGCTGGACGTCCAGGGTCAAAGCCCAAGCAGATTCAGTGTCTAGTGAGGACCCAATTCCTGGTTCATTGGTTCATAGATGGCGTCTTCTCCTGTGACCTCACATGGAAGGAGTGGCGAGGGAGCACTCAGGGGCTCTTTTATAAGGACACCAATCCCATCATGGGGGCTCCACCCTCATGACCTCCTCACCTCCCAGAGGCCCCACTTCCTGACACCACCATACTAGGGGTCAGGTGTCAGTGTATGAATTTGGGGAGGGACACAAACATCATCTATTGTACCAGGGTTCTGACTATCTCCTGTGAATACTTGCAAAGGTGTTTTTATCTAGAAATTTTGTTAATGCCTTTGCTGTGCCTCTCAATAAATCTGATAAACTAAAATGAGACAAGTGCTCCTCCACTGAACTGTGGTCTCTGGGCTGCCCCATCTTACTCACTTCCTGTGTGTCCTTGTCACATTGCAAGCCAGGCGTATTCAGATGGGGGGACAGAGGCCCTGAAGATGGCAGCCTGGGCTTGAAGTCAGGCACTGCCAGCTGCCTGCACGGTGGCCCGGGTCATGTCAGTGAGCTGGGAGGATGCTAGTCCATGTCATAGAGAGCTCTTGTGAACGTGAAGTGACATAATGATATGAGGCCTTCCAACAGTGCCTGGTGAGTGGCCACAGCAGATGCCTGTGCAGCGTTTCGATCCCCAGGGCTGTGCACGGTCACATGGTGAGCATGCAGATTCAACATGAATGAAACACATGCGGAGCATTGGTGGTCTGACCGATTGATATGATCCACATTAACTTTTTAAGTCTTACACTAATGCGAACGCTGCCCTTTAATCCTTGATGGCAGGCAGCTTTCGGACGGAAACAGTGACCCCTCCAAATCTTTTAATTTCGCGTCACTTCAGGAATTCTGTGCTATGGTGGACTCCTCATGGTGTCAAGTATTGTTTGATGAGTAAACACATGGGCTGTTTTGCTTGCAGTATTTCTCTGCCACTCAGACATGAGATTGCATGGAGCTGAGAGGCCACCAGAGGGAGACAGGACACTGTATAACCATGACAGGCTGCCCATGCTGTGTCCCCATGTCCTTAGCAGGGCACTGGCCCACGTCTCAGCCACTGACCTTGCAAGCTGTGTTCAGCTTGAAGGGCTAATTGGGAAATGCAAATGAATGATGCACAAAAATCGGAAGCATTTCCACGGGTGTTGGGGGATGCATAGCCTGGCAGCCAGACGCTTCCATGGGCGGTAAGGCCCAGGCCTGAGTGTGTGCCTGGCTTTGTCCAAGCTTAACACCTCAAGCGTGTTTATTCATCTTGAACATGGAGATAATTGCTTGCTCCTCATGGGACAAAATACGGGTCGTAATGTGAGTTGCACATGGCTGGGAACGTAGCCAGGGCACCTTCCAAGCTGCTGTGCTGTGTGGAGCTCCCATCACACTCTGAGATCACAGAGCTGGCACGCTGTGTCTGATTTAGATGAAGGCAGAGAGGCCTTCAAGTAACAGCCCCAAAGTGAGGCAGCAAATAACCAGCCTATTATAGAACTCACACCCCACTGTCAGCACAAGGCTGTGCAGGGGCTGTTTTTCTGGAGGAGGATACACCCTGGAAGGCCAGAGAACAGGCATTTCAGCTGTGGGAGGGCAGGAAGGTAAACAGGGCAGAAAAACCCAGATGGAGCGACTGCAGTGGGCCAAGGGCTGAGTTCTGCCCAGCGAGCATGGGCCTGAGGAGAGGATATGCTGGAAATGAGTTTCACAGTCTAGTGCCCTGATCTCAGATGGACAGACGATAGCTTCCTCATCTGCAAAATGCGGATAAAAGTAATCCTGCCTCAGAGGGCTGCCATGAGGATTAAACGAGTTCATATTTTCTGAGAGCTTAAAACAGCACCTGGTAAACAGTATACACAATTGAAAGGCTTGTTTGAGGCAGAAAATAATAAAAATTAATGATTTGTATATAGAAAATCCTAGGGAATGCACTAAAAAAATTATTTGAAGTAATAAATGAGCTCAGCAAGGTTGTAGGATGCAAGATCGATATTTAAAAATCAATTAGGTTTCTAGGCACTTGTGATGAACAATCTGAAAATGGAATTAAAGAAACAATTTCACCCACAATAGCATCAAAATAATAAAATACTAGGACTAAACTTAAAAGAAATGGAGGGCCGGCCGAGTGGGGAGTTGGTTAAGAGCTGGCTTGGGACGCCAGAGAGCCTCGGTTCGGATCCCACATATGAGGGCCAGTGACACTGCCCTCCACAGCTAAGATGCTGAACAACAGCTCAACCTGGAGCTGGGCTACCGTGAGTTGCCGGCGACAGCGTAGGCTGCAGCCCCTGTGGCAGTGGGTTGCCATGGGCTACCGTACGTAGCCAGCAGCCAGCGTGAGCGGCCAGCAACTGCAGTGAGCGGCCGTCCAGAAGCTGGTGACTGATCTGCCTCGCCTGGGAAGAGCACAATGATGGTGCCAACTTGGGCCAGTGAAGCAACGTCCTCCACAACTAGACTGAAGAACAAAAGAACAGCCACTTGTCTGTTCCCCTTCCCCCAATTTCCCAGCGCTGTTCCCATCCCCCAATTCCCCAATAAAAATCTTAAAAAAAAAAAGAAATGCAAAACTTATGGTTTGAAAACTACCAAACAATGCTCAAAGAAATCCAAGAAAATGTAAATAAATGAAAAAAGCTCCCATACGCATGGACGGAAGACTTAACATTAAGATGGCAATGCTCCCCAAACTGAACTACAGATGGAATACAATCCCTATCAGAAGCCCAGCTCTGCTTTGCAGAAGTGGACAAACTAATTCTAAATTTCACATGGAATCGAAAGGTACCCAGAATGGCCAAAAACAATCCTGAAAAAGAAGAATGAGGTAGGAGGATTCACATTTCCTGCTTTCAAAATTTATTAAAAAGCAATGGTAATTAAGACACTCATATCAGCAAAGGGGTAGACAGATTGATCAGTGGAATAACATCGAGGGCCTATGAGTCAGTCCTCACGTATGTGGTCAACTGATTTCCA
The DNA here is from genome assembly GCF_001890085.2 of Hipposideros armiger. Lineage (NCBI taxonomy): Eukaryota > Metazoa > Chordata > Mammalia > Chiroptera > Hipposideridae > Hipposideros > Hipposideros armiger. The sequence goes on along the minus strand of NW_017731976.1, from coordinate 555,715 downwards.
GCAAAGGTGACAAGACCACTCAATGGGGAAAAATAGTCTTTTCAGCAGTGGCACCTGGACACCTTAGATGGTCACATAGGAACAAATGAAGCTTGACCCTTACCTCATACCAAATACAAAGATGAACTCAAAATGGATCAGACACCTCAATGTAAGAGCTGAAACTATAAAACTCATAATAGAAAATACAGAGGTTAATCTTCATAACCTTGGATTTTCCCAAGAATTCTTAGATATGACACCAAAAGAAAAACAAATGAATAAATTACACTTCACCAAAAAATAAAACAAAATCTTTGTGCTTCCAAGTTTTATCCAAAGCCACCATCATGTCTAAAGTCCACTGTGGGCACGTGATAATGCTTTATGAGGGTTACGGAGCTGATGCACCTTGTTACCCGAAAGGTGCAACAGATCACGCCCTAATTTAAATAGCAGGGAGTCAGCACCTGGGCTGACATTTGTACCTACTAGAGAATGATTTTACGGAATGAACAGGACATGGAGCAGGCAGGTGTTATCTGTGGGCCCTGCCTGGGTGGGCAGGCTTGGAGGGAAGGGGTGGCACCAGAGGCCACTTTGAAGACTCCTGTGCAGACCAGCAGTGCATGTAACATACCAGTGCCCACTGTGTAAGCATCTTTGATTTCTTGGCTGCTGTTTGAGCAGCAGTGATCGGTCCATGCAGGTTCCTACACTGACCATCTTCCGAGAACACCTTAGAGACTTAGAGACTTAGGCCTGCCCCACCACTAAGTCTCCTTCGTGTGTCGGGAGGTTGCTTATGTCACCACTGGGAAACTGGGAGACAGAACATTGAAACTGGAGGAGGGGTCTTGGGATGCATCTTGGGAACAGTTTCTCAGTTGAGTTTCTGTTTGTCACCTGATACACACAGGCACAAGCGCTGTACTTCTTAGACGGAAAAAGACATGGCAGCCCTTGTCTTTTCACGAAAATCTGCAGTCCACCCTCTACTGGCAGACTCTTGACAGGGAACTCACTGTGGGAATTTTGGAAACAGTTGCTAATGGAACTAAAACGTGTGTGTGTGTGTGTGTGTGTGTGTGATTTTCAAACTGGCTTTTTAACATAGTGGTAACACAAAATTTATCATTTTAACCATTTTTTTCCAGTAAAGAAAAATTGTTTAAATTCTAACCATTTTTAAGTCTATAGTTCAGTGGTATTAAGTGCATTCACATTGTTGTGTCACCATCACCATCATCTCCACAACTTTTGCACCATCCGAAACCGACACTCTGTCCCCATTAAAAACTAACTTTTCACCCCCCCCCTTACCCCTAGCTCCTGGCCCCCATCCCTCCACTTTCTGTCTCTACAGATTTGATTCCTCTAAGGATGTCACACAAGTGGGATCACACAGTATTTGTCCTTTATCGCTGGCTAACTTCACTCAGCATAATGTTCTCAAGGTCCATTCAAACCAAGTATTTATTACTTTTATGTTTTCACTTCTACATTTAAAAATGTTTAATTTAAATTAAGTCAAAGAAATGTCTGTTTTTCAAGGCGCAAAAGCATCTTTCAGATACAGCAGCACTTCATTTATAGGATTACAGATGGTCAGAGCTAGAGGGACCTCAGACATTACTGGTCCCTTAATTCCACAGCGTGAGAAATGGGCCCTCGCTGTAAACACAGGCACGGGGTGGGGGCAGCTCCAAGTCTAGATGTCCTGGACCCCAGAGCAGTATTCTGACCATACAGACATAATGCCTTTGTCAATTTTAAGACATCACATTTTGTAGGAATAAGACTCTTCTAAGTAACTAAAATTTAATTTTTGAACATATAACATTTACCGCTTTTAATTTAATCTTTCTAAAGTTGCCTTCTCTTCCCCTTTCTTCTATAAATCGTCATAAATATCACCTCATTCTTATCTTCACCTCCAGTGACTACGCTCTTATAAAAGTCCTTTACCTATGAATTTCCAGGGTCATTTTGTTGTCTGACCTCACAAGGCATCGCTTTTGAGTCACAGGCCACGTCCCTGGCAGAAGGCCGTGAGCATACATGATGTGGACGTGGCTTGCCCTGCCGGGCGGAAGGCTGCAGGTCCCAAATAAACCTTAGTGTTTTCTTAAATGTAGTTTCTAGCATGAGATTACACTCCCCGGACTGCTTCTGATTTCTTCTGGGAAATCAGCGGACCGGTGGAAAGGGGTCTCTAACTACCATCTCTCAGGCTTTAGGGAAGTGAATGAAGGTTTCCTCCTGAACAGAGATTCGTTTTGGCTGACTTGTATCTGGGTGGGATGATTAAAAAGCATTTTTACATTTAATATCATTGTTCAGTATAGACTATGTTTTCCTTGTGATAAATGTGTCTTGTATATAAGGTGTGATAAAAAAATACAGTGGATGTTTAAATAAAAAAATTTATTACAGTAAAAGACACATTGCCATTAAACCCCCTCAAAATACCCCCCCTCATTTTGAACACACTTATCCCATTGTTCTTGACACTTTCTGAGGCAAGTCCTTTTTGAAAGTCCTCTATTGTAAGGGTCTTTAGTTGCACTGTATGTTTATCGTAATAAAAACTTAACACACATATTCTCTTTACAGAGATGCACTTTTCCATGACATCCTGTCTCTTTCTGTCTCTCCTTCCTCCCTCCGTGTCTCTGTCTTTCTCTCTCATCTGATACACATATCTATACAACAGTAATATTTTTATATATATGATATATATGTGATATATATCTATATCTATATACAGTAAAACCTCGGATTGCGAGTAACTTGGTTTGCGAGTGTTCCGCAAAACGAGCAAACATTTCTAGTGCATTTTAATGTGGTAAACAAGTGATGTTTTGCAATATGAATAGTTTGTTCCTAAAACAAATTATGCTTGTGAACCAAGTTATTACTGTATGTGTGTGTGT
>NW_017731976.1:543407-551675 GCF_001890085.2 Hipposideros armiger | reverse complement strand
CACAGAATCCAGAGCACATGGGTGTGTGGATCTCTCAGCAATGGTACTCAGCTCAGGCATGTCCATTACAACCTGTAACCTTAAATATGTCCTTAAATATTTTCTCTCTTAGGAATAATGCTCAAGTCCCAAACAAACACAGTTCTCATTACTCACACATTCTGTCTTCGCAAATTCACATACTCACTAAAACTTGTCACCCCAAGTGGCACTTTCACATTTGTTCATGGATCAAAACAATTTTGAATCACCCGTTCCCAGCTCAGGTGGAACCAGGCAACACTCTGCCTCTTGTTCCAGCTCTCTCACCGGAACAGTCTACTTAGTGCTACGTGTTGTGCATTTTTGTGCTTTCGTTGGTGATTTGCTGTTTAAAGTGGCCCCAGTGTCATCCTGGCACTCCGTCCAGTGTCTCTAGCCCCAAAGGCTGCCAGGTGCCGAATGAAATTACGTGGCTACATAAGCTTCCCGAGAGAGGCACGAGTTATGTGCAATTGGCAACGAGTTCACTGTTAATGAAACAACAATATGTATAAAAAAAAGTCTTAAAAAAGAAACACACATAAAAGAACGTCTTGATTGATTGGCTGATGAACATGTGACTCGCAGGACCCTAACCCTGTGTCTCCCTGAGAGCAATTGTCCCGTATTCACTAATTCGGTGTTTGTGACAACTATAGGGAGCAGTATGCCTATGAATTAGGAGAATGCCCTGTACCTCACCTTTACCTGAGCCCCAAAACAACAAGCCATTGCATCCAAATGCCAAGAGGGCTTTATCTTCCGAGGTCAAGTGACCTTCCTCCTCTTCCATTACTCTTTTTCATATTTCAATTCTCTTTTAAAGAACATTAAAAATATTTAAACACATGAAACCCATTCTTTGTCCATTTTAAAAAGCAAGTTTCATCTTGGCCAAGAGTATTGTAAAAACTCATAATAATGTGCTTTCCGTTTTCGACTTTAGGAACAATTTTATTATCACAGTAATTTTATTTTTCATTGTTGCTATTGGTTATACTTTTGATTATTGTGATGTAACTCATTTTTACAGGGAGGTGAGCCCAGTGCAGGTAAAAAATGTGAAACCAGTCAGATGAAAAAATAGAAAAGGTGGACATTTAGAGAGTAGCTCGATTTTTCAACACTGGAAGCTCAATAAGCATCCTGCTCCGTTCTGATGAGAAGACAATCCTTTAAATCAAACCCCTTTATTTCCTACCTAAACACTATAATACAAGCATTGCCTCGGGGTCCACATCCTGACACTCAGAGAAGCGGTGAAATCACACAGCAATAAATGGTAAAGTCCTAGGATTAAAATCTCTCATGCTTATTCCCAAATTAATTTAAAAAATAATGGGGGTTATTATTTATGCAGCGATTGGGTAAAACTTAAAGTTCATTAAATGTCTCTCTGAGTCTTTCATTTATTTTTTCAACTGGGTTCTCATATATTGGAAAACAGCCTTGATTAAAAAAACAAAAACAAAAACAAAAAACATGTAGGCATAGGGACTAGATGTTAAGCCAAATGCATCATTTGCAATACAAGATAGCTCTTCAGTTACGACGTCATGGCAACCAAAAACTCCCGGAGTCCTCTGCCTAGGAATGGCCGGTATGGAAGAAGGGCAGGAGACATTTGTTTCATAGTTTCTGCCAACTGGAATTCAGAAACACTATTGCTAGCTTTTTTTCTCGTTAGAGACCCACTCTAATATTTTGTGAACCCCCTTGATGGTCTGACTAGCTGAATAAACTCGAGACATGTCAATGAATGCTTGCTTCCAACAGTCCCTGTCCAGCCTCCAAAAGTGTCTTTAGTTGCTGTTTTGTCCGTTTAAACGGGAAGAGGGCTCGGGATTGCTAACGTTATTTATTCATCCACATGACTATTTCCTGAGCGTTTCCTCTGTGGAAGGTCATAGGAAACTACAGGGCAAACAATTGTAATAATGAGGTCCCTGCTGTGCCCTAGGGGAGCCTCTGAGTGGAGAGAGGGACAGGCGGAGAACAGGCCTTTCAGGGCTGCTCTACTCAAAGGGTGTGCTCCTCTCAGACATCATCCACGGCTCTCAGGTTGCCTTCGGTTTTCATATAACTTCACAATTTAACAATACTAGGTCATTGATCATCTCGCAGTTAACTAAATAGGATGATTTAATAATCTCACCAACTATTAGACAACCCCATGAAACGGGAGGTCAAGAGAATGGATGAACTGTGTTACTTCTAGGCAGCTGCCATGAACGCTTGGGAACATTTAAAGTCAGCTGACTTCCTGCTGATCCGACCCTTGCTGCACGCCCTTTGCCAGGGAGACTGTGGGTCCACCCCAGAAAGGAACAGAGAGTGCTCAGCTGCAGGGTGGGACCACTTCTCAGGGTGACCGAATGCATCTAGTTATTCGTTTTTTAGGGTTGCAAACTCCTTGAACCATCTTTAAATATCTGAACACTTTAGTGCTTGTTTTTTCCTCCATTCTGTTCTCAACATACATCTGAAGAGAGAAAGCCGCTCACGACTCAGTGAGATTATTTCTACTGCAGGATTTAGGAGTGCAAAGTCCTAAGACATTTAAACTATAGGTCACACAGGTCCCAAAGGTAGTCCCACTAATATAATATCCCATGTGTTGATGCAGGGGAAATAGTCCTTTAAAGAATAATAAAACATCAAAAATAAAGTTTTCCCTCAAGGGACTGTTTTTGTACAAATAGATTTTTGCTTCTCGGAAGACCGCCTTCTGTGTCACCCACGGGCTGTGCAAATCTGGGCAAATCAGATTGCTGGTCAGACCTGACAGTGCGGACCACATCCTTTGTGGTGACAATTAAATGAAGGAAGACACGTGGAGAGGTTACAACGGTGCCCAGCGCACAGGGAGTGCTCAGGAACTCAGTTCTTCCAGTGTTTCCTCTGAAGATGGAAGATTAGCCCGAGAGTTTGCCACTTTTATTAGGCTTTGTACATACTCAAAGGACACGTAAGAATAATAAAATGGCCATTGTCTTCAGTACCAGGAAAAAAAATGATGTAAAATGGAAAATGTGGACATCTTGTGTAGCATTGTCTTCTGTCTCCCCTGCTGCCTGTTCAAGGAGTCCTGTGATATTTGGGACCAAATTGTGGTTCAGAGCATCTTCAGTTAAGAAAGAAGCCACATCAAGAAAGACTGGATGCTGGTAAACAGCAAGCCAACCCATTCCTCTCTATAGCTCCCTGTCACCCTGCTGACACTCTCCAAGTGTCCTTCTGACACCTCCCTCCCCTGCTCCCAGCAGTGAGATTTGGCAATGCTAACAAGTCATCTTCTCTTTCTTAGCTTCTGTGATATTTATCACAAAGCAGGTCACTGCCATGGCTTTGTTCAATGATGTGGATGGTTTGGAAACATAAGAACAATATATACGTTGAAACTTAAAAATGTCTGAAGTGACTTACTATTTCCTGTGTCATGTTGTCACATTCAACATTTCCGGTTGAACCTTTACTTTTAATTATTTCCTAGATAGTAACAATTCACGTTTATCAAGAATGGTTCAAGAGAGAATTACAGCTAAATTTGTAAAAAAGCCAAAATCTAACCAAAACAACCAATTGACCAACTAAACAACAGAGCCAGGTAACTGCTGAAACTTCTCTGAAGTGTTATGGAAATACGAGTAGATGGTGTAACGTGCAAGCAGACTTGATTAGATTTTGTGAAGATTCATTTTCCTTGCATAGCTTTTCCAGAGCACTGGAAAAAAAAGGAGAAAAATCCACAATTTGTAAGGATACAAGCAATAGAAATAATTATTTTATGCCTGTGATTTTTTTTTCTTGCCTATAATTAAAATGATCCCCAAAGTTGGGTGGGTTCTGGAGCTGCAATGGACTAAATTTACGAGGCTTTGTTCACTGTTTTCAGCGTGACAGCTGCATTCTGCATTTCAAACACTAGAGGGAAGCACTAGACTGGGCTAAGATGCCTCAAGTCTACAGAAAGAAAAAAACAAACAAAAAACCATTTCAGTTATAATGCCCTTTTAGTCTACCCCCCATTTTTTCTCCTTTTCCCCCTTCCTCTCTCCTTGCTGCTCTCCCATATGCTGTCTTTTCTTTTTCTTCCGCTGGCAATCTTCTTAAACGTTCATAAGAAAATTCCGACTTTATGTATTCGGAGAACAAAGAAACTGTGAGGCGAGCTCTCACCATGGTGGACACAAATTACAGTGTAAATTACAGCACCTAGTTTTGGTGCCTGAACAGCAGTCAACACACTTAGCAAGTTAGTTTAAAACATAATTCTTAGTAAGTTAGTTGAAAATAATCCTTTCCACTCTTCTTGTGTTCTCTATTCTTCCAGTAAAATGTTTTCCGCTAAAGTTGTCCGGAAGCACAGCCTGATCTGGAACCCCACCCCTCTGGACACACGGCCCCTTGACACCTCGATGGAGGCGTGACTTCCTGTGGCCACCACAGGGTACTGAGGTCACCGACCACACGTTGACTTCTTTCCATCAGCCTGATCCTGGCTCTGCGGCCTCAAGCAAGATACCCACTTCTCCCCATCTCAGTTTTTTTTCTTAAACTTCAAAACGAAGTCACTAATAGTACTGATTTTGTATATTGCGAGGATTCTCTGACAGTGGTATCTGGCACATGAGTGGTTCTGACAGATTCTCTGGCACATGAGGAGTTCTCAGTGTTTGTTATTACGATTTTCCGTTATTCTTACATCTTTCTCTCTTGTTGAAAGCTTGTTGGGATTATTGTAGTAACAGTATTTCAACTTTTCTTCCTACATCATAGAAACACCTACAGATTCTTGTTTTGCTTTCAGGAGCTCACCCAATCAAGACATTTAGGAGTAAGAAATGGCTTTTAAAATATTATTATATTTGACTTAAAGGAAAATACCCTCATCTCACAAAACTGCTATGTCTTCCCTTTCTTAATTGCCAAGAAAATAATGTGGTCACAGAAAATACATTGTATGATAAAATTCAATGTAGACCATCCGATTTCTGAAACCTGGTAAGATGAGGTACTCTAGCTCCGTGTTGTCCAGCACGGCAGCCACGGGCCACCTGTGAGCACAGGATGGCCTGCAATGTGGTCCATTGGAATGGAGACGAGCTGCCAGTAGGAAACACACGGGATTTGAAGACACGGAATGACAAAAATAATGCAATCGTCTCTTTCCCATTTTTGTATTTTGTAGTCCCTCCAGGGCCTGGCTTCTTCAGCATGAGATGTGGTTTGGATCTAAAAACAAAGTAAGTCTTGTTTTCGAACAGTTGGTTTTGCTACCATAACAGGAGTGGCCAGGGGCTGGTGATACAATGGGAAGATCCTGGAATTTGGACCGTAAGCCACCTGCCGTGACCGCCATGTTACCTAGCTTTTCTGAGCCCCAGTTTCCTCATCTATAAAGTGGGGATGAAATAACACTTTGGGGATGGGATGGTTGTGAGGATTTAGGCCATGCTAGTGGGAAAAACCACGTTGTCAATGACACAGCAGGATGCAATGCTACCTTGCTTTGATTATGTTCAATGTCTGACAAATTATTAAGGTCCCAAAGGCTCATCAGCCTGCCATACCATTTGTTAGGAAAACTTCAACACTGTTAATCATGGAGTGATGAGACGGAGTTGGAGGAAGGGCCTGATAGAATCATATACCTGGATATTTCTCACCCTGGTTCCCACAAAGTTGTGGCTGTGCAGATTTTAAGGGTGGAATCCAAGAGTTCCAGGACAGCAGAGAAATCTGTGCGTGTGTTGGTGGGCATGTACGTCGCTGGTGGCTGCTTGGTACCTGGTGTGGTCCGTCTGCCCCAGAGGGTCTCCGATGGCCACTGGCTCCATCGTGGTGACTATGGAGGGTCAGACCAGACTGCAGTGTGGGTTCAGGTGACACCTGAGGATGACCTCGGGAGGTTGGAGGAGGCAGCAGGCCTGGTCTCTGCTCGGGCATGCATCAGATGTGCCCCCTGGAGAAGATACTCAGCGCCCTCTGTCTCCGTCTCCCATCTTCTGACTATTGCCCTTTTCCCTTCTCAGGGGAGCAAATGCAAGACCTGCCAGCTAGCGGCAAGTCACAGTCACACTGGGGAAAATAATGTCCCAATTGGATTCTGAATGAAATTTCATAGCACTGATTAATAATTTGCCATAGATTTTTAAAATAAACTTTAGTTTTAGAGCAGTTTTAAATTCACAGCAAATTTGAAGGGAAGTTACAAATGTTCCCCATGTACCTCCTGAGTGCCCCCGCTCTCCGCATCGCACATCTTCCCCACTGTCAGCATCCCCACCAGATGGGACATTCTTACAACTGATGAACCTACACTGGCACGTCACCATCACCCAGAGTCCACAGTTGACATTAGGGTCACTCTTGGTGTCATACATCCTGTGGGTTTGGACAAATGTTTAATGACACGTACCCACCATTCTAGTGTCACACAGAGTAGTTTCACTGCCCTGAAAATCCCCGTTCATCCCTCAATAATTTGCTATCGAGCTTCAGCCTAGATTTTACATCTCAGGTTGACATTTTTCTTGTTGAAGCTCTAAGGTGATTCAGCCTCAGGGACTTTGCAGTGATAATGGCTGTCAGCACTTGAATGAACACTCTGCATTTAAATTTCTACAGGTTTGATCTGAACACAGCCATTCTTTGGAGAAGTTCGCAGTGCCCTGCGTAGCAAATATGGTCCCATGAAGCTTGCCTGTGATGGCACATAGTTTCTGCCATGTGGCAGAATTTATGAAGCGGATTCAAAGAGCGCAGCTCTCTGAGTGTGTAGCTTGATATTATATTACATTCTACTTTGTTTCACCAAGGCTTTTAGAGTTGCTGAGGAAGCCAGCTCTGTAAATGCAGTGTGAGAACTTCACAGCCTTGTGGAGAAGGTGGGGGGCCTCACCTCCAAACCCCGCTGGGAACCATTGTCCCTGTCACATTGGGTAACCCTCCCAAAATGCTGTTTTTATCACATGCCTTTCCCTGGGCCTTTAGATCACAAAGAAAATAGTCCATAAACAATTAGCATTTGTATCATGTGGGAAAGTGTTTCCGACTGACTTTTGGTTATGTCTTCTTTTTACAATAATACCTTTCAGATGATGCTCAAGATTAGCCTGTTACCCTAGAGGTCACCCCCCCCTTCCCCATTTTTTTCTCAGTCTGTCTTCAAATGAATTAAAAGTTCTGATTTATTTCCAGGGCCTTAAAAAAAAATCCCTGAAAAGCAAATACCATTTGTAGTGGTGACAGGCAATTAGCAAAGCATTTAGATTTATTATAAAGTGCTGGGAGAGCACCATTTTATTTTGCTTGTACAGGAGTCTTAAAAATTCACTTGCAGATAATGGGCTGTGATTCTTTCCCACAGACCAAGCCTGGTCATGCGTGTGAGATGCAAGACCCCATCGCTGTGACATCTCAGTGTGACTTCCCCACCTCTTTTCTTCCAGCTTTATTTTTTTCCTAATAAAATCACATTTTACCTGCTTACTTAGACTTCATTTACTCCTGTAATTTCCTCCAGGTATAAAATTGATTTCAAATAACAGTGACCATGCTGGAGCCCAGCGCTGTGTCTGGCATCACAGTGGTGGTGTCTCCTTAAATCTGGCTGCAGGGGGACCTTGGAGGGTCCCCTGGGTCTCCTCCTTTTAGAGACACAGAGGCAGAGACTCAGACTGAAGGAGGTGACAAGGAAGCCTCAAGGGACGGGGCTGGATTTGGCTGAGGGGGAGTTGGTGTCATTGCCACTGCCACGTTCCGCCCCAGGAGAGTCCAACTTCTCCGTCACAGCTTCTTTGTTTTCTGCCAGTAAAATTCATGTCCTTGGGTTCTCTTCCAGTATCTTCCCCTCCTCATTTGTACCTTCCTACAAAACGTGACTCATCTTCGTTTATTCCCAGGCCACTTCGGATGAAAACGATTCACTCTGCTCTGAGATGTTCCCTGCACTTGTGATTGCAGAGTAGAGCCAACCAAGCACCAGCATGAAAACGAAACCCATGAGGACGCTTCCAAATTGGCTCCTTGTGAATAAAAAATGACTCTCTTGCTCTTGCAAAACGCTTTTCCCCTGAGGAATCTACTTTACACATGCATGCACACACACACACACACACACACACACATATAAATACACATAAACATATACGAAAATAAACAGGTATAATCAAGTCTTTAGAATGTAAATGCCATGTTACTTCCTGTACAACACCAATGGCAAAAATATTGTGACTACTAATA
>NW_017731976.1:533812-540091 GCF_001890085.2 Hipposideros armiger | reverse complement strand
TTGTAGCCATCAGTTCCAGTGTACTGACGGAACAAGTTACATGTATACATTGTTTTTGCTGTGTGTGTGTGTGTGTGTGTATATATATATATATATATATATATATATATATATATATACTCACTACTCCATGCCCAAACACAGAAATGTGCTGCAGGTCAGGGTGTGACTATAGCTAAGTGATGGGGACAAGGGCCACCTGACTCCCAGGTCTCCCAGTGTCCCCTCAACAGTTTTACTATTTTCATGCCCTTGCTTGGATAGGCAGTGACTAGCCTTTTCCTTTGTCTTCCAAATGTACATAGAGCTTAAACATCTGCCATGCAAATCACCTCTACATAACTACCTAACTTGTGAGATTTGGCCTTTGGTGGAACATGGGATATACATATATTTCCACTATTGACTTTTTACTGATTTAATTATTTCTTGCCAACAGCATGGGACATCTTCCTTTCAGTAAGACTAAAAAAAAAAAAAAACCCATAAAAACAGAACGATCCAAAATGGTGAAGTAGATACACACTGTGTTTGCCTCATCCCATGAACACATCAAAATTACAACTAAATTGTAGAACATTCAACCTGAATACCATCTGAGGTCTAGCTGAACAGAAGTATTATAACTAAGGAGATAAAGAAGAGGCTGTGTCAAGACTGGCAGGAGGGGTGAGATGCAGAATGGGTCCCAAATCTCCATGTGGCAGATGAGCATCAGAAAGGATGTCTTGGCTGCAGAGGTTCTCCCTGGAAGAGCGTGGGACCCCAGCCCCCCACCAGGCTTCTCAGCCCAGAGTACTGGTGTCAGGAAGAGGAGCCCCCACAACATCTGGCTGTGAAACAGTGTGGGGAGTCCGACCATCTGGGTAGGATGGAAGGCTGTGGAAAATCCTGACAGACTCTTAAAGGGCCCACACAGAGACTCACTTGCTCACAGGCACTGACTTTGGGCTCTGGTGGGGAGACAGAGACTTGAGGGGGCATCAGAAACATATGGGGGACAGACTGAGGTATGTGCAAAGACTGGAGGACAGGTGCCATTTTCCCTGTGTAGAGTCCTTGTCCCATGTAGCCAGCAGGTGGGCAGAATCTTTTCTGTGTTAAGCCTGCCCCCACAGGCCAAGTCTGAATCTGATTGGTTTGGTGAGTTCTGTTTGCTCCACCCTGCTGACTCACTGGGAGCCCGCCCCACCCAACTTTCCCAATGCTACAGGCACTTTCTCCTGAACAGCCAGCCCCACCTGCATTGCACTCTTTCTTGGAAAACTATCAGAGTCCAAAGGCCCCATGTGGGCAGCAACTGACCTCAGTGTGCTCTGACACTTTTGCTGCATAGCTCCAGGCTCAATACTGGCACCAAATCAGAGTCTACTTTAACCTGGTGACCACAACTCTTCCCATTCCAGTGAGTCCCTGAGATGCTGCCTCACCCAACTCATGTACTGCACAAGGGTCTATCAGCAGCTGAACCTTAAGGGAGCCAGCAGGTGGCAGCAGGCCTGGGGGTGTCCTGACTTTTTGTGGAGCTACTCCAGGCCTGGTACTGTTGGCAGATGTCCTCGGTTTGCAGCACGGCCTCTCCCACACTGCACCTTCAGGGTTAGTACAGGCAGTGAAAAACCATGGATAGCTTTGTAGCTCCTACCACATGGTCCCTGGATGGTCACAGGCAGTGGGTGACCTGGGCATTCACTGGAGTTCCTCCCAGAAGTCCCAGAACCAACATACTTGGAGGTTGGCTTCAGACCACAGCTGAGCACCACCCAATTAGCCCCATAAGCAGCACACCCAAAGGGTGGCCTCAACAATCACCAGAGCCCACTGGGGTGAATCTCACTCAGTGAAGTAAGACCTCCTCATAGCAGCCCATAAGCTGTAGACATGGCCAAACCCCACAGCCAGTCAGCCTGAAGATCAGTCCTATCCACTGATGTGCCAATACTAATCAAGGCTCAACTATAAGAGGAGGGCACACACATCCCACACAAGGGACACTCCTGGAGCACCCGGAGCAGGTGACCAGGGAGACTGTACCACTGGGCCCCATAGAACACCTACTACATAAGGCCACCTGGCCAAAACTGGGAGACATAGCAGATCTACCTAATACATAGAAACAAACTCAGAGAGCCATCCAAAATGAGGAAACAAAGAAATACATCCCAAATGAAAGAAAAGGAGAAAAATCCAGAAAAAAAAGATCTAAATGAAATGGAGGCAAGCAACCTACCAGAGACAGAGTTCAAAGCACTGATTATAAAGATGCTCAAGGAACTTAGTGAGAACTTCACTAAGAGATAGCAAGCATAAAAAAGGACATAGAAACCATAAAAAAAGAACCAGTCAGAAGTAAAGAATATGCAACTGAAATGAAAAAATGCACTAGAAGGAGTCACCAGCAGACTAGATGAAGCAGAGGATCAAATCAATGACTTGGAAGACAAGGTAGCAGAAAACATCCAATCACAACAGGAAAGAGAAGAAATGAATACAAAAAAATGAAATCAGTTTAAGAAACCTCTGGGACAAAATCAAACATAACATTCACATCACAGGGGTACCAGAAGGAGAAGGGAGAAAGTAAGGGATTGAAGAAATAATTACTGAAAACTTTCCTAACCTGGCGAAGGAAATAGACATACAAGTCCAGAAAATGCAGAGAGGCCCAAACAAGATGAACCCAAACAGGCCAACACCAAGACACATTAGAATTAGAATGGCAAAGGTTAAAGACAAAGAGAGAATCCTAAAAGCAGCAAGGAAAAGGCACCTAGTAATTGATAAGGGAGTTTCCTTAAGGCTGTCAGCTGAATTCTCTGCAGAAACTTTGCAGGCCAGAAGGGACTGGCACAAAATATTCAACGTGATGAAAAGCAAGGACCTACAACCAAGGTTACACTACCCAGCAAAGCAATCATTTAGAATCAAAGGACAAATAAAGGGTTTCCCAGACAAGAAAACGCTAAAGGAGTTCATCACCACCAAACCAGTATTACAAGGAATCTTAGAAAGACTTCTTTTAAGATGGAAAAAAAATGATAAAAAATATGAATAATTAAATTGTAATAGCTACATATCTATCAGCAATTACTTCCAATGTAAATGGATTAAATGCTCCAATCAAAAGACATAGGGTGGCTGAATGGACTAGAAAATAAAACCCTTATATATGCTGCCTGCAAGAGACTCACTTCAGACCAAAAGACACACAAGACTGAAAGTAAAGGGGTGGAAAAAGTTATTTCATGAAAATGAAATGGAAATTAAAAAGCTGTGGTAACAATACTTATGCCAGACAAAGTAGACTTTAAAACAAAGGATATAAGAAGAGACAAAGAAGAATCCAGTAATCTCACTTCTGGGTATTTATCCCAAAACACCACTTCGAGAGGACATGTGCATCCATATGTTCACTGCATCACTGTTTACAATNAGGTAACCCCCCAGTCAAAGGTGAGGAAAAGGAGCTGCACTCATGTTCCTGGAGGGCCAGCCCTGCACCCTGGGCTCCTGGCCACTGTGCCTGGTGCCCCGACACCCACAGCCCCCCACTCTGTATATTGAGCATCTCGAAATTGGGTTCTCACTCTGAGCGACCTTGGGCATCCAAATATACATGGGGACTTTTCTTGCTCTTTGCACAGAAGGCCTATTTTTTGTGCAGATGCAATGCCACGTGCCACAGAGAACAATAAAATCTCTGCACGTGTGCTGGGCTGAAGGGATCAAATCTTCCCACATAGCTACTGAAGACTGAATTTCTGTTGTCTGCCCTGCCCTCCTCAAATGTCACTGAGAATGACCATAAGCTTCAATATTTTGTCACCTACTCAGCAGCTCCTAGAGTGTCTCTCATGTTAAGAAACAGTACATAAATTCTTTAATCAGTATGTGTTCTGATGTGAGCAAATGGTTCATATTTTGGTGGAGGAGAAGGAAAGTTTAAAATGTCATCATTAAAACATGGTACCGATGTAAATTCAATATACTGTGCATAGTCACATGTTTTTAAGATTTTACAAAGGATTTTATGAGGCGTCTTCAGAGACACTGGAAAAGATGAAGCATATGAAATTAAGTAAAAAGGAACATATCAAATTTATGAGTGGCACTGTCTGAAATATTTTACATTATGAATAGATAATTTTTTTTAAAAAAGGGACTAGAAACTAATGGTAATATCTACTAACAGCTATTATCTCTAGGTATTGGGATTTTAAATGATTATCATCTTTTCTTTTATACTTTTGTGCATTTCCAAAACTTTCTGTGGTGGTCATGTGTGTTTTTTTTTATATATTTTAAAAATGATGTTTTTAACCTGAGAAATGCACAGATGATTAAATGACATTTCAGTATATTTGTTATCTCAGGAGGGATGTTCTGGAAGGTACTGTGGCCTCAATTAAAGCCATTTTATGTCACTATTTATCCTGAGTGCCTTGCAAAGGTGCTTTCCGGAAATCATGCAGCACATCTAGATGCAGCCTTATAAAAACAAAAAAAATTCCCTTTCTCTTTTGTCAACTCTGGTTGAAAACTATCATTAGGAAAGACACTTGCAGGGAAATTTTTTCTGGAGGTATTTTTTTTTCATGACCATTAATTTTCCACTTGCTTCAAATTTTCCTTTGACTTTAGGAAATTTGTTTTTTATTGTCCTCCTAGGAGGCTTGAGGGCACAGGGTGTTCATACCCTCACATTTCCCCCTGTAGGCTCTTATTTAAATTTAGATTATGACCACGTGAAAAATTTGTTAGGGAAAGTAATCAGTAGGGCCATATGTTAGAGTTTCAAAAATCACCCTAATTTCCATTTAACTCACATCATAAAATCACCCTCCCTTTCCATCAGACTATTATAAGGTGTTTTAGATGACTGATGTGGGGAATGCCTGCAAGGAGAAGCTAATAGCAAGGCCTTGATCTTCGGGAGAGCTATTAATCTCTGTCTTCCACACACAGCCTCTCTCTCTCTCACACACGCACGCATGCACACACTGATGAAAGCGAACCGTAAAAAAGAAAGCCCTTAAGAGTACATAAAACCGTAAGACTTTACATTTTATTTTTATTTACTAGAAATGTATGGCATAGGAGCTGGGGCACTGTTGTGACATGCAGCCGGCTCCATTCCCGCTCCATCCTGCCCCGGGTGGGCTCTGATTCCAGGGCCCTAATGGATTGGGCATTGCTGGAGGAGAGCTGGAGCTGGCTGCAGAGCTGGGAGTTCTTGGTCATGTTTCCAGTGACCACAGACCAACACGTGTTCCGACAGCCTTTATTTCTAATGTGTAATGTCATCATATGTCACGACTCTGCAAACGACCCACCCAGGTTCCTCACAGGCATGCTTCCTGGCTAGGTAGGCGAAAAGGAGAAATTAACCATTTGACACACCCAATGCTTCTTGTTTAGTTTTAACACCCCATACAGGTTAGAACGAACTGTGTATGGCACGGGTATTTTTTAAAACATCGCTCAGAGCATGACAGGTATGTGCTTGAGAAAAGTGATGACCATGTTACTTTCTGTCTGGCCATTGAGTCTGATGGTGCTGGCACCTGGGCCTGAGTGGGGTGGACAGGCCTCCTTTCCCCACAGTCTCATTCTTCCTCTGGGTTTCCATCATTTAGGCTGGAAGGACAGCGATATGGTGTGGCCTGTCTGCATTCCTCCGTCCTTTCACAGGATTCTGGATAGCAAGGGACATGTGTTTTTTTCACTGCCAGCAGCTACAAGGCGTGTGTAAATATTCTATGGCCATTCAACCATACTTGCAACTGGGCATTAAAAATAGTTCACTTGTTGTGAAAACTGGCTTGATGAAAAACAATCCATGTTTTAAAAACCCATTACATGGGAGGAATATGTTCAAAAGAGAAAGACTTTATTCTTCCCAATTTCATTTTCTAACTCTGGCTTTGAAACCTTCTTCCAGTATGTCCCTGGAATAATGAATCTAGTTGGTTTGGATGTGTGCTTTACCTGGGGAAGGAATGGACTACTGGCTGTTGGAAGTAGCCAGGGAGTTACTGGAAGCTCCGTGCCCATGTGTCAGCAGGTGCGGTTTAATTTCTGTGAACAAGTACACCCTCCAGGGGCAGAGTAAGTGCAGCCTGGCCTCCCACATGCTGCAAAGATCGGGGGCCAGCAGGGGAGCAGACCCCATACTGAACACCTGCATGGCCCTGCCAGGAGGCTGGAGCCCTCAGCTTGGAGATACATTTTATAGCAACTTTAGAAGCAATTTACACACACACACACACACACACACAC
>NW_017731976.1:523992-529747 GCF_001890085.2 Hipposideros armiger | reverse complement strand
TTGTAATAACTTTGTATGGTGCCAGGTGGGTACTAGATCTATCAGGGTGATAGATGGGAAGGGGCTTGGGGGACAGGGTGAAAAAGATGAAGGGACTAAGAAATACAAATTGGTAGTTACAAAATAGTCATGGAGATGTAAAGTAAAGCATAAGGAATATAGTCCATAATACTGTAATAGCTACGTATAGTGCCAGGTGGGTACTAGACTAGTCAGGAGGATCACATCTTAAATTATATAAATGTTTAACCAATATGCTGTACACATGAAATAAATGTAAACTATTTATTGAATGTCAACTGTAATTGAAAAATTAAGAAAGGGGGGAAAGGTGAAGGAGAAAAAGTCATCCAAATTTCCAGGTATAAAGCAAATAAGTCATAGGGATGTAATGTACAGCATAGGTAATACAATCAATAATATTGTGATAGCGTGGTACAGTGTCAGATGGTTGCTGGCCTTATCATGGTGATCACTTCTTTAGGTATATAAATGTTGAACAACTATGGTGTACCCTTGAAACTGATATAATGTTGTATGTTAGCTAGATTTTTAAATAAAAATCTTAAAAAAACTCATTTCTTTTCCAGAAAAACCTTACTGAGTTCTAAAGTGAAAATTTATTACTGAGAAAAGCCTTTAATTTTAAAGAAAGAAAAATCTATCTCTTTTTGTTTTCCTTTAGAACATTAGAAAACATTTAAAATATGCATACATAAATTAGGGGTTTGTGGAAAATATGTGGGTCCTTAACTGCAAACCTCATTTAGAAATATTAAAATACATTGCTCGTATGTTCTTCTACTAATTTTTGCTGCATTCACAGCTCCATGTGAAATTGTAGAATTAATGCTTTTCCTTTAAGGTTGCCAAAATCATGGTGCATTTAGGGAAAGTATGAAGTGTTCTAGGTTTTACATGATATTGCTATTTTTCTAGGAATTCTGAATAAAATACAAATTAAGATAAAAATATCTCTGGACAGTCTTTAAGCCAAACTAGCCAGTGTGCATAAGCCTACCATTAACACACTTTCAAACCCTCCACATGCATTCTGTTACCACCTGATGTTTTACTAATATTTAGAAATACTCTCACAGTGGGAATTTGCAAATGTTCTCCCTGGAACTTGGGTAAACTGTATTAACATAATTCCAAATCTGATCGCTTTTATGTGCTAAGAGATAGAAAGCAGCTTTGCTATTTTCAGTCATGAATTTGAGAAGAAAAAGAACACTGAGAGAATCCACAAAGATGTTTATAAAATAACGAGAGTTTAGCAAGTACATTCATGCTCAGTGTGGTATCCTGTACCACACAGTGTCCGATAACACTTTTCTAAATTATCTTTCCAAAACTTATTATGTAAATTTTCAGAAACGCTCAAAGCAGAGAGAACGGTGCCACATATCCTCATACAGCACCCCAAATCTCAACAAAGACTCAGGGTCTGCTGCATGGGCCTCATTTACCCTTGTTGTTGTTGTTTTTCTTATGAAATTATTTCAGTGGAACTCTCATGAAAGGTCATGGCAACCTGACACGCTTGACCATTCCTCTTTGAGCAACATGGTCATCTTCCCACAAGCCATTATCGTACTTGCCACAGTTAAGCATGCATTTCATTGTCATCTAACACCCAGTCTACAATCAGTGTCCCCTCCTGTCTCAGCAGTGCCACTTTGCAGCCCATTTCTTTGGAGCAGGACCTGAATCAGGCCCACGTATTGGCAAGGCTCTCCGAATCTCCAGCTTTTCCTCCCTCACTCCACCCTTTCCTCCCTGCCATTGATGTGAAGAATGACTCCACGTGATGGCTAACTTAATGTGTCAATTTGGCTGGGCCACAGTGCCCAGATATTTGGTCAAACATTATTTTAGATGTGCCTAGGAAGGGTTTTTTTGTTTGTTTGTTTTTGTTGTTGTTGTTGTTTTAATCAGATTATGATTTAAATCAGTGGACTTTGAGTAAAGCAGACTGCCTTTCTAATCTGGGTGGTCATCATCTAATCAGGTGAAGGCCATATAACAGAAAGACAGGTGGGTCTTCCTGAGCAAGGGGCACTTAGTCAGCAGGTGGACTTTGGACTTGACCTGCACCATCAGCCCTTCCCTAGGTCTCCAACCTGCTGCCTGCCCTGCAGCTTTTGAACTTGCCAGCCCCCAAAATTACGTGGGACAATTTCTTAAACTGTTTTTCTTATGTGTACATGTTGTATTGGTTCTTTCTCTCTGGAGAACCTTCATGCATCCACAGTCTGAAGGTGTCTGTTTGCTTCTTTGCGGTGTCTTTAATGGCTCCCCTAGAGCCTCCAGAAGGAACCAACTCTGCCGACACCTGGGTGTAGGACATGTGGCCTCCAGAACTGTGAGAGGATAAGTATCTGTCATTTTAAGCCCCAACTTTCTGGTAGTTTGTTATGGCAGCCCTAAGGAACTAATTCAGTGGCTTAAATGAGTACTCTTTCCAGTCCTTCCGATAGCAAGGCCTCTCCAAACCACTGAGCACCTTGTCCCTTCATTACTTAGAATAAAGAATTGGATTCGAGGAATGTCCCGGGACACATTCTCTTTCACTCGTGGGTCATGGGGTATGAAATTACACTATTAGAGATTAATTCCTTAGAATATAAAAAAGACATTACTGATATGGGGGGTTGGGTGGTTAATGCATTAAGACTGCGCCACTGCAGTGAGACTTAGGCTATGGTAAGCTGCATGCATTGATGAAAGACTCTTGCATTTGTGAGAGCCCTTGGTGCCCAGCAGAGACCAACTGGGGTGGGACAGGAAGGGAGTGGCCGCTGCAGGCAGGCAGCCCTCTTGAACCTCCTGTGCCCCACACACCTTGCTTGGTATCCCGAGACCCCAAGGCCCTGACCACTCTTTCATCTGGGCCATTTGTTGGGGTGTTTATGCAGCTGGTCACCTTGACAGGGAAGGCAATAATGCTGCCTTGCCCACGGAAAACAGCAGGCCTGCTCACTGCCTGCTATAGAGTCAGCACATTCCCCCACGTGGGGTTCTCCAGCTCTGACGCAGACCACCTATGCATGCAACATCCGCTGGGGCCCTCTGTGTCACCCATGGAACTTGGGGCCTAAGGGTGGTGGTGCATGCCTGCTGCTACCTTGTGAGCAGCAAGGCCTTAGTCTCTGTCCCAGACACTACCTTCTTCTGGCAGCTTCCACGAAGCGGCATCAGGCTGACTCAGCACTGTGTGTGTGTGTGTGTGTGTGTGTATGTGTGTGTGTGTGTGTTCAAGTTCATTTTACCCTCAGAGCAACCCTAGGAGGCAGACTTCATTATTTTAAGAACGTGGAAACTGGGGCACAGAGGATTACACAGCTCACCCAGGGCCACAGAGCTGGAAGGTGGCAGGGGCCGGCCAGCCAGGAGCTCCCAGCAGTGGAGTCCTCAGAGTACAGGATGGACAGAAAGCAAAGGAAGTGATGCAATTACCTACTGCCCCTCCCTCCTCACTTTTCTCTCAGGCTTTGAGGTTTGAGGATGGCAGGGGAAGGGAGAGGCTATGGGGGCGGGGGAGGGGGGTGAAGGGAAGTTTGAACAGACCCCTGATGACTGGGCCACTTGTGTGGGCTGCAGAGAGGCAAGATATTGGTGTGGTCACCTGGGACACAGACACTCCCTGCCGGGAACTGAGGGCTGGTCAGCATCACTAATGGTGGCTGTCTGCACAATACTGAAGCCTGAGGCCAAAGGGAAAATGTGCACGCCTATGTACATCTTTATGCATTTTTTATGGTTAATTTTCCCTCAGAACTTTAAAGGAGGTGGAATATACTGAAAATTAATAGTATTAAAACTTACAACATCATTTTAAATTGAAATATTTCATTTATACCCAAACCAGAATTTATTATAGTTTTACCTTCTTGGATTTAATGGAAGCAAACTCATCAATATTATTTCCATAATCGACCCCTTTGCTTGCCTCATTTTCAGCAAGCGTTGTGAATTAAAGCAAATGAGACAGACTGACTTTGAAATTTGAAACTGCAGTTTGATGAATTTGAAACTTTAGCAAAAAATAAGAATATTCTTTGAGCATTTGAAAATAAATGGAAAAGGAAAAAAATTGGAACTGTGTGATTCAGCAGATGAGTATCAATTATTATAAGAAAAGAAAAGTGGGTACAAAATAGAAATTTAGGAGGTTATAAATGTCCTAATTTCACATTTGAAATAGAGAAATGCAAAATTAAATGGTAAATTCAGATCTTGAATTTACTAAAAATAATTTATTCTGCATGACTACATCTGAGTTTTCAAAAAGCAGCCACTGTTTCAGCTCAGGAAAAACAAAACAAAAAACAACCCAAAAACATTCTGAACATTGAAGCCCTGGACAAATTTCATCTGAAATACTTGGTTTTCAGCAGCCCACATTGTCAATAATTTGTGATATAAGTCAGCATCATGTCTGGATCTTCTAAAAATCATTTGTGAATTTTGATATTGAAATTTGATCCACAGTTAGAAATGACCTTGAGAACTTTTTAACAATAGGAGTCACAGTGATATCCTGTAAAAGAAGTTTTAGTAAATTGAAGTTAATTTTTAAAAATTAAGGTTATTACTTGATCCAAACATGGTAATTCTCTCAATTGAAAACCAGATAAACAAAAAAGTATATTTTGAAAATGCTATTGATGAGTTTCCTTCCATTAATGTAGGAAAATAAAATCATTATAAATTTTGTTTTTGAAGTAAATAAAACATGCAAACTTAAAATAATGCTGTGAATTTTAATACACATGCCTTTCAATTTTTGAATATTTTTCAACTACCTTAGTGTTCCAGAAAAAAATTACCCATTAAAAATATTCATCACAGCATGGATATGGGGGTGCATATCTTTCCTTTGGCCCCCGCTTCAGTTTGGCTCAGACTAGCACCATTAGATCCCGTCTTTATTTCAAAATTCTATTTTTTGTTCATCTTGGACTTTGTTGCATAAATTTTGATTTTTAAAAATATTGCATAAAAATATTATCTTGATGACTGAGATTTTGGGGGCCCCTGGAGAGTGACTCACCCTGACTCCAGCCCAGGGCTGCAGTGTGAATGCGGGTGGAGGGTAACATTCCTGTCCTCCATTATCAGGATGCCTGCATAGAACACCTTCTTTGGCACAGCGTCCGTCTCTAACACATGTTCTTCCAGGAGGCACCCTCTGGTGGCGCAATTAGAGACCCAGTTAATCAGACATGGAAACAAACACCTAAGACTGGGACAATTTGGGCTTGGTCAACCAAGAGCTCGAAGCGTTTTGAAAGATTTCAAATGTTTGGGAATTCTGAAACGTTTGAGGAGTTAGGCTACTGTCTATCTGGAATGACATTAAATGGGTTCAACCTCTCCCTCCTCCCTGTTCCAGTTCCTTTTCTTTAAACAGTTTTGGCCATGCGAAATAATGAGCTGGTGTCTGGTGATAATGTAAGGAGTCTGGTGGCTTCCTTTCACAAATCCTTCCCTCTGTCAAGACTTTCTAGGGATCTTCCAGGCCTGCAGGCTCAGAAAGACACATCAGGACAAGGACGGGGCTCCTCCACCTCCAGGAAGGTGGCGGTGAGGGGGTGCAGAGCTGACCTCTATCCTATGGATGCAGACACTTCCTGGGGGACAGCAGAAAGATGTCACTTTCCTTCCTTCCTTCCTTCCTTCCTTCCTTCCTTCCTTCCTTCCTTCCTTCCTTCCTTCCTTCCTTCCTTCTTCCTCCCTCTTTCCCTCC
>NW_017731976.1:444756-523966 GCF_001890085.2 Hipposideros armiger | reverse complement strand
ACATTTCTGGCTAACAGCGTGTTGGGGTGCACCGGTCTGTTGGGTGCAAACTCCCTCTCTCCCCCCCTCTCTCTCTCTCGCTCTCTTACTCTCTTTCTTTCTTTTTGTTATTGGATTTATCATAAACTGTGTCAAACAAGGCCAGGAGGTGTCTGTAGAATGTCTGAATAGTAGAAATTAAATCCAACATGGAAGACATTTCATAATTCCTTGAAGATCTTTTTTATCTTCAACTGATGACAAGAGGCATTCTGGGCCATGAGCATCCTGTCGAATGATTGGGTTTCAGCCAAATCCTGTGGGGGGGTCCCCCCGTTTTCCTCACCCTGAGCTGACAACTTTGGTAAAATTGAACTAGAAGATAATCACCAATCACAGCATTTATGACGATGGGAATTCAGCCTCTGCTGTGAAAATACTAAATATAACACATTCTTTGTTGATTGTAGAGTTTCCATAGGGGACCCAGGTTCTTTCTTTTCAATGCAATTAAATTACTATGAATGGAAAATAAAGTAAACATAACTCATCAATTATTTAGCTTTCTAGTGAATAATATCCAATTTGAATAATAGGAATTTGAGTGGGAAACGCTGTTATTTTCAGGATCTTTGTTTAGTAACAGTCTCTAAAAAGGAACCGGGGTCCTGTATTAGTGACAATGACAGTAACTATGACATTTCTCTGAGTTTTTCTGGATGGGGACCAATATGGCACAGCATGCGATTTCTGCCAGAATTAGGCCATTCACTTAGCTTTGTTGGGACTACTAGAAGATTCTCTGGCCCCAAGTTCCCAGAATCTAGTGTGGCGTGATGGTTCCCTTTCTCTCCCGTGATCTCTCAACCATCTTCCATAGAGGGTCTTCTGCACCCCATGAGTGAGAGTACAGGCCTGACACGTTCTCAATGCATAGGGACAGTGATGATGGAAGGCTCCCTAGGGCCCACAAGGAGGTGTTTGAGAAGCAGCAACTGTCAAAAAATGAAAGGTTATGTTTGTTCACATAGACTGTTTTAAAAAGTGCTTTCTGGTGTCGATGTCAGAAACATCCAAACCAGCAGAGAATTTCTATAGAAGTTTATTTGAGCCAAACTGACACCATATGCTGGGGAGCAAGATCTCAAGTGCTTTGAAGCTTCTTTAATGCATTTGTAATTAAGGAGGGAATGTGAGGAAGATTACGTGGAGGTGGGAAAGCAAGGCAGGGATTAGATTACAAGGTAGTTAAGACTATGTGCTCTTCTGAGGGTGTTCACCGAATTCAAAGGTGTGTGAGCCTGGGTGCATGGAAACAATGGGCAGGACTGGTTTATGGCAAAGATGAGCTTTTACTAGGGAAGTTACAGGCCTGGGGCGGGACGGCCCCCACGACCTGTCCAGATAGGAGGTTATGAACAGAGCACCCTGGGAGGGTACTTTCCCTAGAACTCCTGTTTTGTTCACACTGGTGATTTTTCCTTTAGGACGGTGCCTACCCAACAGCACCACAGTGGGCTGAGTAGGACTAAGGCCAGCAGAACGCCTGAGGCTGGAGATGCGGGGTGTGCCGTGTGTCCTCATCAGACAGAGCTCTCTCTTATCTCTATGTGGGCTCTGAAACTCCTTCTGAAATGGTGCAGGCCACTCTTAACCTCCAGAACTTTGTTGTCCTTGTCAGGATTTTAATGAGAGTCAGCCTCATTCCTCATTGTCTGGAAGGAACTGTGGGAAATTGACCAGGGAGGTTTCATGCTGTTACCCTGGATTTTTAAGAAATATTGTTTCTCTTATGCAGCCATTTGCTTTTTCCTTGTAAAGGAAAAAGATCCTGACTAGTAAGTGATTCTGGCCCAGTGTGATTTACTTGCCTTACCTGCTATATCCAGCCAGCACCTTCTTTCATTCTTGTTTAGCAGATGCTTATACAGTTCCAAACAGCTTGCAAAACATCTTCACATATACTTCATCTGATCCTCGTAGAAACCGTAAGCGTATGTGAGTGACATAGTGGCACCTTGGACGGACACTCAGAGGTGTCAAATGACCCAGCCAAGATTACATAGCCCAGCCCATATGCCATTAAAAACTGGACGTTTGTTTGCCCCCAGAAGGCATATGTTGAAGGCCTAACCCCCAATGGCTGCATTTGGAAATGGGGCCTCCAAGGGAGTAATTAGGTTAAATGAGGCCATAAGGGTCGGGCCCTGACATGGTAGGATTAGTGTCCTTATAAGAGGAGACAGCAGAGAGCTCACCCTCCACAAACTGAGGACACAGTGAGAAGGTGGCTGCTGCAAACCAGGAAGAGGGCCATCACCAGGACTCTCTCTGCCCCAGACAACTTGCTCGACCTTGATCTTGGACTTCTAGCCCCTAGAACTGTGAGATTATAATTGTTTGTTGTTTAAACCACCCAATCTATGGTATTTTGTTATGTAATAGCAGCCTGAGCCCATGAAAACATAGCTAACATAGCTAATATGTTCACCCTAATCCCATCCATGTCACATAAGCCATTCTGCTTTTTAGTATGTTTTTATGAAAATACAAGCATGGGACTTATGTTTGACCTCAAAATCCTACTCAAGTTGCCCTAGAGAATTAGCTGGACATTTTGACTACAATCTAGCCTCCGTTTCAGTGATTCCAAGAGAAGCAGGAGGCACATGGTTCTGAGTCTTGACTCAGGTTAGGTTTGAGTTTGGGCGATGATTTTGCTAAGTGTTAAGTTGCATGGCTTCTTTGTACCTCATCTAACGATTATTATTATTAACAGTAGCCAACGCACAGGGATATTGTGAGTTTGCACACTCAGGTGATAAGAGGTCTGGCAGGTCATGCATTACGAAACTTCTCCTGCCAACAAACTCGTCTGGCTCTTAGTGGTTTCCTGAACATAATGGCTAATCCCTAGGAACACTTTTGTATCCAGAAGTTACTGCCTCTGTAAGAGACCAAAATGAAGGCTCGATTTTGTTGCAGAACTGTCTTTCCCATCTCAAATCAGAGCCCTGCCCCAGTCACCTCCTTTGTCCTTGAGGGGGCTGACCTTGGCAGAAGTGGAAATGCTGAAGTAGTGTATGCCCTAAATGATGGAGGAAACTGGAAGGATGAAAGTCAAGGAGACTCACGTTTGCTCATTTCAAAAATGAGTTGAGAGCCTATTTTTATAGTTGTATGTGATAGCTTAGCATGGTCATCAATGAACTTAATTTTCACAAAGGGAAAGGATCATCATTGACATTTACCTAGGATCAGCCGATGCTTGGTTTTAGATACATAATGGGCTCTCATTTCACCTTGATTTTTTCCATCTCAAGTCGAGATAAAGTTTACAAGATGGGAGTTGACAGAGCTGGAGTTTGAACTGGGTCTGTTGGGTGCAAATGCCTGGTTTGCCCATTATGCCCCATCATGCAACTGGTGGCAGTTTCTAGAGAGGTTCTGTGTCCAAGGGTGGCTGAGATGCCTTTTGCCTGGTCTTATCAGTGACTTTCACTGTGTGCTAAGCTGGTGCAGCCCTCTACTCCTCTCTCCATGACGCCACTTTGCTTTCGTGCGGATAGATTTCTTTTCGTTTCCTGATGTACAAAAGCTCAGTTCTTTGTAATTCCCTTGCTTCTCCAATGGCCAGGGGGAGCTGTGAGCATGGTGACGATGGCAGGTTTAATCAGACTCACAATTGGACACTGATTCACATTGTGTAAAAGATTCACCATGCAGACTAAAGTGAAATGACATGCGACCCCCCTGGTGGTGATTGCTGAACTCTCAGTCTCCGTGGACTGGTTGTAATCACTTTTAGGCACACGCCCTTCCATGGTGTCATTGTGGGCAATCAGACGAGACATGTGTGAGTGTGTGTGTGTGTGTGTGTGTGTGTGTGTGTGTGTGTGTGAATTTAAATTCCTCTGTGCACAGGCCTCTGTGAAGAATTACCCATCTGCCTGCTCCCTTAATTTGATTTGAGAGTTTTAACCAGTTCTAATCCCTGTCTCTGGCATGTTAGATTGCAAATGGTCCTAATGACCAGGCCAGCTCAATCCAGAAGAATCACAGCAGTGATTCCTCTGCTCTGTTGGCCTCATCTGTACCCCCTCCCATCCTCACACTTTCCCAGGGATGTTGCCTCCCACTGGGCTGATGAGGCATGTCCCCCGAGGCAGAGAGTCCTGGTCCTGTTTTTGTACAAATGGCTTTATAGGTTGCTATTAAAAACATACAGGACATTTGTAGATGCAAACAGCACAGCCAGAGTCTCATCTCAGATACTGATCATGTGTGACGGCATTTGCTGTATGTAAGTCCAGGCAGGACTTCTGGGGAGGTTTTCTTTCTTCCCTTCCTTCCTTCCTGCTCTTCCCTCCCTTCCCCTTCCCTCCTCCCCCCTTCCTTTCTTCTTTCATTCCTTCCTTCCTTCCTCTCCCCTTCCCTCCCTTCTTCCTTCCTCTTTCCTTCTTCCTTCTTTCCTTCCTTCCTTCCTTCCTTTGTTTTTAATTTGAATTATAGCTTGATATACTTAATTCTTGAGATTAAAGTTTTTGCTACTTTGGAAAAAGTAGCAAGCAAACTCATTAACCTAACAGTAAGGAAAAGGAAATTATTTTCAGCAGAGAAGAGACCCCACTTACTGGATGACTGGGTTGAGTTTTGTAGATTGAAAGGGGTATTAAAGGTGGAAAATGCATCAAGAAAAAGCAACGTGGGTGAATGTTCAAGACCTTTCTAAAATTTCTTTGGGAATAATATGTAATTTGGGAAGAGAAGACAGATAATGTTGTGATTTTTTTTTTCGTTGACCTTTGCCACACGTAGCACTTAAAGGTCTTCAAAATGGGTATTGTCAAAAGTGAACGATGCTTGGCAGTTTGTGTGCACCCAAATCATTGGACACATGAATGTGATTGGGAGGAGACAGAAGGCACCCATCTTGTGTGTTTTGAAGTTTGACTCAGTGAGATATTTTCAGTTAAAATAGATCCGAGTCTTAGAACCAAATGAAAACTCAGTTATGTAAACATACATATAATCTTGTTTACTTTATTTTCTCCCAAGATTTCAATGTTAAATGGCATCATATTTCTATAGGACTGGTTGGGAAAGATGACATTTCTGAAATGTGTGTGCTTTTAAATGAGATGCTGAGGCTTGGGCGGAAGGTCGAAGATCATTCCGTGGGCAGCAATGGAGGCCCATTCTGAAAAGAAAATGAAGCTTTGCTTCCTCTTGGTGAGCTAATGGATCCCAAGTGCTGAGTTAACAAGTGAACAATTTAGCTCTCTGCTACAATATGAATCTTACTAATTGTGGGTGTGAAAATGACATCTGCACTCTAGACCATTGAATGGAGGAAGGAGACTGCAGGCTTTTTTAGGAATGGAGGCAGGAGTTCAGTGGAAAGGCTGTCTTCCGGAAAGGGACAAGGTATATCTAGTGGAATCTTAGGAAATGTATGAACACCAAGGGCCTTCTCTCTTTATTAGGAGAATCATCGGCGTGGCGATAGGTTTAACTTTGATATTTGAATATCGAGTCACTCACTGTTTTAATGATGCTTTCATTTACTCATGTATTCACTTGACAAATCATTATTGCATGTCTGCGTGGTGGGCCTGAAGCAGTTAGTTACAGCCCTGCTCTCATGGGGTCAGCGTCTAGTGGGGAGACATGTGCTACACAGACACAGTAAGCAGGATGCAGGTAAAAATGTATTGTTGTCTTGGCCCATGTGGGCTGCCATAGCAAAACAGGGGCTAAGTAACACACATCTACTCTCTCAGAGTCCTGCTTTTCCCTTGGAGGAAGGTGCCTTCCTTACTGCCCCGCCCCCGCCCCGGCCTGCCCCTTCCAGGACCAGGCTCAGGAGAGTCTGCAGCAATCAGCAGAGTCCCCAGGCATCACAGGAGGCAGGACTCTCAGCTCTGCCCTTTTTTGTCCTCCATCTTTCCTCTCCATGATGCTGGGCCATTGAACGGGAAGTAGTTCAAGTCCCCTGACACCCCCAGGGCCATTGGCACACAACAGGACATTTGCTCACTGTTTGACTTTGATGGATGCAAATTTATTCTCAATGAGCTTGCGTTCATTAGAGTGTAAACATATGCTGTCGGTGGCGGCATGCGGGGCCACTGGCCGGAGCACATGGCCGTGCCTGCTGGACCCACCCGCTTGCCTCGGCCTCCTGACTCCCGGCTACCACTCCAGATGTTGTTTGTCTTGCTCCGTGAAGTCTGCATGTTAACTCCAGGGCCATTTCCTTTCCCAGGAGAAGCACCAACAAACAGGAAGAAAGAACTTGGGTTTAAAGGTGGACCTCCAGAAGGGAGGCTGCTGGGCTACCAGCCTTGACTCACAGACAGCAATCTCTGTCCTGTGACTCAGACACTCCTGAAGGCTGCGTCTGCATTTGACCTGACTTCTGCCCCATTTTATCTGCAAGTAATGCTGTTACTGCTTCTGGCGTCTAAAAATCCCTGTGGTTGAAACAGCCATCCTAACAGCAGAGTTCTGTTTGTGGGTACCTTTAGAACACACACACACACACACACACATACACACACACACTCACACACATGAAAGCACACATGTGCACTTGAAGATAGCAGTATAACACCTAAGTATGGAGAGTTCTGAGGAAGTTTTAGACCATAGTGTATTTTTTCTGTACACACAAAGCCATAAACTTGTTGGAAAAGGCCTTATAACATTGAGTTTTCTCCCCCACATATATTCTCATTTTTGTGAATTATTTTCTCCGGGGATGCTAATTTCTGGTTTATTTCCTCTGTACCTCCTGGCAAGTCCAAGTATTATACATTTCTGGCTAACAGCGTGTTGGGGTGCACCGCCTATCTCAGTCTACAGACGTGGCCACACAGAGGTCACGGCAGTCACCTTAGCCCCGGAAGTGAATGAACGCGTGGGAAGGCGGATGCTTCTGGAACCCAACGCATCTCTCCCGTGCTGACACCGTGTGGTCAGCCCCTGTCCTTTCTCTTTCCCTCCTGCTTTCACACTTCAGGCCTCTCATTACGTTTGCTCACCATTTCTCCCTTGCTGCACCTAATTCTTCATTCACATCAGAGTATTTCGTCTTCTCCACCGGTGTGTTTCTAACATTGTGCCTTTTGTCACAGCGTTCCCTTGATGGAAATATCATCATCCAGGATCTGCCTATTGAATTTGCACACATTCTTCAAGGAACATCTCAAATACCACCTACTCCGCCAAACTTACCCAGATTCTGTCTCATCACCTGCCATCCTATGACAGCCTGGACAATGTTCTTCTCTCAGCCGATGGTGTTTATCATATCTATACTTCTATGAATGGTTTAGCAGTGGTGAGAAGGAAGCTTAAAAACTAGGAAACAGGTTCTTCTCCTGGGAGTGAGAACTGCTCATGTTTAGAAAATCCTCATGAATTTCTTTTTCTGTTGTAGAAATACAGCCTATAGGGCATGGTTGGGAAGGAGAAGAGGTGAGACAAAGGGAGGACTAAAGCACAAAAATGAACAGTCATGTTGGTGGCAGGAGATGGGTCCAGTGGGGAGAATCAGCCAGAAGATGAAGGTAAAAGACAGAAAATGGCCGTACAGTCTGAGGGGAGACAGGACCTTCCACCTTCTCAGGATGGGGACGCTGAGGCCCTTTAGACGGAGCAGAGTGGAGAATTAGGCTATAAGGGGCTCAGCGCAATCTGTTTTAATTAATTATTAGCTGAATCATGGGAAGCACTTGGGGTTTCTGGGAGAAATGCACAAATGTCTTGAATATTTGTTTGACATTTTTCTTACTGATTCTTTCTTTCCACACGGCTGAAGGTATTGTTGACCAATGGCCTTGGGAGGAAAGATTGCAGCTGAGTCCATACCTTCTCGAAATCCTTTACACTGTTTCCATTTTTGTAGAGTAATTTTCCATTAACAATAATCCCTAAGATTTCCTCAGTCTGTACAGTAGTGGTTGGCCAGAATTCAAGCTCCCGAGTCTAAGGAGTCCGATTCTTGGATTCCAGCATCAAATATTAATAAATGTGGCTTCATATTGATCACAGGTGCATGTCTGCTTAACTAGAAAATGGAGTACTGGGAGTCCTCATTGAACAACGTCAACAGGTTCTTGGAAACTGCAAGTGTAAGCAAAATGGCATGCAAGGAAGCCAAGTTTCCCCCAGGCTAATTGATATGAACACAAATTAAGTCCCTGTGGTATTACATTTCTGGTCACAAAAACATCACCAAACTTTTAAATAAAAACCCAAAACACTTCCAATAGTAAACACTGAAATAAATGTGAGCTCTACATACAGTTAAGAAAAATGAATAAAAACAAGGAAGATCATCATTTTCCAACTCACTGATTCCAGCTCAGGACCAAGGTGGGACCTGCCCTGGACAGGATGCCCGCCCGTCTCAGGGTCACCCACACCCACACCCACACTCATACGACAGGGAAAATGCAGACACCCATTCACCTCATGTGCACAGCTTTGGAACATGGGAGGAAACCAGGGTCCCTGGACAAAGCTCACGCAGACATGGGATGAATGTGCAGACTCCACACAGTAGAGTGTGGAATGACCCAGCCAGAAACTGACTTTTTTCCCCCTCACCAAACATGACATTGAACAAAATGACATTATTCCAGTACCTGCTGTAGAAAGGCTTGGGGGAGGAATGGGTCCAACTAGAGTCATTTTTGATGAGCAGCCTGAGGGGCGGGGGCCCAACGTGAGGCACACAGCTTTGCTGGCCAGTCTGCCATCCTCTGGGTGCAGAATGACACCATGACCCTGGTGACAGAGTATGCAGTGACCAGGTCTCTCACAGAACAACAACGATGGCATGTCAGGACTCCAGAGGGGTGAGCGCCAGGATGTGGGAGGACCACTGGGGCCATCCTGGAGGCTGCCCACCTCACTCTAGTTTTCAAGTGCAGGCAGTTAAAGCCAGGGCGGAGGGCAGGGGTGTCTGGGAAGGTTATTTGTCTGGGTGATGTGCTCTGGGCATCTCCAGCAGAGGGGCTTGGGGACATGGTCTGTGGGATGCTGGGGATGTGGCCAGTGGGGCATGGGGATGTGCTTTTCAGGGAATATTGATTGAGCACCCACTGTGAAAGGCACCCATGCTCCCACCCAGTTTTCTGCGTTGGTGTAGAAACACAGGAACACACACCAGGGAATGGAGGTTACTACAAACATGGTGGGAACACAGGGCTACACCCTAGACGATGCCATTCATGGCACTGGGATGTTTGCAAATGCCCTAAGAGATGGAGGTAAGAAAGGGGTGCATTTTACTGCTCTTTCTGGCTAGGCATTTTAAGGAGACAGTTTTGGGCTTCCAGTGAGCTTATACAATCAATTAAAGTGGATAAAATAGTATCACTTTCATGAAGATATATGTTATGTACTCTTCAAATACAGACACTGTTCTGTATTTAGAAATTACCTCCTTCCTTTCCTTTTTAAAAAAATTTTTACAAAAGCTTTGTGTGTGTTCACAAGTGTATTCAGAAACATATGTTAGTGTATGGCACCTGCGGTGAGGTGTTTGGCAGAGGATGAACCAATACACAATTCTAGAGTTTTCTTCTCCTTTATATACCAATGTCAGCACCAGTTCTTTTCAACTTAATGAGTACAAGTGAAAAAAAAATGACCTGAAAAAGGGTAAGGATGTAATAATATTCAGATACAATTAAGTAAGACTCCCCCCCAATTGATCGTCCAATATCTTTATGTTCAATATTTCCCATAACTGCTATTATTTATGTCCAATGTATATTAGCCTAATTTTGGGGGTCTTTTTTACTTAAAAACATTTTGACCTCTTTCCTTTTCTTCTTAGATGTTTTTGGGCAACATCAAATATTTTCCATTGTTTCACAG
Organism: Hipposideros armiger; assembly: GCF_001890085.2. Lineage (NCBI taxonomy): Eukaryota > Metazoa > Chordata > Mammalia > Chiroptera > Hipposideridae > Hipposideros > Hipposideros armiger. Next base: position 514,093 of record NW_017731976.1, on the reverse strand, counting down.
AGGTGGAAAAGTTAGCCTCTTCTCCTGGATTGCAGGCCCCTGCTTGGCCCTTCCTGTCCTCTGGTGGAATCGGGCCACACTCCATTCCTGGAGCTGGACCAGGAGGCATCAGACAGAGCAGGGTGGTTTGAGACATTTCCATTTACACTCCACAAGAAGGCATTTTAGCCTGTCCAAGGTTTTTTTAACAGCATACCAACTTTGAGAAATTTGTGCTCTGTTTAGCAAAACTTTCACCTATTTTAAAAACGTGCATTTCTTCTAAGAGATTTGCATATATGTGTATATGTATATATATATATATATATATTTGTGTGCATATAAAACATTTACTTGCCTACAAAATACACGTGAAAGCCACCAACACTCACTTCTCACTGGCATTCCAGATTCCCTTAGAATGGGATGCTACAGTTGTATTTCAAGGGTGCAAAAGGCACAGGGATGCTTTTCAGTCCGAGAGCATTCAGGACTGAAAAGGATGGATCAGCTGGAGATTTGTGCTGGAAAACACCCACTCAGACTCTCGAGGGCAGACATCTGCCTCTCTGAGAAAGCCGCCGCCCTTATGAGATGGCCTCTGCCCAGATACACGTGCAACGAGTTTGTGTTGAACGCCGCTGAAACGCATCCAATGACTTTACCTGGCAAAGGGTCCCCCAAGTGGGCAGGTGGCAATGCCTTTAAAAGTTTCTGACTCGTACCTCCAACATCATTGGGTTAGGCTAAACCCATTTTAAAGACACTTGAAAAGTTCATGTGGCTGGTAAATTAAATTTAATTCTGTGTTGCAATGGACAGAAACTCTTTGTCCTGGTTTAGGGGTTGTTGGTCTGTGAGGGTAACCCCTCTCCTGCCTCTACCTCCCTCTGCCCTAAAACCACACAGCACACACCAGTCACTTTTCCCAACAACAATCAGCTGAATTTAGCCATTCTGATGAAGGTCTTTGAATCAGGTTTTCATGTAATGATTTCACCCCCCGCTCTGCCCCCCCAAGCCCCTAGTCCAGAGAATGGTGATGCTCTGCCAGCCATTCATTTGATGTCCTGCTTTTTATCCACTGTCATGCCTCAGTGTGGGGGTTTGAGGCTTTGCAGACACAATTCTCATCTTGCAAAATGATTTTAATTTGATGGAAATCTTAGTGTTAATTCAGGTGTGATGAACAGTCCTAATTTGGAGTGTCATTTCTTTCAACAAAACTGAATGAAAGAGGAGACCAGACACACTATCAATGGTTTCTCCAGCTGGACTTGTGGAGTCAACAGACATAGAAAAGAAACCCACCCTTCCTACCTCCCTGGGTGGGTCCCTCTCTCTCTCTCTCTCTCTCTCTCTCTCTCTCTCTCTCTCTCTCTCTCTCTCTCTCATAATGAGCATGCTTTATTTTTCTAATCAGAGCCAAATAATGTTTGAACAAGAAGCAGAGCCCAGATAGTTGTCTGAAAGCATACTTTTCACAGAGCTGGGTGCTAGGTGGCTTCCCACACCTTTTTCACCACTTGGAGGTTGGATGAACAGCTAAGGAGCGAGCTTGCTCTTAGCAGCAGTCTTCCCAGATGCCCCAGTCAGACGAGGGGCCTGAGCCGGTCCCCAGAGAAAATGTCCCTTCTTGACTTAATGTTTCCAGGTGCGACCCCTAAGGTGGATGACGCGAATCTGATGTAAACACCTTGCTGGGGATTAACATTTCTGCTCTGCCACCTCAGAAACCTTGTAGCCATATTCAGTGCCCATCAGCTCTGGCCAGATGTGAGTTCTGACAGCCTGGCTGCTCAGGCCTCTGCTTGCCCTTTGGAGTTCAGGACCTGAAAGCGCCACCTCCCTCCTCCCACACCCAGGAACGAACACTGTGTTTCCCTCCCCATCAGGCAAACCTTCCGTTTCAAACTGCCCTCCCAGGCCACTGTCTGATTCTCTCTTGTTTCATAGCCTGGCTCCACAGGAATTGGTTAATGACTTCAATATGCAAATCCAAGTTGGGGTGCTTGGTCCAGGCCTGAATTCCTGGTGATCACACCATCTCACTGGACAACTGGCCCGAGAATGTAGTGGCTTAGATGTTCTGTCCACCATCACTCTCAATTTCCCCTGTTGGGCCTGGCCTCCAGCAAGGAGTTGGCTGGGTCCTTTCAGCAGGAGCTGGGTGTGGCCTGGGGGCCCTCTGGGACTCCATTCTGTAGAGGGCGGCTCTCTTTTCATTCAGTTTCTACAATGTGCAGGAATAGCAGTTCACGCAGAAAACTGATAGTAATATGAATGGCTTTGGACTGTAGCGATGCACATGGCTGTCCTCTGGTGAACATATAGCTGATTTTCTTTCTACTGAAAGCATAAGCTCACGCATTCTTTTTTATGGGCCTACTGGACATTTAGCTGTTTGGTATCCACTGGCAAACATACCCAGCTTTCTGACTGCCGAAGCTCATCCCCACTACTCACAGTTTCTATTGAATTGCTCTTAATATCTTACTATTTCCTCATTTATTAATGAGTTAAATACATTCTCTGATATGTGCTTTATTATTTTCACATGGGAGTCCTATTTCTAGCCTTGGGAATAGTGCTTTTTCCCTCCACAAACTCAAGGCACATGTACTGTCCTGTATTCCTGGTTTTTCAATTAATCTCTTGAGTTTCCATGTCCCCGATATCAAGGAGTATAATAGCTCCCCCCAGAGGCTGTCCTGTCCCCACCCTGACAATGACTTCTCTCAGTACTCTCTGGGCTTTACACACACACACACACACACATACACACACACACACCACACCACACTGCACATACACACACACACACACACACACACACACACACACACACACACCCCACAGCATCACGTAGAATAACTGTAACTCAACAACTGTTTAAAACTTATGCTCGGCTGTGACAATTGGTACAAACACAGCTACTGACCACTTTGTTTCCTGCACCTGTTCCATTAGAAAAACCTTTCAATACAGACTGTGCAAATTACTGCAGGAACAGAATAACACAACGAAACATTGGAAGCTTTCCTCTGCAAACCCTTCTTTTAATCAAGCCTGTCAGCCAGGGTGCCACGTTGGGCTGCAGTGTGAGGAAGAGTGAGATGGGGCAGGGTAGGTGAGAAATGCTTAGCAATGCAACATCCCTTCACCAGCACACACAGCGCCCCTAGTGGTAGCTTCACGAACAAATCCACAGTGCTTCCTCTATTCCAAGAAGTTCGGACCAGCCCTGTCTGGCCTTCCACCATTGAGCGAACTGCCTGGCTCAGTACATCGGAGGCTGTGTAGACACACAGTTCACAAAGCTGGTAGTTTTACCAGCAAAGTTGAGGACTTCAGGAGCCGCGTGTTTCCATTTCACATTCACAGGACTCTGGGTAAAATCTAGGTGCCCACAGGTGCGTAGAATGCGTAGCAAATCCATAGGTGCGTCAACAGAGCATTCTGTAAGAAAGGGGAGCTTTGGAGTCTGACAAATCTAGGTTTAATATGTGGCCCTCCCATTTGCTGGCCATGTGACTTTGAAAGCACTGTGAAGAGGCAGACGACAAAGGCAGACAACCCCAGGGTGAGGGATAAGACAGACCTACATTCATCAGTGCCTCTTACCAGCTTGGGAAGACACTACGCCATTGTCACTTCTGTGTGTCATCTATGCAGCAGTTACAAGGGTAGATTCACCTTATATTTCAGTGAAAGCACGTGTGATAGTGCATTTTAAATGCTTAGCCCACTGACGGTGTTATGTAAGTGTACAAAGTGCTACGTAAGGTCCTTGCCTGTGTCTTTCACAAATGCGTCAGGATTCTATGTAGGACAAGTCCCCTAACTGGGGTCTTTGAATCCCAAACATCTTAATGAAAATTTGATGACTTTTTCAATCATTTAAAGAGCCTCTTGAAGACCATTTTGTGGCTTGGGAAGAAGACACGTGATGGAACTCATGCCCTTCACCACACATTAAACAAATGAGCTTACCATTTCTTCGAGCCATTTGCTGTTGACTCTCATTATTGCACTTCAATTTTATTTAATGGTGAATAATAAAAATGAGGAAATGAAAAAGAGATTCTATGAGGGAGTTCTTGAGACCATGTGTTTCGTATCTGTGTAGGATCTCACAACCTGGGTTGTTAAATTAGCAAGCATCACGTCTGCAATACATCAGAGAATCAGAGTTTGAAAGGAACCAATGAGCTTTTGTGTCGAAGGTCACTGTCTTCGGGCAGTAGAATTTCCAAAACATGCAAACAGGGCAGGACTAGTGATGCTCCTTTTACAGGGAAACCCTTACAGGGACCTCAGAAATCCGGGTGTACGTTCCTACCTGTTGCTTGGGTTGAGGGAGAAAGTGAGAACAGCTGTGCATTTTAATCTTACACGTGGAGACGGTTCAAGTTAATCCGAGAAACTTCCAAATGTCGGGGGCCACTTGAGATGCTGTGATTTTGACCCTCTCTGCGTCTTGACGCTTACGGTTTCACAGTTTCTTAGGGGACAAACAAACCAGCAGAGTCCTGATAATGTCTCCATTTTTCTTCCTCACAAACTGAAATGCTTTGACGTAGGAGGAAGAGAAGACAGAATTCAGTTGTTTTTGGCAATTGCAGTGTCGAATAGATAATTTGCTCAATCTTCTTGCAGAATTGCCTAATTGAGAACGATGAAGCAGATGGCTCTTTGTTCTGTGGGGTTTATCGACTCACCCTGAGCCAGCCCCTAGACTCATGGCTGTGCCAGAGCACAGTGGGCCACCGCAACAGGCCCGTTTGCAAAATGTCCTCAGGTGATACCAGCGACTTCCACAAGAGGATGCTCAGGACATTCTTAAGAACCCACAAAGCCACTTGTAAAGCCAGGGGTCAGGAGTCCTGAAACCTTGGGAGAAATCAAATGTAACTTCAGCCTTCGCAATTGTTTTTCTTTCCTCATTACCAGGTAAAACTCCTTCTTTTCTAAAACTTGCTCTCTATCTCTCTCTCTCTTTCTTTCTCAGGTAAAAAACCTTATGTATTTTCACAAAAAGAAGTTGAGGAGATTGTTGCTGTTCTATTTATTTATTTACTTTTGCAATGGTTGTTCATGCAGTGTAATTAAAGTGGATGAGAAGCTGAGGAAGCTCAGGCTTTGTTTGGACTGTGATTCAGCCCTGAGTTGTCCAAACGCGACAGTAGAAACACCTGAGCCAGCCCTCACCTGCTGGGCGGAGAGGGGTTTGCTTTCCATGGAGCCAGCAGGAGCACAGGGGGCTGTGGATTCTGTCACTCATTCCTGCTCCCCTGGTTTTTGCTCTAGGGTCCCCATTCTTCATATGGATCCCCAATCCTTTATATGATGTGATTACTAGACATCTGCAAAGTCTCCCACCCACGTGGCTGCATCTCTAAGGCTGCATTGAGCACAGAGCCCAGATCCTGGCCAGGGGTCAGCGTGGTCTGTGGAGCTTCACAAGAAAAAAGATGGCTGGTCCCAACCTGGAGTTCTGTTTCAGTGGGCATGTTGTGAGGTTTTGACACACACACACACACACACACACACACACACGCATTCACACAGCTATCATAGGAGATGCTGGCATGCAGTCGGTTTTGAGGACGAGGTGAAGATAAGGTGTAACCCGGACTGTCACACCTATTGTAGCATGCCTTATTCCGTGGGCATCCTAGTGGTGGTGGCACAGAAACTGCAGGGAAGGTGAAGGGGGGGCAGGATACAGGTCACATGTCCTTACAGTATTGAGGGAAACCCCATGACCTATCCTATGTTTATGGTGGGACCAGCCACCCTGGATTCATGGTGCAGCTGCTGTGTGTCCTCGGCTGGGCTCACCCATTCCCTACAGCCTTGAGCGTGGAGCCCTCTCTATCTCAGTCATACTCAAGTGTCCTATTATCTGAGAAGCTCCTCTGCACAGTCCGTCTTTGGAAGACATCCACCTTGATGAATCTATCTCTCTTATTCCAGAGTGGGGTCCCACTCCACTATACCAGGTGATTCTGTTGTCCAGTGAGATAGCTTCCCCGCCCCAAACCCTGCTCTCCCTCCCTTCTTTGGCTCTCCTGGGACACTGCTGGTGGGGGCACACAGTCCTGTTTTGGATGCTGACAGCTTAGGTAAGGCTAGTGCAAATGTCCTGAGTAGTAGTTGTCCAAGAATGGTTAACTGACTTCCTCTGGGAAATACAGTTTCTACCCAGAATGCAATCAGAGTTAAAGTGTAATGGAACAAAATAAGCTGTTGAAATGCTCATTGTGTTTATAATGGTACCTGCTATAGTGTGGTCACCATGAACCTGGATCCCAGGTGGCATATGATCAAGTGTGTTGACACTGTTGCATGCCCTATTTGCACAAGCCCCATGTGCTGAGGAGGAGCTAATGTGTGTGGCCCTAATCCTCACAGTGTATCAAGTTAGGAGTGGGGAGAGGAGAGGCAGGGTGTAGAGACCAGGGGAGTCAACAGAGGGCAAAGCACGAGCAAAGGCAGGAATGTCCAAGATGCTTGCAAGTCAAGACAATTAGGGACATGACCCCACTCTGCTAATATTTCTCCAGGCCTGGGGGAGTATAAGATGGTTGTGTAAGTTCAGAGGGGACAGAGCCCCAGAGTGGGGGCCATTTGCACAACGCACCCCTCTTCTTCCTACTGTAAAAGCTGGTCTCCTCCTTGGAAAAGCAGGGAATGTTTACAGTGTCTGGGTGAAAAGGACTGTGGTGTTCAATCACTTTAAATCAGTTTTTAAAAATATCTAAAAGCTGTTTTGCTCTTCTTTTTCTTTTTAATAACATGAGGTCAGAGTTTTGTATTATAAATCAAAATAGAAACAGCTTAATTCAGTGACAGCTGTGAGAGAGTTAGCTCTTCACACAGGCTTTGCCCTAAACGCATGTCCACCCACCACACACCAACTTGTTTCCCCAAAGCAGTCTCAGAGGGTACCCGAGGGAGTGTGGCTGTGATGTCACCTAGACATCTTTTTTCCTTATGTGACACATGAACCCAACTATTTACCCTCAAAATGTAGCTTTCCTGTCCTAAACCGTAAGGAAGAGGTGTAGACTTCTGGCCAAGAATCGAGTCTAAGAAATTTGGGGGTAGGCCTTCCCAAAGCTTTCTGTGCTGGAAGGACCATAGTAAAGAACGTCTTACATTAACAAGTTCACTTTACATTTAAGCAAAGACCTGTTTACATTAGGGATGTTCAAGCATTTCATTTTGTTCACATTTTCCTCTATTTATCACTGGCTAATATGTCGGAGGCTGTTTCTTTCTTGGTTCATTCCATGAATGTTCCTTTCACATATCCCCTCTCTTCTTTGTGCCCGAGACAGCCCATCAGAAATTTGAAGCATTTTTCTCCAAATAACCCATTTTTCTCCAAATAAGCCCTGGGTGAAACAGAATCTTTGTAATAGAAATGTGAACTGCTTTCTAGAATTAACCTGTTCTCACGATATTATGGATCGTGCGCACATTTAAGAAATCACCTGCCTTTTGTGAAAAGGAAGAAAATCTGATTTAAAGGGTGATTTTGAAGACTGCTCCCATAGAGGCACAGAGCCTTGCCTACCAGGGGACAGCAGATGGTATCGATTAGGAAGGTGGACTTGAAGTCAGACGGCTCAGGTGCCAGTCCTGCACTCATCAATTACCAGCTTGGTGTCGGGCAAGGGACTTTACCCCTGGACTCAGTACTTTTGTCTTCAATGTGGGAATAATGACACAGAAACTTTGATGTAGTGCCTGCCATGTGCTTAGAGCACAATGACGCTGGTCATGTTTTCAGTTGGATTGACAAGTCCAAGTTTCCTTTCTCATCTGACTTTAGGGAACTAGGTCTTCTTGGGATGTGTGTGTGGTATCAGGCTCGTGCAAAGATTCACTCTTGGAGCTCTTACACCTTTGTGTGTATAAGAAATACAGCAAATGTAGTAGTGTATGCTTTCAAAAGTCCCCATCTTTATGTTATTGTCTGACCTTAAATGCTTTCCCTAGGATGAGAAGAACTTTACCAAATTTCCATCAGGATAACAATCTCAGCATAATTTTCACAGCATAGTTTCCTGGCAATGTTCCATTTGCTCATCTGAAAGTTCACAGGTTTTCTTACCTCAGGAAGTTCAAGTCCATTTATGAAAATACTGCTCCAGTGAAGCAAATGCCTTGGAAGGGAAAATTCTAATTTGGTTTTCCATATACCATGGTCATGATAAAAAAAATAGTTATTGCTGGGCTCCTTCTGCTCTCTGGCCAACTCATTAACTGGAGAACTTTTTACAGGTGAGGAAACTGAGGCCCAAAGAGATGATCAGTTATCTAGGTAGTAGCAGGGTGAAACTTTTTCATTTGGGTCTTCTAAACCCATAATCACATTTAAAAAATTAAATTAGGGTCTGACTGGGTGGTGCAGTTGGTTAGAGCACAAGCTCTGAGCAACAGGGTCACAGGCTCAATTCCCTTATGGGCCAGCAAGCTGCTCCCAAGCTGAGCTACTGCTGAGCTGGTGAGAGCACGTGCTCTTAAAAACATTGTTGCTGGTTCGACTCCTGCATGGGATGGTAGGCTGAACCCTTCCCACACCCCCACTTCCTCACCCCTCCAACCCCCCCCACCCCTGCAACTAGATTGAAAACAGTGACTGGACTTGGAGCTGAGCTGCGCCTTCCACAACTAAGATTGAAGGACAACAACTTGACTTGCAGCTGATGTTCTCCTTCCCCGATTCCCCAACACTGTTCTTGCCCCCAATTTCCCAATAAAATCTTTAAAAAAAATTAAATTAAAATTTTTACTACTCAGAACATGAGTTATGCCTTTAGATTGAGGAGGGATACATAAGGCACACAGCCAGATATGTTTTCAAAATACCAACATGGTACATTTTAGAACCAAGTGTAGGCTTTTTGAGAGTATGTATGTGTTCACAACATTTAAAATCAGGTCACTCCTGGGCACTTTTGAAAGTCACTAAGTACTTAGGGTGCCCGTAGAGATTAGTGAAGAGGTTATTCAGCATTCAGCTGTCATGGATTCTTTTGTAGATTAACAGAGAATTTCACTTTTTTGAAATTAATTACCTTCCAGTGAAGAAATCATTTGGGAATGGAGAGAGAGACACACCCCATGCAGCTTTCCTTTTCACTCTGGGACTTACCAGGATGAGGCAGGTGGGGTGGCATTAACCGCACAACCTGAAAAGAAAAAGTAAAACTCATCAATACATCACATTTCTGGCATTAAGGAGACCCAAGAAAGGGTGCCTAATGGCCAGATTCTGCAAAGTCAGACAAAAATGTTTAGTTGAGTCCAGCATATTAGTGCATTGACCTGGGGACGGTCACAGGGTGTCACAGACACCCAGGTCAGGTGGGAATGTGGAAAATGATTTCAGAAGACATAGACCACCAGCAACCAGACCAAGATGAAAAAGAGGGAAAACCACCTAATCTGAGGGACTGGTCTGAGAGTTCCTGTGGCATAGCAACAACTGGAAGGAAGAAAAAAGATTCACCATGATGGGGAGGGTCACATGAAATTCTCCAGGTGCCAGTGTTCCGAGCTCACATCCAGCCTTGTCGTCTGAGTGGCCACTGGCTCTGCTGGCCTACTGTAATTTCTTTATTCAAGAGAATTTGACACATAGAGCATCTAAGTGATTAGACTCATGATTCCAAATTAAAAGGTGTAATTGCTTAATTAAATTTGGACCTGTTATTTTAAATGGAAAGGCAGAAGATAGCTTAGTAATGCTTGTATGCAGGACTGGGGTGCTTCAGAGAACCCAAGGATCCCTCTATTTATAATTAACTTTATTACATTTAGTGACATTGTTAAATAGATGGAAAGTTTTTGTTTATAAGTGAGACCATTGAAGTGAATATAAGGGAATCACAATAAACTGAATTCATAAAAACAGTTTGAAATATTTAAGAATATTTAATTAATTGAGTTTTGAAAACCCCTGTAATAATAATTGCTAAGACTTACTGTATTTATGTGTAGAATAAAATAACATAAATCTAAGAATTTAAGAAACAATGTATTCATATCTGAATGTTGATAAAATGAGAAAAAGAAAGAGCACCTGGTAAATATGGGTGGGACAGTGCCCCAAACTGACTTTTATCAGAAAAGAAAAATTCCCTAGAATCCTGTATTAGTCAGAGAAATAGACCAATAGGAGATACATAGGTAGGTAGATAGTAGATAAATAGATAGATAGATAGATAGATAGATGATAGCTAGATAGCCAGCTAGCTAGCTAGACAGATAGATTGATAGATAAATCATAGATAATAAATGGGTGATAGATATGAATAGGTAGATGTAGATAGATAGATAGCTGATAGAGAAATGATAGATACGAACAGGTAAATATGATAGATAGATACTTGCATATAGATAGATAGTTGATAGATAGATGATATACAGACAGATAGATAGATAATAGATAGGTAGATGATAGAGATGAATAGGTAGATATAGACAGATAGCTGATAGCTGACAGACAAATGACAGATAGATAGATTATAGACAGATACATAGACAGCTATAGCTGTAGATGACAGGAGCTTTCCTGGGAAGGATTCGCTCATGGTTATGGAGCTGAGAAGTCCCACTACTCGCCTTCTGCAAGTGGACATCCAGGCAGGAAGCTGGTGGTACAGCTCAGTCCTTGTCTGACGGCCTGAGAGAAAGCAGCTCTGATGTTTGAGGGCAGAAGGTGGATGTCCCAGCTCAGCGATCAGGCAAAGGGGGCAAACTCACTCTTCTTCCGCCTCTTCGTTCTGTTTGGGCCTCTAAGGATGGATGCCACCCACCAGTCAGTGAGGACCACCGCCTTTACCCAGACCCACCCGGAAATCATTTTACCAGCTTTCTGGATGTCGTTGGTCCAGACACGTCGCCACATAAGTAAGTTCACCATCACAGATCCCTGTGTGACCTCACTGATGTCTCCTGTGCCATGCTGTAGCACCAGGTGGGATGGTCCTTCAGGGCCCCTAAGGGGGAGGCAGCCCTGGAGGATGGAGGCCCAGTGCTGAGATGCCTGGTACACCATCACTGCCCTGGGACCTCAGGCTGTTTTGTGTACAGGCACTCTGCTTTTTAAATTAGTGGGTATAAACTGAAGGGGCACTCATTATGGCTCACTTCCACACATCTCAAGGACTGTAAGGTCCGTTCCACAGGTCTTCTAAAGACGTACTGGGGTTGGTAAGTTTCACGTTGTCTGCCTGAGTCCTCTTGGACTGGGATGGAGTCTCGTAAATTTGCCATTTCCCAGGCAGTGTTGTTTTATTTATTTTTAATTTATTTATTTTACAATATTTATTTATTTTATTTTATTTTTTTAAACTGAGCCATCCTGCCACCTGTTGGCAGCTCAGTAGCTGCTCAGCTTGGGCCAGGAATCAAACTGCTGTTGCTCAGAGTTCAAACTGTTGAGCGAGCTCTTAACCAACTGAGCTACTCGGCCAGCCTCCAGGCAGTGTTGTTTTAGAATGTGATTTGTGAATTGATGCAAAAACATATCAGAAGGCATTGCAGATCAAAGAAGAGCCAGTTTATTTAGAAATCATTTTGGGCCAGATAGTAGAGAAATGGGAGGAATCATTTTGGAAAGATGTTAAGGGTGATATTATTGCTCATGCATGCAGTCCATATTTAGAATGACATACATGAGTGCCAGGCCCTTTCCTAGTGCTTACACCCAGAATCTCCTTTACATGTGCCCAACGTCCTGGGGGTAGTGTGTCCTCAGTTTGCAGAAAAATTAAGTCCGTAGGCCGAGGCCGCAGGTGCTAAGGGAAGCATCCTAGACTCCCCCAAGTTGGCCTGACCACTAGCCCATGCTTTTGACAGGAGAGAACTTGTCTGCACAAGAAACATTTGTGTAGTGGTCTCCATGAAAATCAGGCCATGTGACTCTCCCAGGTGGATGGTAGTCAGACGTGAGCGTGAATAACTAGGCAGCTAGAAGTTTTAAAGGATAGTGTGCATTATTTTTGTGGATGGGAGGCTATAAACAGTGCACAGTTTCTAAAACAGTAACGTTTTTAAAAGACATGGCATTAGAGTTATTGAAAAACAACAAAAGCGAACCATAGTAATTATTATTTTTCTGGGCCTCAGAATACCCAGCGCCCAGAAAGTTTCACCCCTTAGAAAAGTGTCGCATCTGTCTGTTGTCACACTCTCCTGGTGGTTGATTATTTTGTGCAGGGTGTTGATGCGCCCTATTTTCCTCCATCTAAGGAGAGTTTTTTTCCATAGCTTTGTCTCTTCCTATAAATAATAGAAGAGTATTCCAGAAAGCTAGCTCCCAGCACTTCTGGGTCGCATGTCCTCTGAAACTTCAGGATCCTGTGGCAGCTTTCTGAGGAGCCTTATCTCTCCCACCCCAAAGAAGAGTGGGACCAGAACTGCCAGCTTTCTTCTCATCTGTGCACACACAGAGCTAGGGAAGCCCAGACATCATGCGTGTCAGATGGCGGCTTTCAAAGGCATGAAAAGAAAGAGTACGGGGAGAAACGTAAACACATCTTGAGCTATTACAAGTTTTTAAGCAAGACATGTTTATTAAGCAGACTTTATTCTCTTGCATATTCAAAGACATCTGATTAAACATCCCGGGGAAAATGACAAAGCTTTGGTCCATCTGTGCAGGACAGATAAACTGTTTCTTGATAGATCGTTATCACCTCTTAGGCCGTATACCAGGGACAAAGTGGCAGTGTGTCACGTGAGGCAGACATGCTGAACACAGGAATCCACATCAAAACACACCGGGCGCTCAGCTGTGAGAAGGCTGCAGTTTGGGATCTGGTGGCACTTTGTGGCCACTGCTGGCCCTTAGAATGGGATGACTTAGGCTGCAGCCAGGGACAAGTCAGAGACATAGATTTAAAAAATGACAAGGAGCAATGCTTTTAAGAGTGGTCTTGATTTCACCTCCACAGAGAACTAATTTCCTGGCCTCCTGTGAGCCTGCGTTGCATGCACCATCCGCTCCTGCTTGCTCTGTTTTCAGAGCTATCTCTGGTACCGAGGACAATGTCACTAGGACTCTGACGAATGCATTGTTTTCCGTTGTTCAGCGTTCCCATTGTTTACCCTGCAACCTCTCTCTGGGCCCATAACAACACACTGGATTTATATGGGGTCCTCTCCCAGAGGCCGCAGTTTATGTTCACAGATGCTGTTGTTCAGGTCCTAGCAGGCTTCTCTGTTCAATATTGCTAAATAGATATTTTTTTGTGCTGGGAAATCAAGTAAAGAAAATACTCGAAATGAGACAATTTTTTTTCCATAGCTGATCTGTCACTGGTTCTGTTTTCAGTGAAATCACATGTTCACACTATCCCCCACATTGTACCCTTTGTCTCCTTATATTCTCAGCTCTCCACTTCCTTTGTTTACTGTCTGCTACAGACTGCGTGTTGTGTCCCCTCAAAAGTCACATGTTAAAACCTAACTCCCAAGGTGATGGTACAAGGCGGTGGGGCCACATGGTCAGAGCTGAGTTTAGAAACATCATGCTGAAAGCTACATGGAGAGGGCGTAGAGAATGGGACCGAGGCAGCCAGATGTTTGGGAGCTTTAGTCAATAATCCAGGAAGCCTACCCTTCGTGGGATGGGAGGAGAGGTATCAAGGAGGCAGGACTCACTGTGTCACATCACGCTGAGGACCTGCTGTGTTCTGAATTTACCACCTATCTTCCTTCTGATGCTTTGTAAAAGGTCTAACTTTCTAAGGTGTTTGGTAGAGAGTAAGATGTGTCTTCATTGTCCTGTCATCTCATGGACTGTCCTGTGGAGTGGTATTTACGTGCAGGGATCAATAAATTGTTGAAACTAATGACCACAGGGGTTCCTGAGGTAAGACCCTGCCCATTGGCCTGACATCAATGGGACATTTGCCAGGGCGGTTATCTCTGGTTTGATTCCTTGCAACTGGGGAGGTGGGAGGGATGGTGTTTCATTGGAAAAAAAGCATATCTAGCTATTGTTTTATAATGCAAACTATCGAAATGAAACTCAGAATATCCCTTTACTGCCATAGCCTAGCAGAAAAAAAGGCATGCTGGCAGGCATTAATAAAGGAAGGGAAGGTGTAACTCTTTTTAATTAATTAATTAATTAATTAATTGATTAAAGATTTTTAGTAAAAATACAGCTAACATACAATATTATGTTAGTTTCAGGAGTACACTATAATTACTCTACATTTATACACCTAAAAAAGTGATCATCATGATAAGTTCAGCAACCACCTGACGCTGTACCATGCTTTCACAATATTATTGACTATATTCCCTATGCTGTACATTACATCTCCATGACTGATTTGTTTTATATCTGGAGGTTTGGACCTCTTATTCCCCTTCACCTTCCCCTCCTTTTTAAAATTTTTCAATTACAGTTCACATTCAATATTATTTTATATTAGTTCCAGGTGTATATCATAGTGGTTAGACATTTGTATAATTTAGGAAGTAATCTCCCTGATAAGTCTAGTACCCACTGGCACTATACATAGTTATTATCGTGTCATTGACTATATTCCCTATGCTTTACTTTACATCCCCATGACTATTTTGTGACTACCAATTTGCACTTCTTAATCCCTTTACCTTTTTTACCCTGACCCCCAACCCCTTCCCATCTATAACCCTGATAAATATAGTATCCATCTGACACCATACGTAGTTATGACAATATTATTCACTATATTCCTTATGCTATACCCTACATCCCCATAACTACTGTGTAACAACCAATTTGTACTTCTAATCATTTCCCCTTCTTTCACCTACACCCAACCCCTTCCCATCTGGCAACCAAGAAAAAGTTCTCTGTATCTATGAGTTTGTTTCTGTTTTGTTTCTTTGTTTATTTTGTTCTATAGATTCCAATATAAGTGAAATCACATTGCATCTGTCTTTCTCTGTCTGACACTGCACTCAACACAGTACCCTCAGGTCCATCCATGCCTCCACAGATGGTGAGAACCCATTCCCTTCCCTGGCCGAGTAATATTCCATTGTATATATGTACCATCTCCTCTTTATCCGTTCTTCCATCAATGGACAACCAGGCTTCCTGCACATCTTGGCCATTGTAAACAACGCTGCAATAAACATGTGGATGCACACGTCCCCTCAAAGTAGCGTTTTGTGTTCCTTCAGGTAAATACTCTGAAGTGGGATGACTGGGTCCTTCTTTGTTCCTTCTTATAGCTTTTGTTTTTTAAGTATATTTTGTCTGGTACAAGTATTGCTATCCTAGCTTTTTATACTTTTTTTGATTCCATTTTCATGAAATATCTTTTTGCAACCCTTTACTTTCAGTCTGTGTGTGTCTTTCAATCTGAAGTGAATCTCTTGTAGGCAGCATATGTAAGAGTTTTTTTGTTTTTTTATCCATTCAGTCCTCTTATATCTTTTGACTGGAGCATTTAATTCATTTATATTGAAAATAATTGTTGATAGATCTGTAGCTTTTGCCATTTTATTATTTATAATTTTGATCCCCCTTTTTTCTCCTCCCCAACTTAAAGAAGTCCTTCTAATGTTTCTTGTAATACTGGTTTGATGGCAATGAACTCCTTTAGCGTTTTCTTGTCTGGGAAACTATTTATCTGTCCTTCAATTATAAGTGATAGCCTTGCTGGGTAGAGTACCCTTGGTTGTAGGTCCTCTCTTTTCATCATGTTGAGAAATCAGCTGACAGTCTTATGGGGGCTCCCTTATAAGTTACTAGTTGCCTTTCTCTTGCTGCTTTTAGGATTCTCTCTTTGTCTTTAACCTTTGCCGTTTTAATTATAATGTGTCTTTGTGTTGGCCTGTTTGGGTTCATCTTGTTTGGGACTCTCTGTTCTTCTTGGGCTTGTATGTCTACTTCCTTTGTCAGGGTAGGTAAGTTTTCAGTGATTATTTCTTCAAATAAGTTCTCAATCCCTTGCTTTCTTTGTTCTCCTTCTGGTGCCTCTATAATGTGAATATTGTTATGTTTGATTTTGTCTCAGAGGTCTCTGAAACTATCCTCACTTTTTTTATTCTATTTTTGTTTTTGCTATTCCAATTGGGTATTTTATGCTACCTTCTCCTTCAAATCACTGATTCGATCCTCTGCTTCATCTAGTCTGCTGGTGATTCTTTCCAGTGCATTCTTCATTTCAGTTATTGTATTCTTCACTTCTGACTGGTTCTTTTTTATGATTTCTGTGTCCTTTTTTATGCTTCCTGTCTCTTTGTTGAAGTTCTCACTAAGTTCCTTCCTCGAGCATCCGTATAACCAGTGTTTTGAACTCTGTCTCATAGGTTGATTACCTTTATTTTGTTTAGTCTTTTTCTGGAGTTTTCTCCTGTTCTTTCATTTGGGATGATTCCTCATTTTGACTGCCTCTCTGTGTTTATTTCAATGTATTATGTCCGCCAGTCTTAGCCAGTGGCCTTATCTAGTAAGGTGCTCTGTGGGACCCTGGCATAGTCTCCCTGCTCACCTGCTCCGGGTCTCCAGAAGTGTCCCTTGTGTGGGTAAAGTGTGTCATCTGTTATAGTAGAGACTTTATTGCACATCAGTGGGTAGGATTGACTCTTAGGCTGATTGGCTGTGGGGTTTTATTACATCCACAGCTTATAGGCTGCTGTGTGTGGCGGTCTTACCCTGCTGAGTGGGATTCACCCCAGAGGGATCTGGTGCTTATTGAGACCACCCTTTGGGTGTGCTGCTTATGGGGCTAATTGGGCAGTGCTCTGCTGTTGTCTGAAGCCAACCTCCAAGTATGTTGGTTCTGGGGCCACTTGGGAGGGGCTCTAGTGCAGGCCACATCACCCACTGCCTGTGACCAATAGGGGACGTACCTGGTAGGAGCTACAAAGTGATCTGCAGTTGTTCACTGCCTGTGCTAAACCTCAAGGCACATGGGAGAGGCCACGCTGCAAACTGAGGATGTCTGCCATGAGTACCAGGCCTGGGGTAGCTCTGAAAAATGTCAGGACACCCCAAGGCCTGCTGCCACATGCCAACTTGCTTAAGGTTCAGGCACTGGTAGAGTCTCATGTGGTATGAAAATCATGTGAGGGAGGGTCTCAGGGAGTCACTCAAGTGGGAAGAGTTGTGGTCACTAGGTTAATGTAGATTCTGATTTGGTGACAGTGCTCAGCCTGGAGCTACTCAGCAAAAGCCTCAGAGCACACCGAGGCCATTTGTTGCCTGCCTGGTGCTGGCAGACCCCAATAGTTTTCCAAGAAAGAGTGCAATGTGGGTAGGGCTGGCTGCTGGTGAGAAAGTGCTTCCAGTGTTGTGGTAGTTAGGTGGCGTGGGGTCTCAGTGAGTCAGCAGATGGAGCAGTGGAGCTCACCAGGCAAATCAGATTCAGATTTGGCCAAAGGGTTGGGCTCAACACAGGAAAGATGGCACCAGCCTGCCGGCTGCACGAGGGGAGGTCTCCTCACAGGGAAAATGCTGTCTTCAAGCCCTCGCTCTGAAGGCTCACACCTTAGTCTCGCCCTGTATATCTCCGATGCACCCTGAGTTACCGTGCCTCTGTCAGAGCCCAAGGTGAGTGCCTGTAAGCGAGTGAGTCTTTGTGTGGGCTGTTTAAGAGGACATCTGGGTTTCCCGCTGCTTTCTGTCCTACCTAATTCGGAATCTCCTGTTTTTCACAGCTATTAATAGATGTCGTGGGCTCTTTTTTTCAGCACCAGTATACTCTGGGCTGGGGAAGCCAGTGTGGAGCTGGGGCCCCTCACTTCTCTGGCAGGAAACCTCTGTGGCTGAGCTATCCATCCTGATTCTCATCTGCCACATGGAGGTTTGGGCCTGTTTCATGTCTCCACCCCTCCTATCAGTCTCAACATGGCTTCTTCTTTTCATCCTTAGTTATAAAACTTATATTCAGTTAGACTTCAAATGGTTCTTCAGGTTGACTGTTTTGTAATTTAGTTGTAATTTTAATGTGTTCATGGAAGGTCTCAGGCATAGTGTGTATATACTGTGCCATTTTGGATCTCTCAAGACGTAACTCTCTTAAGCACTGTTTCTATTAAGAGTTATTTTTATGGAGTCCATAATTAGGAAACTTCACTTTACAGGATATTCCGAACCACCATCCACTCCTCAGACCTGCCCTGATGACCCATGAACTCTTTCCTCCTGCTGGGCCTCAACGCAGCAGGTTTAAAGTCTGTTTTCTTCCTTGACTTGGGTAAAGACAGGATGCTGCATCACTATAGAAAACCTAATCCAGAACTTATCACCCAGGGTGGTGTTACCAAGGTTAATTATCAAAAAGACAACTATATGCTTGAAATAAACACGGGCGAGCTATGTCTATGACCCTTGAAGACTCCAGGTGTATTAATAGTACTTTCTCATTGTTTTCTGTATTTGGCCCCAGTGTGTAATACAAAGTACAGAGTGAATTTTAGTAAAACCAAGATGTCCTTTGTTGCCCTGTATATCTCTAAAAAAGAATAACGAAACCTAGAATAAGCACAGAAACAGAAAAGCAAGGGCAGCAAACTTAGAACAACATAAAGAGGATGTTAGGCCCCTGGTGTACTGTTGCTTTTATGATCGTTTATTCAATAAACAACTAAGTTGGGACTCCATGGTCAGTGCAGCCTGTGATGCTCATATTTGAGTGGGTCAGCAGCTGGGGCTGGAGTCTGGGGTCCACTGGGAGAGATGCAGAATGGGTAGTGGGCTTCCGATGGGCAGAGAATGGCTTGTGCTCATGTGTATTCTCAGTCTGTTTCTCACACAGGGAAAGAATAAATGAGTCCAGGTCACAGTGGCCTGTTATGACCTATCTAGAAAGGGCTTGGTGTCAGATAAACTACACGGACCCCCTAGGAAACAGGCAGGGCATTTGGCCTGACTTCTCACTTCTCTTTTCCTGTGAACCTTCGCTGGTGTTTTGGTCATTAACCAAGGCCTGTTAACTAAGGAATCTCTATGTTGAACAGTATCCTTTCCAACAGTCACGAGGTGGGTCTCTGGGGAAATTCCTTTTGGATTCTGTTTGTTGTGTTAAGGGGTTAGGTGGTTTGTGACCTTTGCCCTATTAGGTATGAGCAACTTCCTTGTCTTAGAATCCTGGTGTTCATATGGTCCATTAAAATTACTGTACGATGTGAGCTCTCCCAGGGGGGCCTGGGACTTGGCTAGTCTAGTCGCTAACATTCCCAACTGCCCTTTTTGCCTCTCTGATAATCATTGTGTCCATTACAGGGATGGGTCAGGGGGCTGGATTCAAAGGGACTTAAAGAAGATTATCCAATCTATTCCTTAGCTGGTGTTGTTAACCTAAATAATCTAATTATTGTAACAGGGTCTGCTGGCAATGAGTGAATGAGAAAGATATGACACACAGAAGAAGAAAGTTGCATAGTATATTAGGGTAATAAGACCTATATGGAAACACTAGAGCATGGGTATGGGCAGTGCAAGATGAGTGCCTTGTTCTTAGAGGCTCAAGGTTTCCATTCTTTTTTGCTCACAGAGGATATTATTTTTTCTAAAAAAATTTAATTTTAATTTTTTGCATACTTAAGGTGTACATATGATGTTGGATATACACATACACTGGGAAATGATTATCACAGCCAAGCTTATTAACACATCCATTGACTCACATAAGTACCATTTTCTTTTCTTCTTTTTTTTTGTGGTGAGAACACTCAAGATCTATTCTTTTAGCAAATTTCAAGTATATAGTACATTATTATTAACTATATTTACCACACTGCTCATCAGATCTCAGGACTAATTCATCTTATAACCAGAAGTTTGTACCGTTGACCAGCATCTCTCCATTTCCCCCACCCCGCAGCGTCTGGCACCACCATCTTACTTTCTGATTCTGTGAGCTTGACTATTTTAGATTCCACATATAAGTAAGGTCAGTATGTATCATTCTCTGTCTGACTTATTTCACTTAGCATAATATCACAAGTTCCATCCGTGTTGTCACATATTGCAGGATTTCCTTCTTTTATATGGCTGAATAATATTCTATTTTATATATTGGGTTGTCAGAAAAGTCATGACATATTTTTTCTATGTTTTTTGTTGCAAAAATGCATCATGACTTTTCCAACAACCCAATATTTTCTTTATCCATTCATCCATCAATGGACATTTAGGTTTGTTATTTTCCCCCCAAAATATGGACTACTATAAATAATGCTGCAATGAACACAGGCGTGCAGATATCTCTCTGAGGTAGTAATTTTATTTCCTTTGGCTATATACTCAGAAGTAGGATTTCTGGGTCATATAGCACTTCTATTCTGCATTTTTTGAGTACTTTTCATACTGTTTTCCATGATGACTGTACCAGCTGACACACCCACCAACTGTGCCCTTGGAGACTCACTTTAAAGTAGGTAGTCAAGGCAGGCTTCACTGAGGAGGTTCCACAGAGGGGAGAGGGCCCATCTTCATGTCTTGAAGGGGATCCATGCCTGAGTGTAGAGATTGAAAGACAAGAGACACCACATGAAGACATCTCTTTGGAGGACTTTTGTTGAAAAGGGGGGCAAAGAATTGTGGTGGCCCCTGGAGTGGGGAGTGAGGTGAAGAAGGGTCTCTTTTAAGATGCGGAAGGAGCAGCCTCTTCATGCTGCAGGGTTGGTCCAATGCAGACGTAGTTTCTGACGTGAGCAGGAGGGGAGGACTGCTGAGTGCTGCTATTGCCTAGGGGGAGCGATGTGGGGACATGGCCTCATGGGGCACCAAGGAGAAAGTCTGTGGCCCAGGCAGGACCCAGAGGGCATGCTGGTGGGGATCGACTAGGGTGTCTTTTCATCGCTCCCACTTCTTGGGAAGGAAGAAGGAGACATTGTCAAAGGGTTGAGGAGAGAGAAGAAAACCAAATTAGGTTGTCTTACAGGAGAGTGGGGCAGATGTGGTACAGTGGGAAGGAAAATGCCATGAGAAACCTGGGTAGACATTGCACGGTGGGGGAAGACATCATGAAGTCATACACATGGGGTTGAGATGAGAGATTGGATTCAGAGTGGAGAACTTGTTTCTTCTTTGTCATTTCCACTGTACTTTGGTGTTCCTGTGACCAACCTCAACACATATGAAATCAGGGTGGGGGTTCAGATGAAGGAAAGAACAGAAGTTGAAAAAGTCCTGGTATCTCGATGTGAAGAATTTGAAGGATTTTTCTGGCTCAATGGCCACCAGGGCCGAGTTTCTGTCCCTTGAAGGCTGGTCTTGTGCTCCTCCTCCAATAACCGGTTGCCTCCTCTGCTTCCTCCTGGACAGTCACTGTGGAGGTGAACAAGTGGTCAGTGTTCTAAATATGTCTTTGTCTGTGTTGAATGCATGCTGTGTAGACTTGCAAACACTTGCAATCTGAAATCATCAAAATTGTCCCATCATTTAACAAAATGTCAACAATAGTTGAGGTGGAAAAGTCCTAAAACAAGAGGCCATAGGAAAGGGGCATAGGATAGTGGGGATCTGGGCCTGGGGAAAATGTGGAGAAATTACAGATGAATTAGAGATTGAGCTCTTCGGAGGAGGAGGAGGAAGATGAAGTAGAATAGGGTCACTCAGGAACATAAAATTAGAAAACGGAA
Organism: Hipposideros armiger; assembly: GCF_001890085.2. Taxonomy (NCBI): domain Eukaryota; kingdom Metazoa; phylum Chordata; class Mammalia; order Chiroptera; family Hipposideridae; genus Hipposideros; species Hipposideros armiger. The sequence goes on along the minus strand of NW_017731976.1, from coordinate 492,493 downwards.
GTGAGGTGCTGAAGAGAGCCTCAGAGAGGACTTTTGTGTGATTGAAGAGGGAGCTCAGAAAGGAGTCCCAAAGAACTGAATCCCAGGTGGGCTGCTCAGCACAGAGCACAGGTGAGGTCAGGTGTCCTCAGAACATGGTGCTTCCTTGAGATGGACTGCCTGTTGGATATATGAGGCTGGTGGGGACATTTTGGTGAATGCCTTGAAGCTGAGGTAGGTCATTTGGTGCTGATGGCAGCAGTATTGGGCTGGTGGCAGTTGGCAATTAGATAGGACTAGCTTGATCAGGAAGGTTAATCCTGCAGATCTTTCCAGAATGGGGTGGAGGTGAAAACAACCACTCATGTGGGATATAAAATGAACTGGGCTGATGGCAGGGGCACTAGATGGGAAGGAGAAATGTCATCTAAGGCCTATTGTAACAGAAGAATCTTTGCTCATTGGCAGCAAGTTTGATGGTGGGAGAGCAGGAAAGATGAGTGAGGTAGATGTGAACATGATGGCAGGTGTTACATTTGAGTGACTGGGAAATCGTGGTACCTTCCAAGAAACAGGGTGTATGAGTTGTTCCAATTGCTTGGGGGACTGTAAACTGTGACTTCAGATTTAAATTTGTGTGTCTGAGGTGCTTGTGGACATTGCAGTGCAGATAAAAAGTGGAGAAAATAAATATGAAGATGGATTTATCCTCGCCAGGCTCTCCCTACCCTTGACTTCAATATCATTTTGTTATTTGCTGGGAAATTTTTTTCTATGAGTTTGTCCACCATGCACACAATAGCTCCTGCTGTCACCAGTGTAAGGGTTTTCACAGAACCCAGTTTTACATATAAATCGGGTTCTCAGTAGGTTACACTTTGACCCAGGTACTTGCAGAGTGTTCCCTGTTCCAAGATGAAACAGCTCTCCTTGGAGCATCTTACCTCCTGACGAGGAGCCATCCCACCTCCAGCCATTCTCCACATTTGAGCTAATGCCATCACCCTGGTCCTCTTGGCCTCCATCAAGCACCAGCCACTCTTTGGACCCCTCAGCCACCAGATTCATAGCCTCTTCTCCCTCTATAACTTTTTTCTCCCCTCATCATCTATGCCACCTTTAGTTACTTATCAATCAATTCTCCTTAAATTTTTGCATCTGAAAAACAAACATTTACATATCATCTCAACATGCTTCAGATTATTTTTCTCTCACTAGCTCACAAGGGGTATAATTATGGTAAATATTAGTCACTGCTGGCATGGAGTCAAGCAGAAGCAAAGAATTGCCAGACAAACACTGTTCATCCTAACGCCACTTCTGCATCCTTGATTTGGTCTCAGAGCATTTACTCACATTGCACATTTTCTTTGGCCTTATGGATGCAGTGAAGTGCTCAGCTTGACCTCCCGTCTCCAGGTCACATGAGTCCCACTCCGAGACAGAGTGGAAGGTTGGTCGGTGAGCTTGAGAATCTTCCAGGTGGTCATTAAGGTCTGATTCCACTCCACATACGGTCATTCTGATGGTCAGGGCAGCGCTTGGTGGTTCTGGGGGACTCAGTGGAGATGGCCCATGGGACACACTTCAGGGACTGCTGATTTAGAGCTCTGCTCTCCAGCTCTTGCCTACTTCACTCAGGTAAACACATGACCAATATTCTGGGTGAATCCATTAAATTCCAGATATACATACTAAGTGCTCTAAATAATGAATTTTCACCTAAAGAGAAAATCAACATTTTAGAAGAAAACATTGTTCATGGACTGAAAATGCTTTGGGAAAACATCCACATTTCCTCCAGCACACTAGGATTAAGCGGAAAATTGAGATGAGGGATGAAGTATTATTTTCTCTTATTGCCAGCTCCCCACCTTCTAAATCTTCCAGTGCCTGAAAACGCAGTTGAAGTGAATTTTTTAAAAAGTTCTCGTAAGCCTTTAGTTTGAGCTTTAGCTCACACTGATTTTTACAGCTAAATTATAAAGCTCTGACAAAGGGCTTTAATAAGGGAGATGCAGACAGCACCAAGTGGAGGCAGTTTGGAATGGTCCCATTGTGACAGGGGACCTCGCTGAGCAGGTCCAATCAGTCAGAACAGGGAGCCATTGACAAGTCATGATCAGGAAGACATTAGACTAAATCACATTGTAATAATTCCTCAATTTATGCAGCTTTATCAGAGGACAGAGCCCCAAACCTTCCAAATATCAAAAGGGCTCCATATCTCATGAAAGAGGCAGTTAAGAATAAATTGGCCCCTGAATCACTGTGCTATTATTATCCTATGTCCTTATCACATAAAGGTAAAGTAGAAGCTATTGTTATGAATGTTAAAAAAATTCCTCTCAAGTTTCTTTATCAGAAGGTGAACTTAGCTATTTTTTAAAAGTGTGCAAAAACATAAATGAATTCAATTTGAACTTGGCTTTTCTTTTTGGGATGTATCGGCAAAATTCTCTTATTCCACAGACTCACGTGTGAGCAGTTAAGGAAAATGATCACACAGAGGGTCTTGCGCGTATGTCCCCTTGTGTGTGAATGAGTGTCATGGAAGGGTTTGGATTCAGCTTTGAAAGGGGGAGCGGTAAGAGAAATGACACCAGAGGGACCACCTGAAGAAGCACCATAGTCTTACGATGATCAGAATTGTTGGCCAGGAAGGCTTCATTTTCCAGGTGAGGCATCTCAGTGGTGCTCCTTCACACCCACTCAGCTTGGAGGGAGGGACAAGCAGCAGAGAACACAGGGGTTTTAGGGCAATGGAACCACTCTGTGTGATACCAGAATGGTGGGTATGTGTCATGCATTTGTCCAAACCCACAGAATGCACAACACAAAGAGTGGCCCTAATGTCAACTGTGGACTCTGGGTGGTGATGACGTGTCAGTGTAGGTTCATCCATTGTAACACATGTTCTATCTGGTGGGGACATTGACAGTAGGGGAGGCTGTGTGTGTGTGGGGGGGATGGGGGTATATAGGAAATCTTTGCAACTTCCCCTAAATTTTCTTTGACCCTCAAACTTCTCTAAAAAATAAAATCTTGAGAGAGAGATAGAGATATAGAGATAGAGATAGAGATAGGTAGAGATAGATAAATAGATCGATCGATCGATAGATAGATAGATAGATAGATAGATAGAGCCCTGATTCCAGGGCTGAGGCAGCAGAAGAGACCAGAATACAAGAGAAGAGGGGCCTCTGTCCCATAGGTGTTTTCTCAACATCTCACTGTCATCATGTGAAGGCAATATGCACTTCTTACCAATTTGGATCAGGGGATTATTTGTGAGAGGGCCTATTAAAGGGTTTCGAGGAAGTAGAGTGTTTTACTGCAGAAGAACTGAGAATTTACCACTTCCTTCCACAGAGGACTTGTGGTGAGGGTGAGTGACATAGTCTGTGTGTAGGGCTTTGGGATCCTCTTGGCAGGGGGAGGCACAGCCTATCAAAGAGCCATGATGCCCCTCCGTGTCTCCTGTTTAAAAAATGGATCCCATTACTGAAGAAATAGCTAAGAGAAGGAAGTCCAGGACACAGGTTATATTTTCTGCAGAGGCTTTCCAAAGGCATTTGATAAAGTATCACAGAGAAGCCTCACATGAAAGTGAGGATTTATGAATTACAGAAAAAAAGAAGTCACTTGAAAATGAGGTGGAGAAGAGAGCAAGGAGCTGTGATCAGTCACTGTGACAGACAGCTGGGAAATAGGGCTCGGCGAGCCTGGCTTTCTGGCAGCGGCTCCATCACAAGTCACGCAGGAGTGACCCTCAGCTTTTTCTCTTGAGGAAGCACCTGAGCTTCTCCAGAGTCTTCCCCTGGCTGGCCAGGGTCACTTAGGGGGAGTCCATAAGAGGAATGACTCTGAAAGCTGGGGGTTGGCTAATAGCTAAAGTCCTGCCACGTGGCTGTGGTCCTGGCACGTAAGGCAGTGACACGCACCTCAGTTAGGGAATTTTTGTCTCACCATTGGTTCCCATTTCACCCTTCTTCACTCTTGTTAGTTAGCCCAGGAGTCTTTGCCCTGAATACTAGATATCCTTCCCACGTGCAGCTCCACTCTGCTGGCTTTGTCAAGAGCACGATTTAATCAGTGAGAGCTCTCCATGGTACCAAGGGGGTCATTAAGGGAAAACCAACCTAAGAATGGTAAAGTTGGCGTTTTCTCAGAGGGAAGGGCATTTTCACAGCGTGGACAGACCACGTCCTGAAATACATTAATTCACTCCAATCAGTGACCTCATGCTCCCCAGACACACACCCATCTCCCATCTTTTCTTCTGATCTATGGATGCGGAGTTATTTCCAATGAGCAAGGTGTCTCATGGGGATGAGAGGGAAGAGGACATGGGAAAACAATGGTTCTTGTAACTGGCACCTATGGTTAAGATCGTTTACAGGAAGAACCACTTAACTTTTTGTTTTTGCACCATTCTCCCCCAGAGAGATCCATAGAGGGTAAACACAGCACGTCTTCTTCTGCCCCTAGGGGCTTTCTGAGATTTGGGCAAAATCTAGCCCATGACCCTTGGTGCGAAGAGCCCCTGCCTCATTTGAAGATTTGTGGCCATGAGCTTTGCCAGTTAATGCCATGGTTTCTTTTTTAATACAATATTTGAGCTTATTTTTCCAGGTTTTTCTTTCTTATTACCCCATGGGGGCCAGTGTGGACCTTCCCACCTCTGTCCCTGCGACCTTGACCTGTTGACAGATGGTAGCTCTTCAGAAGAATACAATCTGGAGGGATGTTCCAAATCATGATAAAAAATAGCAAATTAGTGACTTATAAACTGATTGGGAGGGATATTTAGATCAGACACATCTTGGAAATAAAGAAGTAAAGCAAGATAATTATTCAGGTTAAATCAAGCCTAACCCATATCATTTCAACATTACACATTTAGTTACAGTAGAGTAAAAATATACCTCCTTGCTTTAAAATCATCTCTCTCCCCCTCCTTTTTTATTTTTATTTTTTTGCCAGTGCATTCTCTCTTCTAAGTATACTATAGCATCGACACTGTCTAGTTGTCTGCAGAGGACCAACCTAGTCATGTAGACCAACACTAATTAAAATGATCTAAGAAAAAATGTCTTTTAAAAGAGTGTTTATTAGGGTGTTAAGCATTATTATGTTGATATTAACTGCCTCAGTCTCTATTATCTGAGAAACAGGCATTTTAATACTATAGTATTGTTGGAAGCCATTGGAAGAAACAAGATATTATAATATATTTTGAAAGAAGACAATAATTTTTTAATGCCTGCTACTATTCAATATTTACTTAGATGGTAAGCATTCAGCCAAGGTGGTCTCTTCCCACACCTAACAGCAGAGCATTATTGTCACTAAAAAATTTAAAATTGGCTTGGAAATAAATAATTCAGAAATGATTTAATTTTCTTTCTCAAATTCACCATTTGGTGTCCTCCCAGGGTTTAAGGCTGTGAACCCTTAATGGAAATTCCATAGAACAGAGCAACTTTAATTGATAGTTTGTTGTCTCCTTTTCTTATGTCCATTGGCTGGGCCATCAAGTTTCAGGAGCTTCTGGAAGGGAGAGTGTTATTTTGGATGAAAAGTGGGTAGTTGGACTATTATTACTGGGACTGACTCTCTGTTTTATTTTACTTCCCTCTCCTGTGGCCTCAGCTGCACTGCTGATGGGAATAGTCTGGAGAAACATCTAAGGGAGTCTTGGTCACTCTGTCCCCAGACCTGTTAGGGGTGAGGGTGTGTGGCTTTCAGGTGAGGTATCAGGAACGTGAGGTGTTGCTTTGCTGGCCTTCATGTCTCCTCCATGAGAGGAGCCCTGATGTGCAGGAAATGAGCAGGCAGCTTCTGTGTAAACATCACAGCAGCCTCTTCTCTCAGGATGGTTCCTTGGGTCTGTGTCATATGCTCCTTCAACCTCCTGTTTTTTACTGTCCCCTGCATGGCCTAGCCACAACTCACATGGTGCTTATGCAGCTCAGGCCCAGGCCATCCTCTGTTCTATGTTGAACTTCACACCCCAGAAGTTTAAAGAGAGGGATACATCATCCTTTCTTCTGACTTTATTCTTCCATTCAAGGATAAGTGATAACTTACACATTTTATTTCTACTAAAATTACAACCCTTCTCTCAAGGAGTAAATTCAACCACCGTCAGCCCTGCACATGTGTGGTGTGTGAGTGTTGTTGTTTGAATTAGTGCTATGGGTTGAATTGTGTCCCCCTCACCCCCTCCCCAAATTCATGTGTTGAAACTCTGACCCCCAGGGCTGCAGAATGTGGCTGTGTTTTGAGATGGGGTCTTTACAGAGGTGATTAAGACAAAATGAGGTCTTAGAGTGGGCCCTAATGCAATCTGACTGGTGCCCTATACGAAGAGGAGATGAGGACACAGACACACATAGAGGGAAGAGCATGTGAGGACACAGGGGGAAGGCAGGAGTCTGCACACCAGGGAGAGAGGCCTCAGCAGGAACCAGCCCTGTGACACCTTGATCCTGGACATCCAGCCTCTAAGATGTGACAACAAATGCATGTTGTTTCAGCCATCCAGCCTGTGGTGTTTTGTTACAGCACACACTAATAGTTTGTTCATGGTTAAGTTCTGTTGAGTTTTCACTAAGTGTCGATGAGATGCCCAGAGCACTCTTTGCAATAATGCCATCAAGGTAGTTCTAACTAGTCCTTTCTTTGTAACTGGGACTGGAGAGGCCCATAGATGTCGTAAATGGTCAAATGCTGCTACCTGCTTAGTGGGGAGTCAGGTCTAAAATCTAGGTCAGTTAATGATGTCCTTGCTCCAAAACCCCGGGGCCGACGAACATCTGTGATGTTGACAAGATGATGAGCATTAACTTTCAATGTTGAGGACTTCACATTATTGAAAGGAGTGATTGCTTTTTTTGTTATGACACTTAAAATAGTTCTTTACATGTTGCAAAGCTGCTTACAGAGAGGGTGTTATGGAAAGGAGCAATGGTAAGATGAAACTAAAATGGGAACAACAGGTGGTTTCAGAATATAATTGCTTTCAGCCTCGGAGATGTAGTCAAGATTTCTCTGCTCTCTTAGCTCATTTACTTCCATCCTGTGTAAGGACAGTTCAGGAACACACATGCACATGTGTACACAGATGTGCATGTGCACACACACATGCACACATGTACACACACATGCACACAGGGCCATGTCTGATTTCTCATCCCCATGTTTTTCTAGGACTGTGGTGGAGATGAGACACCATATCCCTTCCCTGGGCTCTGTTCTCCTTATAAAAGCTTATCTTAGCTGACACAATCACAAAACCATAAAATTACAAGTTAGGCCCTAAGCGGCCACCTGGGGACAGCATGCAACCCACCTGTCATTTGTCGACAGTTCAGAGCCCCAAACTGCTCGACTTCAGTTACAAACTACAGCTTTAAAAAAACAGACTACATTGCTTTGCCTTAAATAGGAGTTTCACAATGCATTTCTTTGCTTGGGCCCCTCTCCTGCCTGTTCCTGGGTGTAGGATCTTTGTTTAGCCTCTCTGTCCTTACTAGTCACGAGGAGCAAATTAAGTCTGGTATTGACTCAGCCTGGAGTCTGAAAACGAGTTGGGTGATTGTGGCTGCCCCGCCTTGGGCATGGGGGGAAGCACAGACTTGCTGTTAATCTCAGCTCCCAGGGATAGCTTTTCCATGATACATATTATTATAGATATTATTCAAAGCCCTTGGAAATGTCCTTTTCTCTTTTGACGCGTATAAAACCATTTCTTTAAATTCTTGACATCTAAGTACTTCCTGAGTAGGTTTAAATGGTGTCTCTGTGTTCATTTTACTCAGGAAAAAAGCGAGCTCCCTCCATTTCCATTCACAGCTACTTTTCAAGTTCTGGAATAGTTCCTGCTTGTGTGTGCACGGCCCTCCCACTTTCCTGTGCTATCTTTCTCCTTCAAGACCTGCCCTCTGTCTGGTGGGGAGAGGGGGTGGGGTGGGGGGTGGGGCTGGTCTCTGAGCTCCGCTTCCCTTGGTTCCTATTTTTAAGTGTATCCTGGGTATCTGCATATATTTCTCAAAGTAAGTTACACAGATTCAATTTTTCCGAACAAATCTCTCTGAATTAAAGACTACTTCTTTTCACAAGAGTAAATGGTGAAGTAACTCATTCATCAACTCCCATGTAGCAATAACAATCTTCAAATCTTAATACTTTTTGGTGTCCCATGCTTGGTTCACTGACACTATCATCAGTCTGTTTGTATCTTGTTCTTATGCCTGGATCTTTAGTTTATAACATAGTACGATTTTCCATTTTTTTCCTTTATTCCAATGACTATAAGTTCAGGGAAGCAGGACCATCCCAATGACTTCTTCACAGAGTCCAGTCTGCTGTGATTTCTGCATCTGAACCTTGCATCTGTCACTTTGTCACCCCCTGGCAGACACAGGACATGTTCCTAAATCTCTCATGGTCTCAGTTTCCTCATCTGTAAATAAGGATAAAATAATGCCTCACTCACTCACTATTTCTTTTGAGGGGATAAAGGAACTAACCCATGGAGACCGTTTAAGTCAAGAGCAGGAGGAACATATTGTAAATACTGACTTTTATTAAGCATCTAACTCAGTTAGATTGGCATGTTGTTACTTTATATGTGGAAAGTGATGTGGTGAATTTGACATGAAATGGAACTTTGTTTTCTCCCTCTCTTGTCATCTGTTATTGTACTATCTGTGATTTTAAAAACAAATCAGGCCATTGTTTTCATGTTCTCATTTTTTTAATGGGCTTTTTTTTGGGAGCAGTTTTAGATTTACAGCAAAATTGAGGGGAAGGCACAGAGATATCCTCTATATGTCCCTTCTGCACACACGTCCTCCCCGACTGTCAACATCCCACCAGATGGGACATTCGTTACAACTGATGAACCTGCATTGACACATCATCATCACTCAGAGTCCACACTTTACTTTAGGGTCACGCTTGGTGTTGTCCATTCTATGGATGTGGATAAATGTGTAAATGACACATACGCATCATTCTCACGTCACACAGAGTAGTTTCACTGCCCTGAAAACTCCTTGTGCTCCCTGTTCATCCCTCCTTCCTCAGACCACTGGTATTGAACCTGTAATGTCCCTGAGGCTGTGACTCCATTCATGTTTCCAGGGTCCAGTCCACTGCTCACATGTGGTGGTGCCCCTCAAGCCTGCTGGCCCCACTGGCCCCATGCCCCGCTCTTCCCTTCCATGGGACCTCATGCAGGCTGGGAGATGTCTGTGCGTCCTTGTAAGATCTGACGGCACAGGGCGTCTCAGAAAGTGGGCAATGCAGTTTGACAATATTGCTGCATTGAGTCGGGTCACCTTCTTTCAGGTGTGGAATCAGCACCCCAGGTAGCAATCCTAACAATTGACTCACAGTGTCCTTGGCATCGGTAAGCCTGAAGCGTGGCGGCTGCTCTTAGCCACAAGCTGGGAAACCGCTCATGAATTCATGCTAAGCCCCATGTTAACTCTTCAGAGAACTCCCCGTTTCTAGAAATCAAAGTCTAACCCATTCTAGTTTCTACTTTGAAGGCAATGAGAGTCTTCACCACGGGAGAGCCCTGTTTGGGGGGCTGCTCACCCCTTGTTGCCGACGCACGGGGTTGTGTTCTAAAATCACTAAGATCGTAGCTGTCACTTCCAGAAATTTACTAGTAGGTGTTCACCTCAGACGCTCATGTTTGATTCAAAGTCAGAGCTGGTGGCAGTTGGGGAGGAAGGGAGGTCACAGAAATGCCTGGTTTCAGCCTCATGGGCATGACACTCCTTCTAGGCCAGTGGCCCAGGGAGATCTGTGAACCTGAGTTCAATCGGGACAAAATGACATTTGCCATATGGGGGCCAGGGGTCACCATGCACAGTATCTGTCTTTCAGAGAAGGGCATCTGACACTTTTCTCCAAGGCTCAGAGTTAAGGTCATATTATCTTTCTTGTCCATCAGACATGTTATTAAAATCTCCTTATTTTCTATTTCCTTCTGGCATCCTAATCCTTATTCCCATGCCCATAGGATGGCAGAGACTAAACGCTTTTGCAGCAAACAAGCCTCTGAGCACAGCTCACCCCACTGCTCTCCACTGTCCCAACCTGTCCTTCCTCTTCCAATGGCAAGGCCAAAGGATCATTGTAAACAAGTCTAATTGCTCCTTAATCTCCCCAGCAAACCCAAGACCCACAAACAGAGTTCCAGGCACAAGCCCCATTGATTACTTTCTTAACTTTCAGATATAAATATCTTCATTCAACTTTTCTTTATCTCACCTGAAGTTGATAGTATTTTCGCAGTCTGATAAGAGACCCACCACTTTCTATGTGTTGGATAGTAAAATCCTCCACATTTTTGAGAAGCAAGCAACAGTTAGGGTCTCTGAAATCTGAACTCGAGCTCAGACTCAGTGTAACTAACACACAGGCTGGGGACCACCTGAGAGAGGCCATGAGCTGGAGCTAGCACTCTGAGCTGCATTATTGCAGGAGCTGACCCCTCACCTCCAACCCCTGCTTCCTCCCTGGCTCCGGAGGCGCTTCCCTGTAGGTTATGAGAGTGGGGATCTGGGCAGCCAATCTGGCACTGCCTACATAATCCTGGAGCCAGCAATCTAAAGCTAGGTGTCCATGGGGTGTCCTATGTCCCAGTTTGCATGGGACAGTCTTGACCGATGCTCTGTCAACATAATTATTAATGCCTGTTCCCCTCCCCCCACACCGCCACCCCCACTCCCAAAGCATTCAGGGCTGGAGAGAAATTACATGGCCACCCTCACTCTGTGGCCTCGCTTTCTCGCTCTGGGGAAGTGCAGGATTTAGCTGCACTTTCAGTGCAGATCTGCCTGAGAAAACAGTAAAAGCAGCAAAAAATGTGCTGCCTGCCTGTGCCTGAAGTCTTGCACCTGTTCTTCATTCTGCAAAGAGCCCTAAGCAAGACTCACATGTTCCCCATCCATCCGACACAATCACTCCTGTACAGTCTTATCACCTGTAAGGTTTCTAAGATCAGTAAAACCCACAGACCCTTGGGTTGTGATGAATACCTGTTTCGTTTTATTTTATTTTGGGGGGCACTTTTTCTGCATTTTATTTTAAAATGTTAAATTACAGTTCAATATTATATTAGTTTCAGGTGTACAGCATGGTATGACTACCCATTTTAGAGATCTGAGAGAGGGAAGTATATGAGGACCAACTTGGGTTGTATTTTACCATGTGATGAATTTGAATGTGGGAATGGGCTCCACTGCAAGGGCTGTGCCACACAGTCCTCCATTGAAACATCGCTGAGACAGGTCAGCGTGAGCAGCCCAATTCTCATGAGAAGTGCCAGGGCAACCCCCTCAGGGGTGCGCCAAAGTCACGGGCACAGTGGCACATCTCTGACACGTTGGGAAATGTTCCGGTGGTGAGTGAGCTCTCCGGGGAGGGTCATAAATCCTGTACAACAAATTATACACTAACAGGTTCTTAGGGGAATTCAAATAAATCCTCACAACCGCTTAGCAGGTAATCTCCAGATCAGATTCCCATTTTTCTTAAGAGCAAAATAATATATGGCTTCTTATACTCTCCTAGTGAAATGCTATATATCAAAGATATGAATTTAGTCGAAATATTGATCTTAAGCCAAAGTGAAACTAAGGGAAAGTTTAATGCGTTTCACCACAAAGGAGAGAGTGAAGGGAGTGTGCATCAAACGTGCTTTATAAAGTGCAGCATCCAGGAAGACAGGAATGGACAAATCCAGAAGCCTGCTGCCTTCCCGAGATCGCCAAGGAAAGGCAAAGCAGCAGACAGAACAGGCCGAACAGCCTGCCTGGCACAAAAGTTGTCATGGAGACTTGCCCTTGCAATTAGAGGACACAAGATAGATTGCAAAGAAGGGAAATGTCTCCATGTTGTTGGAATCCCTTTAAATGCTTCATTGCATTGCCAGTCACAGCATGTAATAGCCAGAGCCCCACTCAGTGTCTTTCAGGGGGAGACACCACCCTGAAGGGTGAGGGTTTGGTAGAGGTTGGCAGGACACTCTCGGTTAGTGGGGACTTGAGCAGTTTCCCCAATAGTTGGATTAACGCAGATTGCATTGATGGAAAATTCACATCCTGCTCGCCTTTCCTCAGTAACAGAAACTCGGGGCAAGTATAATAAAGAAAATTATCTCCCTTTTCCATCTCAGTTTGCCAAAACAAATCAACCTTTTCTAATCTCTTTGGAGTAACTATTAGCCTCATGGGTCATAGGGCCAAAAGTTATAAAAAAGTGCTTTTTAACCAAAATGCCTTTATTTTTCCTTAATGAAAGAGCCTTCATAACGTCATTTGTCATTCAATTGTCTCTGTGTTGTCCAGAATTGATGAGTGAGCTAGATTTCTGAGTAAAGCTAAGGAGGAGATCTTAACAGGTGGATGGCTGTATTTTATTTTATTATTTTATTTTGATGTTCAGGGCACACCAGGTGACACTGCCATGGCCTGTCCTTAGCTTGCATTGCTGGATATGACTTATCAGACACCATTAGCCAAAGTCCTAGGTAAACCAAAGCTGCTTTTGTTAGTAGACCATTACTTATTTATTTGGGGGATTTATAAAAATGTGGCCATCATGGGGAGCCTCTGGGTGCATGAATTATGCAAAAGTACAAAACATTAAGAAACAGAAACAAACAAAAGCCAGACATGTAGCTCCATTTCTCTCCACAGACAGAAACCACTTTTTTGATCAATACATTGAATTACAAAGAAGAATTGCTAAAAAATGCAAACGGGAGTTTAATAGGACATAAAAGATTTAGTCATCAAACAAATGTTTTCCTGCCATCTCGCAGGCATGGTGGTGGGTGAACGCTGTGGGGTGCCAGCCCCTGAGCAAGTGACAGAATGGGTAACACAGTGGCTTTGTAAAGAAAGGGGTCAATGGGGAGCAGGCATGAAATGTGAGATGACAGGACACAATGGCCAGGCCTCAGAAAGGGGCAGGCAGAGACTTTCCTGAAGGGGTGGCAGTCAGTGCTGTCTCCCTCATGTGTCTTAGGACCTGGAATCTTGACCTCTGGCCCCTTCTCCAGCTGGCCCTTCCCTGTCAGCCTCCTGGCCCTGACGCAATGTGTGTGCAGTTTCCAGTTCTGTCACCCTTGTCCCTTTACTGCCTTGGGAGTGCAATGACTAGAAGCTAAATTGTGACTAATGTGTGGGTATTTTGCTACTTTCCACACATTTCTTCAGTATCACCCCTTCCTTTAAGTCTGCCTGCAGCATACTCTTACTTTGGGGCAGATCTCTGTAAGATCTACTACAGAGGGAACCCACAGTATTGTCCCTTTCCTCAAGACCCACTGGAATCATGGTGTGTGCAGATCTCTTAGCACTTAATCTTACCTTGTGTTCCTTATCATTCATGTAAATATTCTCGGTCCTCAATAGCTTGTGCAATGCTGTGTTTCCACCCACATGCCTAGCCACCAATAAACTTAGGATGATGATGATAACTGGAAAAAATACTAAGAAAAACATTTTCAATTGACCACAGATCAGATATGGCTTAGAAATTTTGGGCAATGCCACGGTTTTCCCCAGTTAATGTTGGGCTGTGTTTTCTCAGTTTGAAATCACTGCGGACTGGAACATGAAGAGGGATGGGTGTCGGGGTGCCTGTGCATGTGTCAGGGCGGGGGGCAGAGGGCGATGGCAGGGAAGACAAAGAGAAGGAGGCAGAAATCCACAGGCTAATTTATGGGAAAGACAGAATGCTCAGTGTAGTGGAGCTTCTGGCATGTAAATGGCAGTGAGATAAATAAGTATATATTCGAGGCTGGAAAGAGGCAGCTACAGAAGCTAATGACAAGCTAATGATCAAAGATATCAAGTGTGGTTTGAACAAGCTAAGCCTTGTGTCTATGGCAACAGCCACACCCATCACTCCTCTCACCATGGTTAAGAAACTCTGAAATTCATCTTTAAAATTTTATGCTAAAAATTGATTAAAGTAGAAAAATGACTCTGATTTCTTTTTCTGCTTTATTCCAGTGACCAGGTTGAATAGCAAGGTCTCAGATAGAGATCCCCAATTCTCATAGAAACAGGTAATATTAGTAATTTCTTCACTTCTTTGAGTCTATTGTTAGGGTTAACAAGCCTAAAATGGGAGCTAAATTTATGTAATTCATGATTGAACTTTTTCTCAGACAATGACATGTCCTGTGGTTCTGCTTTTGAGTAGAATACAGTTCTGATGAGAAACTAATGCCTGGCTGATTGACCCTGGTGTTGCAAATGCTGCTAAGGACGAGGCAGACCTCATCTGCTCCTGAAGTCCAAGCACACGTATAGCTCGCCTCGTCCACTTGACAACTGAGCATGCGCTTCCTTGTGACATCTTCACTGTCATTGTATTGAATACCTTTTTTTTCTTATAGTACTCCACATGTTGGTATCTTGCCTGTCTAGATATATAAGCTATGGGAAGTCCCAGCTACTGATGGGCATCTGTCAGTTTTCCATATTGTCAGCTGTTTCAAATTACAGAAATACCATAGTCCACGTCATGAAGACTATGAGCCATGAAGTCATGACCAAACTCTAATATATCATTCACTTTATTAACAAGTATATTTAGTATTTGCTGTGGTCTGAATGTTTGTGTCCCCAAAATGCATATGTTGACACCTAATCCCCAATGTGATGGTGTTAGGAGGTGGGACGTGAGGACATGATAACATTACGAGGGTGGATCTCTCACGATGGGATTGTGTCCTTGTCAAAGAAATCCCAGAGAGCCCCCTCATTCCTTCCTCTATGTGAGGTCACAGGAGAAGACAGTGTCTATGAACCAGGAAGTGGGTCCTCACCAGACACTGTATCTGCTGGGACTTTGATCCTGGCTGTCCAGCCTCCAGACAGTGAGAAATGAATGTCTGTTGTTTATAAACAACCTAGTCTATGGTATTTGGTTATGGCAGCCCCCATGGACTAAGACACTGCTCCATTCTTGCTCCCCTTCCTTCCTCCACCTCTTCCTGGTGATCCCCACAAGTCCAAGTCCGACTGGAATCCACTGAGAAGTGATGCAGGTCCTCCCTTGAGCACAGAGCAGGGAGGGGATGGGCAGGGGGGTACATCCGTGGTGTGTGGCAGGGGGGTGAGAATAAAATGGAAACCACCATGTCACGACCCAAAGTGACCAAACATGGTAGTCTGCTGATACAATAGACATGCTAACTAACAAACACCTTATAATACAAAAAAACTCTAATTAAGGCATGTCTTAGGTACAGTGGGTGCACACAGGGAATTTTAATATCAGCTGCAGAATTGGGGAAGATTTCCTGTAGGAAGCAATACTTAAGATAAGATTGAAGCTTTCCAATACATACAATAACATTCAAGTGTGAAAAATAACTAGCAACAATGGATATGACTGAAAACTTAGATCCTAATAACAGTTCTGCAGATAGCAATGTGTGTGCTAATTTACTGTCCCTTTGGCACTGCAATGTGAAAAGGTGTGCAAATGAAAAAGAAAAACACCAGGAAAACAAGAGGAGGAGTTCAGATAAGATGGGAAGGTTGTCTTTTTAACCCCAATGTATACCAAGGAAACACACTTCAGTAGACTAAAGAGTAATGGCATCCCAGGATGAACTGGCTTGTAGGAAATCAGTTAAAATGAGCTAACTGAAATAATTTTCACATAAGCAGAAGCTAACCACATATTAGAGATGTAATGGAAATTAAGCAACCCAGAATGAACTGATAAAATAAGCACATCAAAAGCACTCTGTAAGTTTTAGTCTGTGCTGCTATGAGTAAGAACAAAAAGAATAAAGAACTAAATATATGAGGTGTGATCAAATAATATGGTGAATGTTTAAATAGAAGAAAATTATTACAGTAAAAGACACATTGTCATTAACCTCCTCAGAATACTCCCCCTCGCTTTGAACATAGTTATCCCATCATTCTTGCCACTTTCTGAAGCAGTTCTGGAAGTCCTTTTTTGTGAGTGTCTTTAGTTGCACTGTCATGGCTGCCTCGATGTCCTGAATCATTTTGACTTTGGGGAAGAGCCAGAAGTTGCACAGTGCCAGATCTGGTGAATAAGGTGGACCAAGACACACTGTAATGTTTTTATTTGACAGAAATTGCCATATACCAGAAGCAATGTGTGACACGGAGCATTGTCATGATGGAGGATGATTTACAAACTTTAAAACACACCTTCTCTCAACCGTAGCTCACACCCAACTGACTGCACTGAGTAAGTTGAAACTTGTCACACATTGTTACTAAGGTTCATCACGCTACTTCCCTATCGAAGGTCCCTGCCTTTCCATTGGATGGCACTCGGCAGCAGCATTCACCATATTTTGTGATCACAACAGCAAGGCTCTGTGTCACACATAACTTCTGATAGAACAATTTGTGTCAAATGAAAACATTATGGTGTGTCCTCATCCACCTTATTCAACAGATCTGGCACCATGTGACTTCTGGCTCTTCCCCAAGGTCAAAATGACTATGAAAGGTAAACATTTTGAATCAATTCAGGACATCCAGGCAGCCACAAGAACGCAACTAGAGACACTCAGGAAAGAGGATTTGCAGAAGTGCTTTAGAAAGTGGCAAGAATGATGGGATAATGTGTTTGAAGCGAGGGGGAACATTTTGAGGAGGATTAATGGCAATGTGTCTTTTATTATAATAAATCTTTTTTTAATTTACACATTTGCTGTATTTTTTTTATCACACCTTGTATGAAAGGTATCCTGTAAATATATTTTTTTGGGAGAGTTCTGAAGACAATGTAAGTGTCTTTGTAAGGAGAAATGGTGGTAAAGGAAAATGAAATAAAAATGCAGAAGGACTTCTTCAAAATCCAAATGATCTAAATGGGTTAACTTGTTTATAATGCATGCTCAAAAAGTACCTCACCTATTGTTTATAAGAAGTCTGGAGAATAAATGTGCAATGCACTCCATGCAAATTCAGGTGGACTTAGGTGAACACACAGTATTTGCACTGCTAAGGAGCTGACATGAACTTTCCTTGGAGTTTCCAATGTTGATGGTGTCTTTCCTTTTAGATTCTAAGTCTCAAAGGTGGGAATCCTGACTGGGTCCTCTGGCACAGTGACTTATAGATGGTCAGTACTCCCTAAAGGTCGACCCAGCCAAATGAATTATGACTGAGTGTTTACTGAGCAGTCAGGCCCCATAAAGTTGTCTGGGTTCTTTGTGAAGAGGACAGGTGCTGTCATAGAGTCATGCAGTTCTCCAGGGGCTCTTCAGGTTCTGGCAGTGGTAAAGAGAAATACACGGTCATTGGAAGTAACTTGACAATAATGTGTGAAAACTGCTGTATCCAAGACAGGGTCTGAGGTTACTTATGGCGTTTTAATGGGTAAAGGGAGAGATGTGATGAAAAAGGAGCGGAACCAGCAGGAGAGACAAGCTGAGATCTATTGTAAATGTTAATGCCGGTGAGAATACCAGTGAACGTAGGTGAGAACAATAGTTGGACAAAAGGTACAAAAAAGCATCGTGTCCTTTGTCCAGGCGTGACTGAGGACAGGAAAGGTAAGCTGTCCAGGAGCTATGAGGAGACCAATGTGTAAAGATCCAAGGGGAATAAAGGTGAATTTAAAAAAAGAGTTATAAAGATGCCACATTAAATATTTATTATGATTATTCTAGCTAGGAGGTAGAAAACTAATTTCAGCCAAATTAATCTATCATTCTGCTGGGTCACTGCAGTAGCCTCAAAGAGGTTTTAACCAAAGAGGTATAGTTATGCATGAATACAGTCCAGACTCCTTTTTATAATTTTAATGTATTGTAGTTTTATAGCATTGCATAATTAACAAAGTGTGTTTTTTTTCCCAGTGCCATATTTAATCCTCATGATAATCCTGTAAAAAGGTCAATGTCCCTATTTCACAAATGAGAGAAAGGAGGATCAAGAAGGATACATGAGTCACACACGAGACTTCACACAGATAATTCATGGCAGAACTGGAGTTAGTGAAGACTTCCTTCCTCAAAGGCCAGACACTTGCAGACTTCAAACCCAGGCCAGCTTGACCCCAAACGTGAGCTTCTTCCTACCATGTCATAATACCGCTCTCGTTCAGGCTTTTCTCTCCCTCCTTCCCTCCCTTCCTGCTCTTCTCTCTCTGTTTCTCAATCTAAGGAGCAAATTTTAGCTATGACTCATTCAAAAACAGCATAAGGGATGTATTTCTCTTCTCCATAGCACTAAATGCAATGATTAACATAATAAAATTATTCATCTTTGTCACCATCATCCAGATTAAATAGCCATATGAACACTGAAACAGCACTTTTGTGATTAGGTTGATTGGTATTTATGATCCTTAATGAGACATAATACAGTCATTTGCACAAACCATGAGCGTGTCCTCAGCCCAAGTTGTCATGTAGCCAAGTAGAAATTACATGAGTAGACAGATAGCATCCAGCTTACTACATCCCCCCATAGCACGATTTACAAAGCTGCCAGGAATCAAACACAGCCACTCAGAATTGTTATTTGCTTCGACTTGAGATCTTTGAATCTATCTACAATACTTAAAAACCATTTTTAATTAAACATTTTATTTTGAGATCACCATAGATTTGCATGCATATGTAATAAATAATACAGAGGTTCCATATACCCTTTACACAGATTCCATCAATGAAAACACTGAACAAAACCGTAACCTGATATCACAGCCAGTATACTGGCATCAACGCAATCTTTCCATCTTTCAGTCTCCCCATTTTTACTTCTAGGGATTTATACTTGTACATAGGTGTGGTGTGTGGTGTGTGTGTGTGTGTATGTGTGTACTCAGTGCCATGAAATTTTATCATGTGCATAGGCTTGTATACCCACCACTACTCGCAAGTTACACGACATTCCGTCACCCCAGGGTCCCTTGCATTATTTTATAAACACCTCCACATCCCCTCTCCCAGCTCCCCTCCTTCCTTTACCTCCTGGAAACTCTGCACCTGGTTTTCATTTCAGGAATGTTATACGTACATGGAGTCAGGTGGTGTGTAACCTTTGCAGTTGCCTTTCCTTCCCTCAGCACAATCCTCTGGCGATTGATTCATGTCATTGCGTGTACCAACAGTTCAATTCTTTTTATTGCTGGAGAATGTTCCGTGGTACTCACTGACTGCATTTGGTTTAACCGTTTAACCACTGAAGTGCATTTAAGAGTTGTTTTCAGTTTTTGGCTATTATGAAAAAAGCTGATAAAAACATTTATGTGTAGGTTTTTTGTCTCTTGTTCTTTCTTTGTCTGGTTTTGGTATCAAGGGGATATTGGCCTTATAAAGTGAGTTGTTAAGTTTCCTCCTCTTTATTTCTGGAAGAGATTGTGTCAGATTGTTATAAATTCTTATTTAGATGTTTGGTAACAGTCTCCACTGAGATCATCTGAGCCTGAGGTTTGATGGGAGTATTATAATTACAACTAAAATTTATTTAATTGTTATGAGACTATTCAGTTTGTTTATTTCACCTTGGTTGAGTTTTGGTAGTTTGTGATTTTCAAGGGCTTGGTCTCTTTCTTTTAAGCTGTCAAATTTATGAATGAAAGTTTTTGTATTTTTCTCTTATGACTGTAAAGTTTTTCAAAAATAATATTATCCTTTTAATGGCTACACAACCTGTTGTATAACCCATGTTTTATTCCTAATATTAATGATTTGTGTCTTCTCTGTTTAGGTTTTTGTTTTTCTTGATGGAGTTGTATCAATTTTATTAATTTTTAAAAAAAGAACTAGCTTCTGGTTTTATTGGCTTGATTGTTCTTCTGTTTAAATTTCAGTGACATCTGCCCTTTTTAAAATCTCTTCCAAACATTTTTGCTTGCAGTGGGTTTTTCTTCTTCTTCTTTTTGTTCTTTTTTTGCTCTTATTCTTTCAAATTTTTAAATTTGAATCAGTAATTCAGCATAGTTCTTTTTGGTTTTTGAATTCTGAGGTATTTGGGTCAATTGTATCAAAAGTTATAGAATGGCCAAGGCAATATGGATTAGCACTAATAATAAAATTTTAATTAATTATTTGAACATATAATTTTAGTGTGTAAAATTGAATTTTATGGCCTTATGGTTATTCTTCAGCAGGTTAATTAAATGTCATATTTCATACTCAAACTAAAGTACCATTAGCCAATGTGTGGCTTTTATCATTTGCAGGTTATTTCCTGTACAATAGAACAACTTGAATTAAAAACAACATGAAGATATGACTCAAACATTCCATATCTTTGCCTTTTTCTATGCCTTAAACTATTTTGATGCAATTAATCTGTGAATAAAATGCATATGTAATTTGAAAAGAAACATTCAGTTATCTCTTAGTAACTGTGGTATTTTCTCCTCTTTTAACCCCCTTCAGAGTGTTTCAAAAACAACCATAGTACAAATAGCATATTTCAGGGCACATGGAATTATTTACTCAATGAAACATTATTTTTATGATTTATCTAAATTTCAGAGTTTGATGAGAAATGTGATATTTTAAAGGCCATGGGATACCTTGGAGTGACATTAGGGAATGGGTAGATTTGAACAATTACAGATTAATTCCTCTAATACAGAAATAGTTTGTAACAAAAACCCTATTAAGTTATGACAGTCAGGTCTGCCCTTTGAAAATACTATGGTTCATCCATCATAGAGCATTCATTCTTTTATTAATTTACTCAGTCATTCATTTCTTTCCTTAGTAAAAACAAAAAAGGAATTAACAAGTAGGGAAAAAGCAGTTTACAAACAGACAGATATCACACTTTCATAAAATCAGTGAGTAAAGTAATAACAGCAAAGTTATCAAGAGCTCAGTGTGCCAGACATGGTTCTAATTTCCCAAGACATATAAACTCATTTTTAAATCTCACAGAGCCACAGAACGTTGCTATTATTATGCCCATATTAAAGATTGGGAAACTGAATCACAAAGAGCTTTTAATGGGCATTTAACTATCCTAAATATGTTTAGATTGGTTATTTAAAAATTATGTTGCAATAGGCTATAAGGATTTTATTTTGTTTCTGTATCTCTATTAAATCACTTTCAAGGCTTGAGCAATTTTTATTTAATTTTTTTTGGTAGTTGCACAAGGAAGTTAATAAGTGAATTTTGCGAAAGCTGCCTTTGTGAATGCACTGGAAATAAGTGACATCACTGCTCCTGTATAGCGAGAGCTTCCAGCCTGCCCCTCACTACCTGGATAGCTGCTCGGGGGCTGTGTCCCCCCACTCATCCTGCACGGAGATGCGAGTGTGTACAGATGTGTAGGTAAGTGTGGGCACATACACCGTATTTAATGCTAATCAGACAAAACCACACATATACGCCTGCAAAAGGAAAACAACCTTTCAAAAGTGAGCTCCGTAGCTTGGAGGAGAAGGGAAAATGACGGGGAAACTATGCAAATTTATGAACATCCCATGATCTCAGTGCAAGATACAAGAAAGCCAGGGAAAAGTTGACCCTTCGTTAAGACATAATTCTAGTACAATGGCTTGTTTTGTCAGGCCATCTGTCAAAAGACATGTACAACTGATTTTGGAGAAGGGCAGGACAGCTCTGGACCTTGTGGTTGGCCCAGGAACAGGAGTGACATTTTCCCTAATCCATATGAAAAGTTTTATGCATTAACAAACGAAACCTCAGAAGAATAATAGTAAAGTTACCAACATGGCTTAATGGAAGTTATTACATAATTGGGAATAGATGAAATTGGCTTCGGTTCAATTCAGTAATAATTTACTGAGTGTCTCTTCCTGGTCCTGCCGGACAAGGAGGGGTGGGTGAGAACAGAAGGTGGAACCTCTGCACCAATGAGGCTACGCTTTTCTTGGTGATATTGAGCCATCATCCAATAGCTTTCTTCCTTGCTGCCAGTACACTTGTCCACACATGAGTGCCAGTTGCTGGGTGGGTACTGACCCCAATGGCCTGCCCAGGACATTCTCATTGCAGGGCGGACTTTCCCAGGTGCTCTCACACGCGTGCTTTTCTCCTTTTTCTTCTTTCTGTCTCAGTGCATGGGGATTCATCCGCAGGCAGGAACGATGCAGGCAAGTGTGTTTACCTTTCGTTTCCTTTCACTGGTCTTCGTCTTCACCTGTCATTGCCTGTTCCTAGCAGAGGGATCTGCCCTGATGTGCCCTTGACCACTCGGTAAGTGCTTGTTAACATCAAAGTTTCAGTGATGGATGAGAAATGCCTAGATCTTTTCAATAGAGGAGAGCTGATTGACTTAGGGCTATGTAGCTGCAAATAAAATTATGATGCAACTCAAGAATCAGTGGTAGAAATTCAGTGTGTGTGTGTGTGTGTGTGTGTGTGTGTGTGTGTGTGTATGTACGTACATAATATATATATGTATATATATATATGTGTGTGTGTGTATAATATATACATGTATATATATATATACACATAATAAAGAGGATGCCAAAAATTGTATAACATTTTAAGAAAGAAAAACTACATTAAAACTGTAATACTCAACATATACTGACAACAAAAGATGAACACAGTGACATTTGACTTCTGCAATTACAAGAGATGCTCAAAGTGGTTACCATCAGCATCCAGACACTTCTGATTACCGCAAACTACTGCTTGAGCAATGTTGGCCAAAGTGTCCACTTGTATACATTTTTTGTCACTCCTGGTATATACATATATTATATATAGCACTATATATATAGCTAATATATAATATGTATAGCTACATATGATATGCATTATTATACTATAATATACTATATATTATAATATAGAGTATATATAACATAATATATAATACATAGGAGTATATAATATAATTACATAATATATATTATAATAATATAGAGAAGAAAAAAAATATATATATATATATTGTGGGAAGCATGGAGCCCAGGTATTATAAATTCATGGTTTCATAACTAGGAGATTTGACAGAGTGCTAAGGGAGGATGCAGCCCCAACATAAGCTCCTTCATTTTCCCAGAAGTTCTGAGAATCTTAAAAAAAAAACCAACTAAAACCAAATGAGCACACAAATATTAGAACACAAATTTTCTAAAAATTTAAAGCTGATAACAGGAGACTTTAAGAAGATTTGGCATTTTCTTGGGGGCATCCCTTAGGACATGGGGCCATTGGATGTTTCTTTCTTTCTTTTTTAGTTTAGCTGTCAATTTTATTTTTTCATAGCAAGATTTTTTAAATGATTTTTATTAAAATATAGCTAACATACAATATTTTATTAGTTTCAGGGTTCACCATTGTTACTTAACATTTCTATACCAAAAGAAGTGATCATCATCATAAGTCCAGCAACCATCTGACACCATATCACACTATCACATTATTATTGATTATATTTCTTATGCTTTACTTTATATCCCCATGACTATTTTGTAACTACTAATTTGTACTTTTTAATACCTTTACCTTTTTACTCTGTCTCCCAACCCCTCTCCCATCTATCACCCCAATAAATCTAATACCCATCTGACACCATACATAGTTATTACAATATTATTGACTATATTCCTTATGCTATACCCTACACCCCATAACTATGGTGTAACAACCAATTTGTACTTCTTAATCCCTTCCCCTTTTTCAGCCACACCCTCAAACCCCCTCCCATCTGGCAGCCATCCAAATGTTCTCTGTATTTATGAGTGTGTTTCTGTTTTTCTGTTTGTTTTGTTCTTTAGATTCCCCATGTTAGCAAAATCACATTGCATCTGCCTTTCTCTGTCTGACAAACTCCACTCAGCACGATGCCCTCCAGGTCCAATCATGCAGCTGCTGATGGGAAGAACCCATTCCCTTCCCTGGCAGAGTAATATTCCATTGGATATACAAGTATGTAGCACCTCCTCTTTATCCATTCTTTCATCCATGGACACCCTGACTGCCTCCCCAACCTGGCTATTGTAAACAGTGCTGCAATAAACATACAGATGCACCTGACCTCTCAAAGTAGAATTTTGGATTTTGTTGGATAAATACCCAGAAGTGGGATTACTGGGTCCATTTTTAAAAGTCTATTTTGTCTGGAATAAGTATTGCTACCTTTGTCTTTTTTTTCTCATTTTCATTTTCATGAAATAGCTTTTCCATCCCTTTACTTTCAGGCTGTGTGTGTCTTTCAATCTGAAGTGAGTCTCTTGTAGACCGCATATGTAAGGCTTTGTTTTCTTATCATTCCAGCCACCTTATATTTTTGATCAGAGCATTTAATCCATTCACATTGAAAGTAATTGTTGATAGATATGTAGTTATTGTCATTTTATTATTCATATTTTTTATCATTGTTTTTCTGCCTTAAAGAAATCCCTCTAACTCCCTGTAATTCTGGTTTGGTGGTGATGAACTTCTTTAGCTTTTTCTTGTCTGGGAAAACCTTTATCTGTCCTTTGACCTTAAATGATAGCCTTGCTGGGTAGAGTAATCTTGGTTGTAGATCCTTACTTTTCATCACGTTGACTATTTTGTGCCAATCCCTTCTGGTCTGCAAAGTTTCTGTTGAGAAATCAGTTGACAATCTTATGGGAGCTCCCTTATAATTTACTAGTTACCTTTCTCTTGCTGCTTTTAGGATTCTCGCTTTGTCTTTAACCTTTGCCATTTTAATTATAATGTGTCTTGTTGTGGGCCTGTTTGGGACTGTCTATGCTTTCTGGGCTTGTATGTCTATTTCCTTCACCAGGTCAGGGAAGTTTTCAGTCATTATTTTTTCAAATAGATTCTCAATCCCTTGCTTTGTCTCTTCTCCTTCTGGTGCCCCTATGATGCAAATGTTGGTATACTTGATGTTATCCCAGAGGTCTGTTAAATTATCCTCATTTTTTGGATTTTTTTTCCTTTTTGTTGTTCCAATTGGGTGTTTTCTGCTATCCTGTCTTCCAAATCATTGGTTTGATCTTCTGCTTCATCTAGTCTGCCAGTGTTTCCTTCTAGTGCATTCTTCATTTCAGTTATTGTATTCTTCACTTCTGACTGGTTCTTTTTTATGGTTTCTATGTTCTGTTTTTATGCTTGCTATCTCTACTGAAATTCTCACTAAGTTCCTTGAGCATCCTTATAATCAGTGTTTTGAACTCTGGTAGGTTGCTTGCCTCCATTTTGTTTAGTACTTTTTCTGGAGTTTTCTCTAATTCTTTCATTTGGGATGCATTTACTTATTTCCTCATTTTTGCTGCTTCTCTGTTTGTTTCTATGTATTAGGTAGATCTTCTATGTCTTCCAGTCTGGCAGGGTGGCCTTATGTAGTAGGCCCCTATGGGGCCCTGGCATATTCTCCCTGGTCACTTGCTTCAGGGGTTCCAGGTGTATCCCTTGTGTGGGTTGTGTGTGACCTCCTGTTATAGTTGAGCCTTGATTGCTATTGGCAAGTCAGTAGGTGGGATTTACCCTCAGGCTGATTGGTTGTGGGGTTTGGCCATGTCCACAGTTTAAACATTGCTGTGTGTGGGGCTCACCCCACTAAGTGAGATTCACCTCAGTGGGCTCTGGTGCCTGTTGAGACTGCCTTTTGTGTGTGTCACTCGTGGGGCTAATTGGGTGGTGCTCTGCTGTAGTCTGATGCCAACTTCTAAGTATCCTCTTGGATACTAGCGCCTCTTGGGAGGTTCTCTGGTGCAGGCCGAGGTCACCGCTGCCTGTGACCAACTGGGGATTGCCTGGTAGGAGCTACAAAGTGATCCATAGTTGTTTGCTGCCTCTGTTGTACCTGGAGGTGCATGGGAGAGGCCATGCTGTGAACTGAGGACATCCGCCACCAGTACTGGGCCTGGGGTAGCTCCACAACATGCCAAGACACCCCCAGGCCTGCTGACACCTGCCAGCTTCCTTAAGGTTCAGCCGATGATAAAGCTTCGTGCAGTAAACAAGTTGGGTGAGGCTGGGTCTCACGGAGTGACTCAAGTGAGGGAGAATTGTGGTCACCAGGTTAATGCAGACTCTGGTTTAGTGTCAGTGCTGAGCCTGGAGCTATTCAGCAATAGTCTCAGAACACACCAGGGCCATTCACCACCCACCTGGGTCCCATAGACTCAGTTTTCCAAGAAAGAATGCAATGCAGGTGGGGCTGGTTGATCATGGAGAAAGCACCTCTGGCATTGGGAGAGTTTCATAGGGCTGGGTCCCAGTGAGTCAGCAGAATGGAGTTGCAGAGCTCACCAGGCCAATCAGATTCAGATTTATCCATAAGCCTAGGGGGCAGGCTCAACACAGGAAAAATGGCGCCTGCCTGCTGGCTGCATTGGAGGAAGACCTCCTCACAAGGAAAATGCTGACTGTTCTCCAGCCTTCACCTCAAAGCCACACACCTCAGTCTGTCTTCTGTAAGCCTCCATCACCCTCTGAGTCACCACCCCTCCGCTGGAGCCCAAGATGAGTGCCTGTGAGTGAGTGAGTCTGTGTGTGGGCCATTTAAGAGTATGTTCCCACATCCTTCCATCTCACCCAGACAATCAGAATCCCCAGTAGTTTTCACAGACAGATGTTGTAGGGGCTCCTATCCCTGGCACCAATACTCGGGCTGGGGACCCTGGTGTGGGGAACTGGGGGTGCCTTACTCCTCCAAGGGGAACCTCTGTGGGTGAGATACTCCTGATTCAGCCACCACACCTGGGTGTAGAACCAGCCCGTTTCATGTCTCCGCCCCTCTACCAGTCTTGGCGTGGCTTCTTTTTATCCTTAGTTATAACATTTCTGTTTGGCTAGTCTTCAGATGGTTCTCCAGGTTGACCATTCTGTAACTAAATTGTCATTTTGTGTGTTCATGGAAGGAAGCAGGCACAGTGTTTATCTACTCCACCATCTTGGCTCTCCCATTGATGTTTCTTGAATGGTTATGCCGATGCCTATTGGATGAACAGTCCAACAAAATTTCCCACAGTGGCCCCCAGAGTCCTCTGGGCTCCCCAGAAATCCAGGTCCTAGAGTTATGTTGGAGCAAAAATGCAAAGCAGTGTGTGATTAGATAATAAGCAATTCCTCTTGACCTTTTAATTTCAACTCATTACACACTAATCTTATGAGCTGATGCACAATTTTAGAGGATGCTAAAATTTCTTTGAACTTATTTAGGCACATTTTAAAAATTAAAGTATAACACATACATAAAAACACACAGATTGTATGTACAGATCTTGCTAAACCCTCACAAGTTCAATGTACCTGCATAACCAGGTAAATTGCAGGGGATTTTTGGGCCCCAGAGCCCCTCCCCTTGCCTTTCTTCCCATTACTGCTCACAGCAGAGATCACTGCCCTGACTTCTGGTCTGGATTCCCAGGAAGTTGTGTGTGTAGGTGTTTTTCATACACAGAATCATCAAATACGCATATTAGGTCTGTGAGGTGCATGGAGGCAGCCATGTGAGATTTATTTACTAAAAAGAGGTTGCCTTCAAAATCAGCACAGAAATAATTGTTTGTGTAATGTTCTACCATCAGCAACATACTTCTTAACTGAGGGAAAAACACATACCAAGGACCCCTCTCCCTCATGTGTCTGATTTCTGGGAGAGCCTTTCTTCACCAGGAATAAGTCGGTCATCACCATGTCACCGCGTCACAGCCAGCCTGTGTCTGAGCTGGACTGAGAAGGGAAGGCATTTCTGTCCTCCTGGGACATTGGAGGACCTTGCCTTGGAAGTGTGAATGTGATGTGTGCTCATGTTCAGCAAAAGAAAGGAATAGGTTAGTGTTGTCATTTCACTCTTACAAATTAATTGTCTTGTAGTTTATTATCTTATACAGTTTATTTCCCTATTAGCGCTTAAAGGAGATTGTTCTGAAGTTTTAATTTACTACTGCTTCTTTGTGGTTTCTATTTGAGGAGCTTGCTCATAACTCAGTGAAATGTACTACTCCCTGAAAAACAGACCCCCAATACCAACTGTAACCCCTTGGTAATTAATTGTTTATCTGTTGTATTATGTTGTTGAACTCTACAAGCAAGACTATTTCAGTGCTTAAGCTTCTCTTGGTCTGGAAATGTGCTTAAGAGGAGGCCATGTTTCTCTAAAATGCTGCTGTTGATAATATCTACCCACAGATATATAGCATTCGCATCGAGTTATCTAGGTATTTGCCAACTTGGTATTGCATTTTCCCTTTTTAGTGCAATTCACATATTTGGGATTTCCACCGAGATGCTCAGCCTTAGTTGGCAGACTTAGTGCAATCCTTTTTTACCTCGAAAGGATTAATCTCAGTGCAGGGGCTATTGCTTATGGTGCTTATACTTATAAGAGAGAGAAATAAGTTTCAGGTTGGTCCAAAATATCTGAGAAAGCCTTAATATGGTTCATAGATATAAATAATGAAGCCACTCATACTGTGTGGTTTCATTCCCTTTTTATTTGCAATCCTTAGCATAAGTCTACAGTCAGTGCATATTGATTATCTATGCATATTAATTACAAATGATGGTGAGTTAATAGGGTCTCTCACAATTCTCAAGATATTTGTAAGTCTTTTCTGAACTTTTGGTGCAAGATTTCCTGAGGCATTAGTTGTACTTCTTGCAGACATGTATGTATTTTCCTGCCAGCTATCACATGTCTATGTATTTGTAGCTGTATATTTGATTCTGAGGCTTACAAAGGAAAAAAAGGAAGCAATTGAATGCTGGAACAAAAAATTATGTGATATCATGGAGAAATCGTGAAAACTAAGTCAGTTTCTTTATGTCTTTATTGGTTTATGTGGAATTGGATGAAAATGTACTATGCCACATCTTATAAAGAGACCCCTGAACCTGGAATGAGAAATCTTGAAATGTCCTCAGTATTAGTCAGATATGTTCCATTTAACATCATAGTTGCTCCAGAGGGCTGTCACTTGAGCATCCCTTCTTTCTTATTTCCCCAGTATGGATCTATCACTTGTGAATAATTCTAAAATTCTCTTGAACCTGTATAAGTCTTTGCCCTGAAATCTTTCTGCTTGAAGAACAGGCAGTTAGTTCCATATGTTAATCAATAACATGCTTAGGCTAAGCAAATGACACATTTTTTCTTCCTGAAATAATTTTCTTTGAACTCCTTTTTCCTAATTCCAGTCTTCCACAATGCAGTGAAATTATATTCACTCTNGTTTTGTAAAGTACTCTTTTAAGTGACTTGAAATTCCAAGAAACAGCATAAAGCTGTGGAAATTCCCCTCTCTCTCCTCCCCCTCCCCCTCCTCCTCTCCCTCTCCCTGTCCCTCTCCCTCCCTCACTCTCCCCAGACTACTGGAATCACAAGGAATGGAGCAAACAATAGTTACAATTTATTCCAAGTCTGTGGTTTCATTAAAATTAAAACATCCATATTGCTCACCTTCAAATTCTTTTCATGGACTTTTTCTCCATGTGGTCCATTGCATCATGATCTAGTGAGAGAGTCCCTTCTCTTGACTGCATTGAGTTGAGATCATCAAAGTAATGCTTACCTGTGAAGGTGCCAGAAGTTCACTTATATGGGAGATGGGGGTGTGATATAAGGAACCCACGGTGAACAGCTGCTTTTTCAGCATTGGAAGTAGTTATGTCTATGCCAAAAAATGTATACAAGTGGACACTTTGGTCAATGTTGCTCAAGCAGTAGTTCACCATAACCAGAAGAGTCTGGATGCTGATGGCAACCACTTTGAGCACCTCTTGTAATTTCAGAAGTCAAACATGACTTGTATTCATCTTTTGTTATTGGTACATATTGAGTACTATAATTTTGATACAGTTTTCCTTTCTTAAAATGTGTATATATATTTCTGGCACCCTCTGTGTGTTTTATTAAACCAACACATGTGACATTGACTATATGCCAGACATAGACCTTGGCTCTTTCAAATATTAATATATTAATCTTCATATTTTATAATCACTGCTTTATGTAAGATGAACTGGGCACAGAATGGCTCCTCAAGGTCAGTGTTGGGGAGGATTGGAACCTAGCTGGGACTCCAGAATGCATGAGTTTCAATGCTGTGCTAAGATCCCTGACCTATCTTCCCTAACATGGAAAGTGATCATTTTAACTAGGTCAGTGGACTTCATTATAGGTATAGAGTACCATATGCCCTTCCCTTGCCAAAAATCCCACTCAGTGCTGGCTGTTAAAGGAGGAAATCTCACCTATTTCGCAGAGCATATTTACAAGGCAAGGATAAGCATTTTAAAGGAAAACTTTTTTTTATTTGTAATTGGAAAAGGATTTCAAAGTTCTCAATTTTTCAAAATGCTTTCAATGCTTTTCCACAGGTACTGAAAGTAAGAAAATTGAAACTGATGAAATTATGTTGATTACATTAATGTCACCCCCTCAATGTTAGTCTCCAGTAGTGGAGAAAAGTCATAACTAATACTGCCTAGAAGAAGTGGAAAGACATGAGCAGACCAGAATTCATTATTTGATAGACTTCATCTGTACCCAGGATTCTTTTTCTTTAAAAAGTGTTATCTTTTCTTGTCCTTTGTGAATCAATAGAAACATATATAAGAATAGTGACATATATCATTTCACTTTTTTTTTTCTGATAAAAGATTCTACTGCAGGTATAGCTTCCAAAATGTTATAATTTCCCTCCGGGTCTTGAGTTCAGAGAAAGTTTTCTCAGATATCACTGATTTACTAGTAAGTATGAATAGCATATATTAGATAATTAAATGTAAGTTTTGAAATCATCAAATGATTGAAACTCTGCAGTGATGCTCATTTGATTTTCTGGGTTGAGGAGTGGCACCTGGTTGGAAGACAGTTTTGCAATCAGTTGTATTAAGGATGAGTGGCAAAGAGGACACAGGACCACAGATTACCTTCCAACGCCAGGAAGAGCCTTCCCTCATTAGTACTTTTCCTGTTGTTGCTTATCTTAGAATTTTTAAGGTCTGTTCTAAGTATGCCTCAATTAGATTGGGCTGCCAGACAAAATATCACTGACTGGGTGGCTTATAAACAATACAAATTTATGTCTCATGATTCTAGAGGCTAGAAGTCTGAGAAAAAGGTACCACCTTGGTCAGGTTCTGGTGAGGACTCTTCCTGGTTGTAGATGGCTGCCTGCCATCTTGTCATATACTCATAGGACAGAAAGTGAGAGAGAGAGGGATAGAGAATGAGATAGAGATAGAGATAGAGATATAGAGAGAGACAGAGAGAGAGAGATAGTGAGAGATGGAGATAAAGATAGACAGAGGCACAGGAACTACCTAACTCAAAGCAGAATTCTCCTGAGAGTTTTTTTTTAGCTTTTTCCCAGTGCATATTTGCATGTCCATAGGATATTGTGTGTGAAATAAAGCATGTTATAAAACATCATACATGGAATTACCCATGTACCTAAAATTTGGATATATGCTCAAAGAGTTGATTGGAAGAATGTCTAGCAAAAATAATAGTAGTCTTTATCTTTGCTGGGGGGAATGGGTGGTGATTTTTCTGATAATTTTCTTCTTGGTGCTTTTTGGCATTAGATTTTTATAATGAATATGTGTCACTTCTATAGAACTAATAATGTCCTTTTAAAAATTGGGCAACTTATAAAGACTGCATTTCTTGGTTTTAGAATTCTTATTTAGAACCCTTCTTTCTGATCATAACTTTGGAAAAGTAATCAGTAGGCGGTTCAAAATATTCTTAGTCGGAAATAATAAAACCGTGTGATTTGGGTACTTGAGAACTATTGTCTGTTTGTTCTTTATCACAGGGGGAAGTGGGTGGGTCTTAAATCCAAAGCTGTATTATCTTATGAGGACAAGCCAGGATTTACTAATGATCAGGACACAATATGAAATCCATCTTATTGACCTTAAATATCTAGACAACTGGAAAGAAATCCAATTCATCTCCTAAATCATGAGATTGATTGTTTTATGGCAATATTTTGTCTGTGGACCCTAAGCCCAGCATTTCTGATAATTTTTTTAAAAAATCAGCACATAAATATACTGTCAAGTTTTTTTTGGTTGTTTGTTTGTTTTTGTCAATAGCCCACTCGTTTTGATATATTTCCACTGTGTCATGAGCACAGGTATGCTGTAAATTTAGATAACATCTTTGAAAAATTCTAATTATAATCATGTTGGGAATGTTGGGAAATAACCAACATTCACAAAAGTGGCTTATCTGCTGATGTTTGGCCCCAAATTATTGGCAAGGACTGCAGTGACTAAGTTATGCCACTTTCTATTTCAGTAGGTCTGTACTTACTTGCATTTTGTAGAAAAACAAATACTTTGGAGAGAGACAGATTTGGTTTAAACTCAGCTTCATTACTTACCAGCCCTATAATCTTGGGCAACCCATTTAATCTCGTTGGGTCTTCCTGTAAAATATTGATAATAACACTATTTTAAGATTGATGATAATGTATATATTTTGCCTGCAACAGTGTATGTGATCAATAAATAGTAGCTATTATTTCTGCAAAAAAAAGTCAAACCAATGATGAGATATTAGATTAAAAATCAAGGAACAAGAATTGAGGAAACAGCTCATTTTTAGACAATGAAGAAAATGTCATTTAGGGCACAAACACCCATCTCCTCTGCCAACAACATTCTGGTCTCTGGGGTTCTTTATATTAAGAAAAAGTATACTCATAGTTATCTAGGTAAGAATGACATTATTCATGGAGATTGTCTCTCACTGTGGGTCTGTTTAATGGTCTTCATAAGTATTTTGCTATGATCTTAAGAGAAATGGAGAACCAAGTCATAACCATTTTTGGATCCTTCCTGTTTTAAAATTCCCCGCAATGGCCCTACCTAAAGGAGCAAATCTCCTGTGAAAACCTAAAATGTACCCAGTCTTGTTGCCAAATGATGTAAAGATCAACATTTACTTACATGTTGTATTTCTATGTTTTCTAGTGATTTTACTTATGTGTATTTCTAACATAACGTAAAAGTTACTTAGGAACTGGGGTTCTGTCTTCCATTTTACTCCAGGCCTTCACAAAACTCTGAAAAAAGAGACACTAAGTGAGCAAAGCATGTCTTCAGTGGACTCTCAGGTGTTGACTTTGCCTGTAGACCAACCCATTTTGACAAAAATGTAACACCTTTCACTTTTTAAAAATATCATGTAGATATGAGAAGTTACAAAAGTGTGAAGGGTTTAGTTTGTTTATCTGCTTTAATCTTTTCAAGATGAAATATCTATAAAAGTCTTAAATGGATGTGAGTGAGGAAGAGAAATTGTAGTGAGCTCAGTGTTGCCATGTTCAGAAGACATTCAAAGGTCTAGTTAAGTCTATGGTGGACTCATTAGCGACATACTGACCTTTTCCAGCATCAAACAAATTGGAATCTTAAATTTTAAGAAAGTGCCACTAATAATTGAAATGATATGTTAACAGTGCTTTTAAATGAGCACATTTCCAAAGCTGTCTGTGCCTCATGTGATCTGAGCATTTCCTAAAACGTCACTGATTACAGAAACGTTTAGAAAAAAGAAACAGGCTTTGTTTCGTTTATAAGGACCTAAAGAGATAATTATTACATGTAGTATGGACCAGTAGAAAGCTGGGGGTTTTAAGACCATCTCCTGCATAGCAGGGCTGTGCTGATGGAGACTGGCCTGGGCAGGGGAGGATGACGTCCCCTAAGGACACCTTTCTTTGACAAGGAACTTGTCAACACAGCCATGCGGAACTGGAAAGTGTCCACTCACTCTTCAAACAGGCCTTCACTGCTCCCCTGTGGCCTGGGTCCTCACTGTTTTAGATTATGAATGAGCAGCCCATGACCACCCCTACTCCTTTCTGCCACGTGTGAGTTCTCCAGCCCTGGGGAGCCCCCTGAGATCACAGAAGCACATTACTTCCCCATGTGACTCACTCACCTCTTATTACAAC
Source organism: Hipposideros armiger (assembly GCF_001890085.2). Taxonomy (NCBI): domain Eukaryota; kingdom Metazoa; phylum Chordata; class Mammalia; order Chiroptera; family Hipposideridae; genus Hipposideros; species Hipposideros armiger. The sequence continues at coordinate 458,608 of NW_017731976.1, read as the reverse complement.
CATTTCCTATGGGGACACAGCATTTATAGAAAAGGCTTTCCTCAGCTTCCATCCAATGTAGGTTGCAGGCCTATTTCATAACATTAATTCTCTCCCTCACCAATGGCCACATCAATTCAGGAGTTGATAAACTATTTTGGGGATCCGATTTATCAGGCCTGACAGTGCTGCACAGTGAGACACACAGCTCTGCCTCAGCCGGGCGCTCACCCTGGCCCCTATTTATCATTATTTAATTCAAGGGCCTAAAATCCTCTGACGTTATTAATAGTAAGATGAATCACTGGAAAACTACAGAATCTGTGACCAACGAGGCTGAAATAATCCATTTTGGTGGAAATGTCTGTACGGAATTGCATCCCTGATGCCTAGCCTCTCTCAGCTGCTCCACGTGTTCTGGTGAGGTGCAGGTGCCCAAGCATGAAGTCCCTCAAGAGGGAGGGACTTCGATGGCAATTTCTTTCCTTCCTGAACAGCTCACAGCAGAGCCCAAGAGAGGGAAGGAGGGAGGTGTGGGAGAGCTAAAGGGCTAGTCTACTTCCTCTGTCACTCCACTCTCAATGTGCTAATTTAAGCCATTTTGCACTTGATTACCTTTAACTTGTCTGGCTTTGAACTTGAGTAGGAACTGAGCATAGAAATCTATAGGTTAATTAGGAGAACTGCATTTCTTAACCACTTTGAAGCCACCTTTATCAGATGCTCAGTGGGTATTCCAACACCTGACTTTTGCTTTATGCTCTCATTATTGGCATGCTCCTCTTTTTTTTTAATTAAAAAAAGCATATTTTCACCTGTAAATATAAATTGTATTTTAAAAAGAAGCCATTAGACCAAAAAAAACCCCTAAAAATAAATTTGCTCATCTTTTGCTGTAAGATCCTGGGAAACAGTGAATATTACAAGTGGATTTTCTCTGGGCCAAGGTTAATGGTCTTTAGCAAAGCCATGAAGTGACTATAACAATAGAAAGATTCCTCAAATTATGATGTGTTTCCTTTTTAAGACTGGCAGGATAATCTTCCTAAAAGAAAAGTCTTGTGAAGTGGTTTTTAAATATTATGATTTTATAGTTGACCTAAGCAGTATCAAGCAGGATTAAAGTTAAATCTTCCCAATCTGAAATATTTGATGGGAAAATGCTTACTTTTCTAAGCAAACGCTCCCAGAAATACCAGAAGGGTTATTTCTTATAATTAACTTCTACTAACTGTACAAATGTTAGCCCACATTCTTAAGTTGTATTTCCTGGGGCAAAGAAAGAAAATCTGGACAGCATACTTTACATGACAGAGTCTGTTTATTTTTTTTTCCTTTGGGAAACCCATTGTGTGCCAAGCACTGTGCTAGGTAATGAGAATAGGGCTAATACATCATTGCAAATGTTTACTGATGACATCATGTACCAGGCATGGCACTATGATTTTTGCAATAAGATGCTTACTCTGCCCTCCAGAAGTACATAATTTTATAATATAGTCATAGAAGACCAGTCTGGTCTCTTCCAGACTGAGCAATTCTGATACTTTCACTGTCACCTCCATGATCTTATTCTTCAAGTTTTGAAGTGCTACAGGTGCTCCCCTCTATTTCTTCAATGTTTATCTTAAAGTTCACAAGGCCAAGCTGGAAACAAAATAGCACAGAATTGTTCAAAAATGAAGTTCTGCTTGCCTGTGAACACATCACTTCTTTCTTTTTCTAACATTAACTTGATTCCAGGTAGATTTATCTGGAAAGTGTTTAAAGGCAGTGTTTGAGGGAAAGAAAATGAGTCAGTTCATGCATTTCTCCGCACAGTCTCTGTTTCATCTGTTTAGCAAAATGTGTCCTTATTAACTATTTCATGCCCTTTATACCTCTGTTTAAGGAGTAACCATGGATTTCTTGATAAAGGATTGGCCACACTGACTTTCAGTTTGTGCTCCAGCATGTAAGGAGCTTAGAAGTCATCACTCCATTTTAACACAAGAAAAAATAAAACTAAACAAACTAGAAATCAACAACTCTTCTTAGATTCAGCAAAAAGTTTAGGTCACAGGGCAAATTGCTGCCCTGACATTGCAGAGAAAAACAGGTGGGTACAGAGATTCACAACTTACATGAGTAGAAATTCACAAGCAGACAACTACACAGGAGACTGTACCTAGTTCCTGTCACCCAGTGCAGCATGATCAGCTTTCAACAGAAAATTATAAGACAAACTAAAAGACAGAGTGTACTTATAAGCCTCAGAACCAAACTCAGATATGGCAGGGGGGTTTAAATTAACAGAGCAGGGATGTTAAAACAGCTATGGTTAATATGCTAAGTATTCTGACAGAAAAAATGGACACCATGCAAGAACAGACAGATAATGTAAGCAGAGAGGTGGAAATGGTAAAAAAGAATGAAAAGAAAATACTAGAAATAAAAAAAAACAACAACCCACCATAACACAAGTGAAGGATATCTTTTTATGGGCTTATCAATAGACTAGACAAGGCCAAGAAAAGGACTGATCACTCCAAATCATCTATGGTTATCTTCTGCTTTGCTCAGTGGTTCTGAGGTTCTTCTAGTGACTGTCCCCTCTGGCCTATCAATTCAGGTACCGAAGACCCAGTTGATCACATTACTCCACAATACCATGTTGACCGAGGTGTCAAGCTAAGGGATGAGACTCCTGGAAATGGGACTCTTGCCATGGGTCTCTCCTGAGTGTCTTCAGGAGAGACAGAGAAGCAGTGCCCTGACGAGCTTGAAGGAACAAGTAAAGCCTCTTTCTAGAGGGAGTTGTGGCTAGGATGTGGATGGATAAACCTCTTACAAAGGAGGAAATAAAAAAGTCGTGAATACAACTAAAGTCCACTGGAGTGTGTTTTAACCAGGTCTGACAATACGAATCTCCCAGGGTGATAAGCTTGCTCTGATAAGCTGAAGGCAGCAGTTGTAATTGTTCAACTTGAGTTGGAAGATAGTCAATGAATCATGAGAAATAATGGGGAAAATTGATCACTGTACCCTCCCCTGTCACCCTCTCCATCATTTAGGACATATGGAAAGGGCCCACTCAGGAAGCAGGCAGCTCATGGTAGGCCATAGAAGCAGAAACCCACTCTCTTCTAATAGAATGTGAATAGCTATGACTCTTATGTGTCTGAGTTTACTTGACAAGTAATTCTTTTGGAAAAGTAACATGACTTAGAAATTTATACTCATGATGGAAGAGGCACGCTTTCTAATAGACGGGGTTTGCTTTAAGAAGGAAGAAGAGGAGGGGGGGAAGGAGAAGGAGAAAACAAGTGACTTAGAATTGCTCAGCAGCCGTGTCCTCCACACCTGGGTGTTCACAGACTTTCCTCTCAGCTTGATGGTGTGAGCTAAGTTTCATGGCCTCATTCAAGTCTTCACTCACCATGAAGAAGACACCCCCTCTTCTCCATATGCCTTTTGAGCGGTTGGGTAATTATTTGATGTTCCTTTCTGTTCTTTTGAATTCTTTGCTTCTTTAATGTAGGTGGGAATTCCAGAGATGGCCTATTGTGGCTGGATTGTGGAATGAGCATCTCTGTCTGTCTCTGGTATTGGCTGCTGGCTAGACAAATCGATTTTGTTGTCCAAAGTCCCCAAAATATAACTGTTTTGTCTAGTTCCTTTGGACTGAGTTGGAGAGGATCAGTGGTGCTTGATTCTGGGTCCTGCCTAGATGCTTACAATACAACTCACTATACAACACATGCACCACTGCACCTTCCTAAAATCTGAAAATTTCCTGATTCTAAAATGTGCTGGGCTCCAGGGATTCCCAGCAAAGGGCTGTGGGCCAGCGTCCTTGTTGGGACTGAAGTCTAGGGCAGATGTTGTGCCTTTTGTAACCTCAGGGATGGCCACCCTACTCTGGTCTAAGTTCTTAGGGATGAACTGCACTGCATCTCAGATGATTTTTACAGAACAGGAAGGACTCAGGTAAAGCAGATGCAACCCTGCAACACCTCACTTTTCCAGTAATCACTCCGTCTGGCTGTAAGGCTCTAATCTCTGCAGAGCTGATTTATTGTCACTGCAATCTCCTCCCTCCCCCACCCCATTGTCACTTTTCTGTAGAGACCTTTACCTAACAGTGGACCTACACAACCCACAGTCATTTTCTAGCAAATGACTTCCAACATTTTAGTGCTTGTTTACTTGTATAATTAGTTACTGTCTGTCTCCTATCACTGAAAACTAAATTTATTTTAAGTAAGGATTCAGATGGACTTGTTGGCCACTGTGTGTGCTGGGCTCAGAATAACCTCGGGAGCAAAGCCAACCCTTAGGTGAGACAACAGGCCCTTCTTCTGTGAAATGAGATATACAAACCCATACCAACCATATGCTTACAATCTGTAGAAAACTCTTCTACAATCTCACTATTGTAGATTCCCTGACACTGTAGATTATTAAATCACAAGTAACACCAATTCTGATGTACCTTCTATTTTGAAAACTCCTATACTGTCCCATCACAAATGACAGACACTTTCTTGGTGCCACTCACCTACAGCTCTGCTCAGCCCTCATCACTTTAAGCGTCCATGCTTAATCTGTGCAACTTGACTCTGACCAGATGTTCTCAGAGGTTTGTGTCTTCCCTTAGAATTTAGAATGTAGATGGTGTGCAGTAATTGTTCTTAGGAGCAAGAGGCTTAGAGTGAAGCTAGACCTGTAGAAAAATGACCTGTCTTAATGCTATAAGTAGTTTTTTTTTCATAAGCATTCATCCCCGAGAACAACTTCAGCCTCTAAAACAATGGCGCGTCATCTACATGCTGTATTTCTATCAGACTCTGGGGAGGGTTGCCAAGTACATGGCCCTGGAGCCCAACTAATCTGAATGACCTAGATAATCTTAGGTGTGACAAGGCCTTGGTGAAATCAGCCTCATTTAAGACAAATAACTTGAACACACACACACACACACACACACACAGAATCTCTTCTCTCTCTCTCCCCCTACCCCCTCTCTCTCCATGGCATCACCATGAGTAATAGTAAAGCAAAATGGAAAATAGATCTAAAACTCTCATGTGGACTCAGTCCTTAACTAGAAGACCCAGCACCAACTGAATTACAACAGCTGACAATTTCACTTGTTGCTTGTAGATTTACCTCTAGATCAGAAGCTCATTCAATTGATTTCTTTTCTCCATTAAGGAAATTACAAAAATATAAAACTATGGAGGAGAAGTAAATAAAATTGGATATAATCCCACTACTGAAGCATACTCTTAAATAGGCCTTTAAGTCTTAATCCAAGGCAACGGGGCAGTTTCCACGGTCAGGCTCACAAGCATATTTCTTGTATAACTTGTTCCCGTTTTTCACATAATGTTATGGCATGAGCATTTTTCGTGTTGTTTTAAATCCCTCATGCTTGACAATAACAGGCACTTGGTATATAGTTGTGGTGTAAATTAATTTAATGGCTTCATTACATGTCAGCAAGCTACTATGCATAATTTACTCTAATATGCACAGATACTTGGTTGGTTGAAAGCCTTTTCTTTGTCCTTGATTCTTTCATCTGCATGTATGTTTACTTCTCCTAACGCATATTTCTGGAATGAAATAATTAATCCAAGAGAATGATAGAGGCATAGATGTGTCTTTGTATTCCTGTATATATCGCCATTCAGTTCTTGATACATGTGACAAGAACCCAACACAGGTTGTAAACAGTTTAAGTCATAAGAAAGAGATATAAATATCAAGTGTGGAGTTTACATAAGAAAATCCCACAATATTTGACTGTGGCTAAGAGAGTAGATCTTAAATGTTCTCACAAAAAAGAAATGATGACTATGAGACAGAGTTGCAGTGTTAGCTAATACTATGATGGTGATCATTTTGCATTTTATAAATGTATCAAATCAACACATTGCACACGTTAAATTCATACAATGCTACATGTCAATTATGTATTTTTTTAAATTAAAGTTTATAGGTTTCAGGTGTACAATTCTGTAATACATCATCTATATATCATATTGTGTGTTCACCACCCAGAGTCAGTTCTCCTTCCCCCACCATATATTTGACCCCTTTTAACCTCATCTACCACCTCCTTGGCCATTTACCCTCTGGTAACCACTAAGCTATTGTCTGTGTCTATGAGTTTTTGTTTCTTCATTTGTTTGTCCTATTCCTTTGTTGTTTTCAGTTTTATATACCACATATCAGTACAATCATATGGTTCTCAACTTTTTCTGTGTGACTTATTTTGCTTAGCATTATAATCTCAAGATCCATCCATGTTATCTCAAATGGCAGTACTTCATCTTTTCTGATGGCAGAATAGTGCTCCATTGTGTACATATAACACAATTTCTTTATCCAGTCATCTATTGAAGGGCACTTTGGTTGTTTCCATGTCTTGAGCATCGTAAATTAAGCTGCAATGAACATTGGAGTACATACATTTTCATGGATAAATGTTTTCATATTTTTTGGGTAGATATCCAGGAGAGGGATTGCTGGGTCATATGGTAATTCTATTTTTAATTTTTTGAGGAATTTCCACACTGCCTTCCAATCTGCAGTCCTACCAACAGTGTATGAGGGTTCCCTTTTCTCCACAGCCTCTCCAACACTTGTTATTATTTGTCTTGTTGATGATAGCCATTCTAGCTGGTGTGCGGTGATGTTTCATCGTGGTTTTTGTTTGCGTTTCTCTGATGATTAGTGATGTTGAGCATTTTTTTAATATGTCTATTGGCCATCTGTATATCCTCTTTGGAGAAATGTCTCTTCAGGTCCTCTGCACATTTTTTAATTGGATTTTTTGTTGTTGCTGTTGTTGTTGTTGTTGAGTTATATGAACTCCTTATATATTTTAGATATTAGTCCCTTATCAGAGGAGTTGTTTGCAAAAATCTTCTCCCATTTGATTGGTTGTCTCTTTATTTTGTTGATGGTTTCTTTTGCTGTGCAGAAGCTTTTTAGTTTCATATAGTCCCATTCATTTATTTTAGCTTTTACTTCCCTTGCCTTTGAAGTCAAATTCATAAAATCCTCTTTGAACATAAGGTCTATAAGTTTAGTACCTATATTTTCTTTTGTGAAACTGATTGTTTCAGGTCTTATATTTAGGTCTTTGGTCCATTTTAAGTTAATTTTGGTACAAGGTGACAGATGGCAGTCTAGTTTTATTTTTTTGCATCTGGTTTTCCAAATCTTCCAGCACCATTTATTGAAGAAGCTGTCTTTTCTCCATTGAATGTTTTTGGCTTCTTTGTCAAAAATTATCTGTCCATATTGATGTGGGTTTATTTCTGGGTCTTGATTCTATTCCATTGTTCTGTGTGTCTTTTTTTCTGCCAATACCATAGATAACAGCCCTAAGTGACACATTAGATGAAATGAACATAATTGACATTTATAGAACACTTCATTCTAGAACATCAGACTACATTTTTGTCTAGTGTACATGGAACATTCTTAAGGATAGACCATATATGGGGGCATAAAATGAGCCTCAGCAAATTTAAAAAGATTGAAATCATATCAAGTATATTCTCTGATCACAAGGCTTTAAAATTGGATATCAACTGCAAAAAGAAAGCAGGAAAAACTACAAATATATGGAGATTAAACAACATACTTTTTAAAAATGACAGGGTCAAAGAAGAAATAGGAGAGATCAAATGATACATAGAAACAAATGAAAATGAAAAGACATCCTATCAAAATTTTTGGGATGCAGCAAAAGCCATTTTAAGAGGGAAATTTATGTCATTACAGGCCTATCTCAAGAAAGAAGAAAAATCCCAGATAAATAACCTCACATTACACCTTAAAGAACTAGAAAAAGCAAAACAAATGAAACCAAAGTCAGCAGATGGAAGAAAAGAATAAAAATCAGAGCAGAACTAAATGAAATAGAAGACTAAAAGACAATAGAAAAAATTAATGCAACAAAGAGCTGGTTCTTTGAAAAAATTAATAAAATTAACAAACCCTTGGCTAGAGTCACTAAGATAAAAAGAGAAAAGACACAAATAAAATCAGAAATGAAAGAGGGGAAGTTACCACAGATGACACAGAAATATAAAAGATTATCCAAGAAGACTATGAAGGACTATATGCCACCAAATTCAATAACCTAGAAGAAATGAACATGTTCTTAGAAACATATAGCCTTCCTAGGCTGAATTGTGAATAATCTGGAAAATCTAAATAGACCGATCAACAGTAAGGAAATTGAATCAGTCTTCCGGAACCTTCCCAAAAGCAAAAGTCCAGGACCAGATGGCTTCACTAGTGAATTCTACCAAACATTCAAAGAGGATCTAATACCTGTCCTAGTCAAACTCTTCCAAGAAATTGAAGAAGAGAAAATACTCCCTAACTCATTTGATGAGGCCAACATTACCTTAATACCAAAACATGGTAAGGATAACACAAAAAAAAGAAAATTATAGACCATTATCTCTGATGAATACAGATGCAAAAATACTAAACAAAATTCTAGCAAATTAAATGCAACAATGCATTAAAAAGTTATACATCATGACCAAGTGTGGTTCATCCCAGGGGCACAAAGATGGTTCAACATACACAAATCGATCAATGTGATATACCGCATAAACAAACTAAAGGACAAAAAGCATATGATTATATCAATAGATGCAGAAAAAGCATTTGATAAGACACAGCATCCATTTATGATTAAAACAATAAAATGGGTATAAAAGGAAAATACCTTAACATAATAAAGGCCATATATGACAAACCCTCAGCTAATATCATAATTAATGGTGAAAAACCGAAGCCCTTTGCTCTATGTTCAGAATCATGATAGGGCTGTCCCCTATCACCTCTGCTTTTCAACATAGTATTGGAAGTCCTAGCCAGAGCAGTCAGGCAAGAGAAAGAAATAAAAGGCATCTGAATTGGGGATGAAGAAGTTAAATTGTCACTTTTTGCAGATGACATGATGCTACATATAGAAAACCCTAAAGACTCCACCACAAAGCTATTAGAAAAAATAAATATAGTAAAGCTGCCGGCTACAAATCAAAGTAGAAAAGTCCATTGCATTCCTATATACTAACAATGAAACTTCAGAAAAAGAAATTAAAGAAAAAACCCAACAATTCCTTTTGCAATTGCAACAAAAAGAATAGAATACCTAGGAATAAACTTATTGGGTTGTCGGAAAAGTCATTATGTATTTTTCTATGTTTTTCAATGCAAAAATGTGTCATGACTTTTCTGACAACCCAATAACCAAAGATGTGAAAGACTTATATGCTGAAAATTATAAGACATGTTTAAAGAGATTAAAGATACAAAGAAATGGAAAGACATTCCATGTTCATGGATTGGAAGATTCAACATCGTTAAAATGTCCATATTAACCAAAGCAATATACAAATTTCATGCAATCCCCATCAAAGTCCCAGTGGCATTTTTTAAAGAAGTAGAACAAAAAAATCATCAGACTTGTATGGAACCACAAAAGATCCCGAATAGCCAAAGCAATCCTAATAGAAAAAAACAGTGCTGGAGGTATCACACTCCCTGACTTCAGCTGGTACTACATGACAACAATAATCAAAACAGCATGGTATTGGCAGAAAAACAAACACATGGACCAATGGAATAAAATTGTATCTCTTTAAAGCTCAAAAAAACTCCATAGAATGTCAGCCTCCACCATATACCCCTTGACACTGTCTAGGCACCCTGAATATTTCCATCCCAGCCAGAATCTTCTCCATTTCTTGCCAACACTACCCCATCATGCTCTGCATCAGCACCATAATACAATCGCTGGCTGAGACTCAGGGCTAAGCCAGGACTCCCCATGGTGACCAGACATTGCCTGGTCCAATATTTTGTCTTCTCAAAATCATGGTGTATTATTAGCATTATGCTACAGACAGGCCATCCTTTACATAAAGCCATGGATGAACCAGAAGTACTTGGTGGGCACATAACATAATCAAAGTTATGGGGTATGCTCCCACCTAAGAAAAGCAAGAGAAATGACTTGGTCACCAGTCAGCCCACCCGTGGTAAACGTGCCCTGAACCTTTAGCAAGTGTATGGCAGTGTCCCTGACAGCCCATATGCACACCAGCCCTCCTTTTCTGCCACCCCAGCCCTGCAGGACAGCCGGCCTAGTCCCCCCCAAATGTTGGGACACACTGTTCTCACTCCAGGTGTTGTGTATGTGCTCATGCGCATGTACACACACACACACACACACACACACACACACACACACACACTCCCTTCCTGCACTCCCCCTCCCGAGGACTCCACCCATTCAGCTGCACGTGGAACTATTTTCTCCCTTCCTCTCAGTCCACAAACCTCTGCCTCTTTTATTCGAGCAGTTGAAAATATGTGAATTGTTACCCAGACTGTTCCCATATGTTGTGTCACTCCACATAGACTGTAATCTTCAGGAAATGTGAGACTCTGCCTTACATTTCTTTTGTATCTCCCCAACACTTAGCTTTTAGCCCAGGGCTATGAACAAAGATTAATCACCCCTAAAAGACAAATAAATGACTATGGTTACACATTTTTTTTTCTGCCACCAAAGACGCAGCCTTGGTGGAAGGAAACTTCCTTTCTCTTCCTCCCTTTTCCCTCCATAAAAATAACCCTCTGGATGCCCTGCCTTTCTTCCCTCCTGGGTTACCTGACAGACAGGTCTGGAGGAAGCTCAAAAAGTGACCTTGGCCCTCTGTGACATCAAAAAAAATGTAGATTGTTTACCAGCCAGAAAACCATATATTTAGAAACATGTTGAAGAGTTTATTCTTCAAATGCGGGACCCTGAGTGCCCATCCTCATCGGGGTGCTTGAGCTCATCAGTGTGTGCTCTATTTAGACAAAATAAATTTAGAAAAAAGGAAACCAGGTGATAGCAGGGAGCACGTGTTCAGCTCTGCTCCTTTGTGCCATGAGTCTTACAGGCAGATCCAGGGGGCAATTGGTCAGTGCAGCCAGTTTATTACGACTTAGTGGATAAGGTTCCTTAACGTGGACGTGAAATGTAAATGTGCCCACTTGGCAAATGAGCCACATGTTTGCACAGCATTACCAGTATAAAAACGATATTTTGTCCTGTATTCGTCTGACTCCTTTCACTGTGTCTCAATTGGTTTTAAATTTGGGTGGAGAGAAGGGGGTGATGTTAATTGGATGCCTCGGCCTCCATGACATAACAGACCCAATCGGCTCTATGCACACCACTTGCTGACAACACTGCCTTTCCATAGCCAAGCCACGGCCGTAGGCCCTGGAGCACACAGGCTCCCAGGGCAGCACAGCTTGTCCTTAGCCACATGGATCTCTGCCTTAGGTCCTGCAGGGACCAATGGAAACCCGAGGCTGCTCCAGACAAGAAGAGCAGACACTCTTGGAAAACCCCTGTGGGATTCTTGGAATGCTATGGCTAGGACCTTTCTTCCCAGGCTGGGGAGTGGCGCTTCTCCAGCTATCACTGCTCCACTTACTCTTGAAAAGGGTGCCATCGGGTGCCTCTGCCCCACTCCCAAGCTCTCCTGTTGGCACCCTGTAGAGCATAACATTCAGGAAAGGCCAATCAATGTTCAAGGCAGCCAAGCCATCCTAGAAGCAAATGCCAATATCCTGGAGAGGACTATTTGAAGGATAGATCCCCACAGTCCACCACCCTGGTCCTGCCCTCCCAGCCCCCAGGGGTGTTTGGACCTTAGGGGAAAAAACACAAGGCCAAAAAGAACACTGAGTCCTCTACAAATCGGAAACTAGGGCCAACCTCAGTGGATGGTTACCCATATATATGTTGCCCTAAATGAGTGAATGATTTTCCAGATCCTAGAAACATCTCCAAGAACAGGGTTGATGATTTTAACGAAAGTCTTGCAGGAAATTTAAAACGATGATTACATTTAACATTGGAAATTGGCTGCTGTCATGCACATGCAGATTTTCATTGCAAAAAATGCTCCCTGAATATTTTGTCTAAATAGAGCACATACTGATGAGCTCAAGCACCCCAACGAGGATGGTCACTTAGGGTCCCTCATTTGAAGAATACACTTTTCAACATGTTTCTAAATATATAGTTTTCTGGCTGGTAAACAATCTACATTTTGTTTTATGTCCCTAAAGTGATTTACATAATCCACCTTTAAAAAATATTATAAATATTCATTTGCATGATAAACTATGATTAGACTGTAATGTCAACTCATACATTTCCATGAAGCATGTTTTCTTTAAAACACACATATGTGCACACACACACACACACACACACGAGCAACAAAGGAAATTTACATAATTTTTACTTCCCATTTGTTCATTTTAACTTAATCAACATATTTATTCTGAAATGTAATCAGCTGATGCCACACACACACAAAACACAATCATTTATGGAACTATATATATATATATAGTTGATTGATTTAACTCTTTAGTAACACCCTCAGTTTGGTAACATCAAGCTTCTTATATGAGGAAACAACTCAGGCTTCTGTTAAGGTCATATCCAGATGCTTTATATCATTGGACTTTTAAAAAATAAAATAACCTTTTTTATGTTAGAACAGTTTTAGATTTATAGAAAACTTTCAAAATAGAGTTCCCATATGCTTCATACAATTTTCCCTATAGTTGACATCTCACATCCATATGGTATATATTACAGTTAATGAACCAATATTGATACTTTATTTTTAAAATGCCCATAGTTTGTTCAGAGTTCCTGAGGTTTTATCTCGTGTCCTTTTTCTGCTCCAGGATACCGCACTACATTAATCATCTAGGTCTCTCTAGGGTCCTCTTGCTGTGACAGTTCCTCATGTTTTCCTCCTCCTGACAAGCTTGACAGTTTTGAGGAGGGCTGCTCAGGTATTTGGTAGAATGTCTCTGGTTGGGGATCGGCCTGTTGTTTTCATCACAGACTGGGGTGATGGGTTTTGAGGGGAAGATGACAGAGGGACTCATTAGGTTTTTGTTTTGTTTTGTTTTAAAGATTTTATTGGGGAATTGGGGGAGAGGAACAGCATTGGGGAATAAGGGAAGGGTAATAGACAAGTTGCTGTCCTTTTGTTCTTCAGTCTAGTTGTGGAGGACGTCGTTTCACTGGCCCATGTTGGTATGATCATTGCGTTCTTCCAGGGTGAGGCAGTTGCTCGCCGGCCATTGGATGCCACTCATGGCAGCTCACGGTGGCTCACGGCAGTTCATGGCGGCTCATGGCAACTCACGAAAGCTCACGCCAGCCACCGGCCAGCCCCACTGCAGCCTATGCCATCACCAGTGACTCACAGCAGCCCAGCTCCAGGTCGAGCTGTTGTTCACCATCTTAGCTGTAGAGGGCTCAGTGTCACTGGCCCTCATGTGGGATCCAAACCGGGGCCCTGCTGCTCAGAGCTGGCATCCCAAGCCAACTCCTAACCAACGCGCAGCTCGGCCAGCACTCATTAGGTTTTTAAATGTCAGTATTATTTATATTCATATCACTATTATTGATATCATTGTGGATCAAGTGATGAGTAGTAGCAAATGTTACAGAGACTGCTGTAAAATAAGAATAGATTGACATCCCAAGTGGTTTAGCCATTAGGAGACAACTGGTCTCCTCAACACGAACAATTGTCAGAGTCGTGAGGACAAGCCACGCTGTAGTGGGGTTAGTGCTGTGCAACAAAGCAAATATTTTGAGAAGCTTGAGAAGAAAGAGAGATTAAGAAGTAGTGGAGAAGTAAAATGGGGTTAAATGAGTTTTTTAGTGTTGTTGTTGCTTAGAGTGCTAAGCATGTTTCTAGACAGAGAAAAAAGAACCAAAGAAAGAACAAAAGTGTGTGTGTGTGTGTGTGTG
>NW_017731976.1:439243-444719 GCF_001890085.2 Hipposideros armiger | reverse complement strand
GAGAGAGAGAGAGAGAGAGAGAGAGAGAGAGAGAGAGAGAGAGAGGCAAGTTGTCCCCAAGGAAAAACAGAATGGGTCAAGGTCAAAAACCAGAAATGTTTGTCTTGAGCAATAGAAAGCTTCGTTCCCTGACTGTGAAGTAAGGGGCCGAGAGGGGAGTGTGGGTGGTCCCTGCAGATGTGTTCATAAATATCCTTTCGCTCGAACCCCTTTTGCTCAAGTGGTCCAGACTTGGGTTCTGGTACTTTGAACCGAAGAACTTTCACTGAGTTAGTCTCAGGAACTCCCGAGCCCCTCCCTTGTTGAAAATTACTGTATTTCTCCATGTATAAGATGCTCCCATGTATAAGACGCATCTTAATTTTAGGGCCTGAAATTTGAAAAAAAATGTATTACATAAAGTTATTGAACTCAAATTTTTTGTTTGTTTGTTTGTTTTTTAAGCTGAGCCATCCTGCCACCTGTTGGCAGCTCAGTGGCTGCTCAGCTCGGGCCAGGTCTCAAACCACTGTTGCTCAGAGCTCAAACTCTTGAGCGTGCTCTTAACCAGCTGAGCCACTTGGCCGGCCCTGAGCTCAAGTTTTATTCATCATAAGATTCATAAAATGCCTCATCACTGTCAAAACTCCCAACCTTTAGCTTGTCCTCATCTGTGTCTGATGACGAATCACTGTCTTCATATATTGCCTTGTCCTCAGTTTCATCTATAGCATTTGAAATCTACAACCACTGTATAAGACGCACCCAGTTTTTAGACCCCAAATTTTCACAAAAGGGTGCATCTTATACATGGGGAAATACAGTATTACTTGGAACTGGATCAGTTTGCTTGTGTCCTTGTCTCCACTGTCCTTATCATGTCCTGTGACCAGAAACAACACATCCCAGGGGACTTGGAACAGTTCCTGGGGACACCTTTTGTCCAGCTTGTGGTTTCATTCCCAGCACCAACCCCAGTTTGAAGCCAGCTTCTCCTTCCAACAGTTGACTCTACTGGCTTCTTTCTCCTTGCTGGATGAGGGCGATGCTGTGAAGTGAAAATGAGGTAAAAGTCCTCACCAAGGATCATTGTGTCTCTTGGTGTCCAGGCAGCCTCTAGCCACTGGGAACCAAAGATGGAGAAGTCACATGCCTTCTTCACCCTCAAGGAGCACCCACTCCCATGGTGTGTCATGGGCATGGCAGTGCCACGGAGCTGGGCATGGAGCGATGTGGGAGCACAGAGGAGGGAATGTGAGATGCTGAACGAGGATGGTGGCAAGTCCTGAGGTGGAGTCAGAGCACACGATGGCCGATGTGAACAGCGGAGAGCTACCAGCTGACTTGGTAATGCTGGGGACGTCTCTCGTCCTTCAGTTTCTGGCAGTACTTTGACTTAGGCCCCTTCCATCTTGATCGAAGGAGCTGCGGATGATTACATGGCATAGCACATTGGAGGGAATCCTGGTTGGTGCAGGATGAACCAAAGGAAAGTAAGAGTCAGTGTCAAACAGGTTGGAAAGACAGACATGCTTCTAAGACATGCTATGTCACAGAAGCACCAGCAAGGTCTGTACTCCGGTTTACCACCTGCCTGACCTCATCATTCACTGTAGGGTACGGTGCACTAGGCTCAAAGAGAAAATGAATGACACACTTGTCCAAGCCACAGAACATGAAACCAGCTACAGTAGTCTCCCCTTATCCAGAGTTTTGCTTTCCATGGTTTCAGTGACCCACAGTTTCAGTGACCCATGGTCAACCGTGATCTGAAAATATTAAATGGAAAATCCAGAGATAAACAATTCATAAGACTTAAATTGCACACCGTTCTCTGTAGTGTGATGAAATCTCACGCCATCCCGCTCCATCTCGCCTGGGAGGTGAATCCTCCCTTTGTTCAGTGTCTCTGCCTCATGTTGTCTCACCATGTAGGCGAGTGTCAGCTCACATCATCACAAAAGGAAGGGTGGGTGCAGGCCAATAAGATACTGACAGAGAGACCACGTTCCCATAAATTTCATTACAGATCATTGTTACAATTGTTCCATTTTATTAGTAGTCATTGTTAATCTCTTCCTGTGCCTAATTTATAAATTAAACTTTATTGCAGGTATGTATGTACAAGAAAAAACCTAGTACACACAGCGTTCCATGCTATCCATGGTTTCAGGCATCCATTGGGGTCTTGGAGCATCTGTCCATGGATGAGGAGAGACTACTCTATATCATTTTCTCTCTTAGATGTGTTATTTATGTTAGAAAATCAAGGGAATGTCTACACTCTGCTTGTCAATTAATGTAGATTTCCCTGCTCTCTGAGGGGAGGGACTGATTACAAGTGCCATCATGGGGTGAAGATGGCACAGTCTAGATTGAACAGTCTGTCTGTGCTGATTGCTCTAGCAGAGTGGTGTTTTGCATATTCAATTTGAGGCATGTGGATCGGTTACCAGGAAGGGCTCACCCCAGTGCTTGAGGATGCTGAGCTCCTCAACCGTTTTCCTGGAGAAGGCAGAGTTCTCTCAATTTGGAGTAATATTGCATAGCCTGTGGGCTCCCATATGTGGTCCAGCCAGGTGAGGTAAGAATGAAATCTGGCCACAAGTGCAGGGCTGTTAAATGCAATGGACATGCCATCTTAGGAGCAATACACTAGCAGGGATGCACAGATGTGGAGGGTGACTTTCTGAACAACCTGGGAGGCTTACCTCCTAGCACTCATGGCTACATGGCAGGGAGAGAGGGAACAGCAGCCCACAAGTATTTCTGAGGTGGGAGCAGAAATCTACTCTCACTCACTCACTCCAACAAATGAAACAATAGATATGCTTCCAGCCTTGTTGAATGGTTTTGAAAGAAGTCTGAGAAACACCCATGTTTGGAAAGTGGGGAAGCTAATAATTTAAAAGGAAAGTAAGGTTTATAGCTATAAAATGACCACAGAGCTAGAAAAAAAAACACCCAACATATGAAGTAGGTAGGATTTATCACATGGGGGAATTAAGAAGCTCAAGAAATGTCCTCTGCCACCCCCTCAACACACACACACACACACATACTTGAACCAAAACAGCATCTCATAGCCCAAAGGACCCATGTGGTGTAGCCACTTCCTCATCTCTGATGAATCTCCTGGCTCTGTCCCTCCCACTCAGCATGCTGCAGATATACCTGTCTGCTCTTTTGCTAAGGTGTGCTAGGATTCTCCCTGCCTCAGGACCTTTGCACATGCTCTGCTTCATGTGCCTTCAGGACTCTGCTCCCATTCTTTCAAGGGCTCACTTCTTCTTATCTTGAAAATGCATCTCCCATGGGAGGTATTTCTTGTCCTCCATTACCCTCTCACACCATCCATAGAACATATCAAAACCTGCCATTATTTTATTCCCTTTGCTTGCTTTTTGTTCTTAACAACAACAACACAATGAGTGTTTACTTAACAACATTAAGTTATGAAATGTAGGAGGAAATGTCTGTTTTTTGAGGTGTTCATTGTTGTAAAACTAAGACTGAACGTAGTGCCTGGGACATAGTATCAACTCAGCAAATAGCTTTTGAAGGAAGCAATTATTTCAACTTCATTCCTCATGCACGAGATCACACCATTAGTGATTTATTTGGTTGCAGAAACATGAGTTTAAACGTCAAATATCATGAGGATGTTTAAATACCTTTAGGACTTTATTGTGACTTCATTCAATCATATTATTTTTCTGCCAGAGACTAAGGTTGCTTTCATTAAAACTATGCATAGGCATAATTATGCATTCTTGGTATTTTTCCCTTTCTCTTTCCATAATTATATCAAATTATGTATACATGATATAAAATTAAAATTCCCTTTTTTATATCTTGCCCCCGAACTCTGACCCCAATCTCGCCCTCCCCTCCAAAGAGAGGCGACTTCTGTTAATAGTTTGAAATGTGTATTTCCAGACAATTTTCTACTCATTTATTGCTTTCTATTGTGTCCTCGTATTACTATCTGTTTTATTGATTTCTGCCCTTTTCTTTGTTATTTCCTATTCTCTATTTTCTTTGGGCTTATTTGTCTGCTCTTTGAGTGTATTCTGAAGTTGAGAGCTTCACCCATCAATTTCCTGCCTTTTTTTCCAGGTGAGCATTTAAGGATAAACCTTCCCTAAGTAGCTTCAGCAGCATCTTATAATTTTTTATATATATTTTTATTGTACTCCAGTGCTAAGTGTTTCAAATTGACATTATGATTTCCTTTGAGAGAAATGAAATATTTGTTTTTTAAAATTTTGCAGTATTTTGGTTTGCTTTGAGATATTTTGTGATTCATCCCTAAATTAATTGTACTGCAGTCAGAGAATGCAATTTGTATTAAAAATACAACTCTTCTAAACTAATTGATGCCTCAACCTAAATGCTTCCTCTGATCCAAACCCCTGTGCCTGGTGCCTCTTGGGTTGGGTTACCTCGTTCAGAACCACACTGTGCATCTCTCCTCATCCTTTCTGTCTGTTCTTCCAACCTTCATCCTCTTAATACATGTTCCTTCATCCCTCCAGCCTGTCATGCCACAAATATGAGCATCTTTGTTTGAAATATCCATTTTCCTTACCATTCTCATAAAACGATCTGTTTCTAACTTCAGAATATTTCTTCAGTTCATGGTTCTCACATGGGGAAAAGCCACTACAGCTGCACCCTGGCCTCCTTCCATTCTTGGTCCGTGACAAGCTCTCTCCTCCTGTGGACATTCGAGCTTGCTACTTCCTTTCTCTGAAATACTCTTCTGCTGCCTCTGTCTTTTTATTTTATTTTATTTTTCATGGGGGAGAGCATTTAAAAATTGTTTAACATATTACACCTACAGAGGAATGCAAGAAAGAATGTTGTTAAGTAAACACTCCTTGTGTCATCCATCAGCTTAAGGGTTGACACACCTCCTGTTTCTGAATGGTCCCACTGTGCTAGCCTGATGCCTCCCCACCCCCTTGGTCCTTTAGGTGACAGCTCTTGTGACATTAGTATTAATCATTCCCTTGATATCTTTATATTTCCAACATGTGTGTGTGCACGCATGCGCATGCGTGCGCGCGCGCACACACACACACACACACACACACACACACACACAGATCCCCCTAAGCAATAGATTGCCTGGTTTTGAACTTTATGGAAATAGAATATACTGCATCACTCTCCTGTGACTCATGTTTTTGATGTAATATTTTATTTTGGGGACGCATCTATATGGACGTGTGTAGTTGTAGTTCATTTATTTCCATTATTCTATTTTATTCTATTGCATGGTTGTCCTATAATTTATTTGTTCATTCTGCTATTGATGAATATTTATTGTCTCTTCCAGTTTTTTGTCTTTTTTGAACACTGCTGTTTATGAACATTTATGTGTATGTCTCCTAGGGTATATATTCTGGAATGAAACATGAGATGATGCTCACCAAGAGAAATTAATGTAGATTAGTGTTGGAGCTTTCAGGGTGTGTGTGTGTGTGTGTGT
>NW_017731976.1:365377-438923 GCF_001890085.2 Hipposideros armiger | reverse complement strand
CTTCTGGACGGCCACTCACTGCGGCTGCTGGCCGCTCACGCTGGCTGCTGGCTATATACAGTAGCCCATGGCAACCCACTGCCACAGGGGCTGCAGCCTATGCTGTTGCTGGCGACTCATGGCAGCCCAGCTCCAGGTTGAGCTGTTGTTCAGCATATTAGCTGTGGAGGGCAGTGTCACTGGCCTTCATATGTGGGATCCGAACCGGGGCCCTCTGGCGTCCCAAGCCAGTTCTTAACCATCAGGCCACTCAGCCGGCCCCAGGAGTTTGGATTTTAACTTCAAGTAGCCTGGCACTCACTGAAGAACACAAGGCCAGGCTTGGAGATCTATGAGTCAACAGTTTCCACACAGACTTGATGTCATGGTCAAAGGTAATCTCCCAGGGACAGGTACAGAGAGAGAAGAAAGCTGACCAAGAAGGCATACCCAGAACGTTAAAACCTATGTGGCTGAGGAGAGTAGAGGATGTTTCTTATGTTTTCCTTTTTTCCATCTCTTCATATTGGGAAGACAGAGCAAATATCTCTCATAAAAAATTGGGTCTGCCACACACTCCAAGTGTACTGACCCAGAGAATGAAAGTTATTTTATATTTTCAAACAGGTCTTCTGCTGATAAATACAAATCTAAAAAAATAATATTAATTCCAATGACACCATGTAGAGATAAAGTAGGAACCAAAATATGTCTCAAAAGTGTACAAATAAATGTGGAGAAACATTGGCAGTACCTCTGATTTGTAAACTGCTATTTTGACTTAAGATAGTTAATGAGAATTTTTTACATCATTAATTAGGATTATAAAATTTTCTTTTGAAAGGCTACCTATATATTTCAGTGCATGGATGAAGTCTCATTTATGTAACCAATTTTCCTATTGTTAAACAATATAAGTAATTTTGTAAGATTGTTCTCAGTTTTTATAACAAAAATCTGTTAATTCATTTCTCATAGGTCTCTTGCTTTTACTTTAAGAAGGATTTCCAGAAGGGTGAGTTTTTAGTCTAAGGTTTATAAACAACACACATTAATTCCTCACAGGCTGGAGGCTGGGAGGCCAAGATCCCGGTGCCAGCAGATCTGGTTCTAGTGAGAGCCTGCTCTCGGGTGACAGATGCGTCTTCTCATTGTGACATCACATAATGAAAGGAGAAGGGGACTACCTGGGCTCTCCTTTATAAGGATGCTCATCCTGTCATGAGGCTCCACCCTCATGACCTCATCACCTCCCAGAGGCTCCGCCTCCTGACACCGTCACATTGGGAGTTAGGTGTGAACATATGGATTTAGGGGTGACACAAACATTCAATCTACAGTGTCACACTGTCAGCAAATATTTACCACTTTCTCATTTTGTGTCAGTCACTGGAGTAGGTAAAGGCGAAACAACTACTGTTTATAGTGCGAACATGGAGAAGGGGGGGGAAACGAATATTGATCCGAATGCTTCCTGAGTCAGCGTGAGTTATTTGGTACGAAGTGTCATGAAGGAAGGTGCAGATACGATACGGGCTCCTCTGAGGAGGCAGACCTCTGCCCCCTGGCCTATGGGCAGCTGGAAGCAGAACTGAGGCTTCCTCCTCTCTACCCCTAAGACCGGGTCCAGGCTGGAAACGGAAGTGCCCACCTCTGTGTGTTGGATCAAGGTCCCATTGGCTTGATGGAGAAGGAGAGGGGAGAATACTGGAAGGGGGGTAGGAGAGGAACCAGAGAACATACCCCTGAGAAAATTTATGCTGGCCTTTTTGGTATTCAGTGGTATTTCTTCTGCTACTTACACATAATACAAATTTAAAAGAAAAACTGCAGTGAATTTTTCCGCAATTCAGAAAGTATGTCACCCTTTTAGAAAATTCTAGGGTGCAGTGAAAATTGGAAGGAAAAAAATATGCTTTGAGAAATCTACATAATGGAAGGGATCTGAAGCACATACACGCTGGAAATAACCTGTGTTGGTCGTTCTGAAATTTTAGTGGCTGCCTGGATGTTTTGAAAATAATTTAAAACATATTAGTGTGCTTTTCTTCCCCAGAGATGACATGTCATAGACATATTTTAAAATTACTTTTCCAGAAATACCTGGTGTAAGTGGCTCTCCAAATGTCTTGTTCAGCTGTCTTTTGCGCTCCAATGTAATCATTACAGGGACACTTATAAGTTCAGACTATTTGTTCTGAATCCTTGTTTGAATGAAAAAGTTTAATCCATGTGTTGCTTGACTTTTTCAGTTCTGCCTATTTCACCCATCCAAGAGGCAAAATTGAAAAGAAACAAGTAAACTCTTAATAGCAAAGGCTATTTTTAGTGCTAGAGGCAGAAACAAACAAAAGGAATAGGAGTGACTGTCTCCCTAAACTTGGCAATAAAGTTTATCAGCAAGCAATTCTAAACAGAAGGCTTTCATAAGGATATAAAATCAATGGTTTGTGGTTTGTAAACCACCGTCTGTTTAAGTCATCAAGCACCCTTTCTATTAGAATAGTAAATTAAAAGGTTTACAGGAACAGCTCAGTTTGGCTTCATTTAAGCGACGTCTCAGAAAATGAGAAGATTATTATGATATAGAAATCAATATTTTTCAGCTACAGAGATTCCAATGCTTGGCACACTTCCTTCTGCCCTCTTTCCCTCTGGCAGTCCAGGTTCTCTTCCTATAATCCTTAAATCCGCAGCTTATTCCCATCACCATAGAAACACCTGCTGTGTGATGGGTTTTGATCAGCTGCAGGCTCACCCTCTGTGGCTCCTGCCAGCCGAGCTTCCGCTTCAGACCCTGCTGTGTAGGACACAGGAGCCCATGGGGAGGCTGGCTAAGCACCCTCCTCATGTCTTCATCCTGCTCTCCTTAGGGAGAAACACATCCCTGTTTCCTTCTTTCTTGTATGAGCAGGTGCTTAAACGCCAAGGCCACAGTCCTTTTGGAAATACCTTTGATAACTCTGGCCAGATCTAAATTAATTACTCCTTTCCTTCCTTCCTCGCTCCCCTTGCTTCTCTATCTCTGTCTTCCTGCTCTCGCTTTCCCTCCCTCCCTCCTCCCCTCCGTCCCTTTCTCCCTTCCTTCCTTCCTTCTAGAGTGTCCTCCTTATTTTTCTTCTATCTTCTTTCACCATTGACCTCAGCATCACACCTGGAGGTTGAGAAAATAATCAAGGTTTGGGAAGACATTTTTCTGAGTAGTTTTAACTTAAACCACAACCTTCATACACGTGAGCATCAGTGTCTGTCATGATGGAGGGTTTTTGCAGGGGATGGTGATGGGTGGAGGTGATGGCTGTGCTATTTAATCTCAGCTCCAGTTTCAGGCACAACACAGAGTATGAACACAGAAATTCCTAAATCTATGCAACATGTGAAACAGGCACAGGTCACACACAAATATTAAAAGAGAGGGGAAGACCACATAGAGGCAATGGCTCCATTGAGTCATTACATCGATTTGGTCACTTCGGGCACCATAACTATGGATGAGGGTTGTGTCAGGATTGATTTGGCTGTGGCAAATGGTATTGATCATTAGGACAGCAAGAAAGATTAGATCCCCATATCACTGCACAAAATGAAGTGGAGAATTGTCAATTATCCTGTTAATTTGATCCACGCATAGTTGTCATTATTTCTCTGTATGTCATCAGGCTCACTTTTGGGGATGAAATATTTTCAGTGTAGGCCCTAAAATGCTTGTAAACACAGCCTGATCTTTCCTGCTAAATACATCTCAAACTTATGGTGCACTTTTAGCCAATTTGAGTTAGGCAAAGTGGTGAAGAGATAATGGCAAACATGAAATGACCAAGAAGTTGAACAATTAAGCCCAAGGAAGAAACAAAACACAGACTACAAGGTGCAAATGCAGAATACAAAATACAGAATACAAAGGGACAAAAAATAAAAATGCATGGGGTGGTTATGTAGCATATCGTTTTCAACAAAATACCTCATTTTCTGAAAAACTGTATTGGTTCTATTACAAGAAACAGATAGAATTTATTCATATCAAATATCTTGGCCTGATAGCTTCTAACCAAACAATGTAAATATGCGAGTCATATTCAGTGGAGAAAAGGGAGGGGTAAGATGACGTCTTGTTTGGAATAAATTGGACTGGTCACGCCTTTGCCCACCCTGGCCGTTCACATGGACACAATGCTACCTCAGCAACCAGCTCTGCCTAGTGTCATCCTCTCTTACTAAATATGCCCTCATTTGATCAGAATATCTGAGGACAAGTGTCATTGATAGTCACTGCTCAAGCTACTTAAGGGGCATCCCAGCCTCAGTGAGCTATTTATTTCTTATTATAGTTCCAGCCACATGCAAAACAACAACAACCCCCCAAAAAAGAACAACACACAAAAAAATCCACAGGGTTTGGGCTTTTTTTGTATTTTGTTTTTTAATGTTTTTGGTTTCCGCTCCTGGTTTTCAAGTTGGGTGGGACCATGCTAAGAACTTACAGCAAAAGCTCTTGACAATGAGCACCAATTTCCTGTCAGTCGCCAGTTCTGAAGATGAATTTAGGTTCTGTTCCCATTTGTATCTATTTGTGCAACTTGATAAGCAAGGCTTCTGTATTTTCATTTATCCCAAAATGCCTTTGTAAGCAGACTGCCTAAAATTTCTATCATTAGCATCACTACAGTGGGTCACAATAATTTATATAGTCGATAAAGATTAAAATGCAAATATTACTCAAGAGGGAAGAATCCATTTACTAGTAATGTGAGTCTTGTTCATTTATCAGATTAGATATTAGTGAACAGAACCCAAACAAATGGAAAAACCTTCTCTTTGCTCCTCCCTGGTCGAGGCCAAGGTCCGAGTGAAGGCACTGGAGAGCCTGCAGTGAATGAAAAGAACCAGAGAAGGTGTTCACACATGTGTGTCCATGCATGTGTGCATGTGCGTGTGCGCACACACGTGTGTGAGCATGTGTGCATGTCTGCACATGTATGTGTGGTGCACACATGTGCGTGTGTGTGCCCATGTGCCTGTGTGCATGTGCATGTGTGTCTGTGTGAGTTAACACAAGGGAAGTGGTACAGAATCCAGGTTCCATGGGTGTCTGTTTTTCATAAGGACGGGATCCAATCTTAGTCACCTGCCATGCGCTGTAACTCTTACCCCTTCATCAGGCTCTGCTTGGAGCAGTCAAACCTTTCCAGTGGTCCAGGTGATTTTCTTTCCTTCTAGAGACACAAATTTCATCTGATTTCTTCTGGGTCCCAAAGGGAACCCAGGGCCTGTGAAGAGTCCTATGCACATCTCAAGAGGAACAATGTCACTGGCCAAGCATGCCACACTTGAAGTATGTAGCTGACCTGTACTCTCGTGGACATGGACAAGGTCCCAGTGCAGTTACTCCTAAGAGGGTCAGTCCCAGAACCAATTTAAAGGCTGCTGAGCCATTGCTTCGGTTCTCCCTGTGGATGACTGTTGAGGTGACGTGATGTACTGACCATCTGGGATTGTGTGCATGTTACTCTTGTAGTGGAAGTTGATGGATGCTTACTGTAGAGACTTTCTGCAGACTCTTGCTCCCACGCCCACTTGTCTAAATTGGTGCTAAATGAAAAGGCTGCCTGCCATTCGAAGGAAATTCTACAAACTGAATTTCAAACACCTCATAAGGTACTAAAAATTACCTCAAGCTTTCAAATGCCACATATGGTATAAACATAGATTAGGTTGCAAATGCAGCCCGGCCATTGTTAAGTCTATGATATGTTCAAACAGTGAAGCTCCCCCTGTGGAGGTGCCCACTCACTCATGGGCATGTGACAACTGTTCTGGGGCAGTGGTCTGCGTCGTCTGGTCTGTTTTGTAGGCATGCTCACATCCCCTAAGAAGGTGACATCACCCCCACACAGAGACCATTCTTCCTCCAGTGCCAGTCGATGCCCAGCTTTGCTCCGAGCAATTGTGTGGACACCACCAGGCTTCACTTTAAATCAGAGAAGCAGGAACAAATAAAACTGGATGGCTTTCAGTTCCAATCATGTCTTCTTTTACTTCACTCCAGCCAATATGTTATCGGGAAATAATGGATTTTTATCTGTGAAAGTGAAAAGAGCAGGTTTAAGATTTTCAAATTAAAAAATGTTCTCCTTCTGCATTTTATGTGGTAAATGGAAACCTCTCTTGATGGAAAGAGGAGAGTTTCGTTATATTCTAATGTGAAAGAGTTCTTTCCCAGGTAGAAAATCTGGTCCATTTTTCTCCTGAGAGGATGAAGGGCTTGGTGGGCCTGGAGGCTTGGTAGGAAAGTTCACCACCTGTCCCCACCGTGGGCTTTTACAGCGATGGCAGATCATGGCCACTTCTTTCTCACCACAGGGAGCAGTCAGGGCCACTGCAGGGCACACCGCAGAACTTGTCACATGGGGCCACGCCACACACTTAGTAGACGGGGCTCAGCCACCTGCCCCCTGGGTGACTCTCTCCCTAGTCCTCCTGAGGACTCGGAGCTCATCCTCGCTTCCTGGGGTTCCTGTGCTGGAAACACAAACTTTTCCTTATGACTATTATTTTCAGAGCAGTTTTAAGTTCTCAGAAAAATTGAGGGGAAGGTACAGAGATTTCCTGTATACCCCTGTCTTCACACACCTCTCCCGGTCAATGTCTCCACCAGAGGGGACATTTATTACAATGGATAAACCTGCATTGACACATCATCATCATCCAGAATCCACAGTTGACATTAGGGTCACCCTTGGTGTTGCCCATTCTGTGGGTGTGGACAAATGTCTAATGACATGTGCCCAGCATTCTTGTGTCACACAGAGTACTGTTCTGTCTTGTTATGTCCGCTCAACCCCTGGCAATCACTGATCTTTTCCTGTCTCCATAGTTGTGCCTTTTCCAGAATGTCACTGATCTGGAATCACAGAGTATGGCCTTTTCAGATTCACTTCTGTCAGTTAGTCATATGCATTTAAGGTCCCTCCATGTCTTTTCATGACTTGATGGCTTGTTTCTATCTAGCACTGAGTAATATCCCACCATCTGGATGGACACAGTTTATTTATCCATCACCTACTGAAGGGCAGCTTGGCTGTTTCCAAGTTTTGGCAATTAGGAATAAAACTGCTATAACATCTCTGTGCATGGACAAAAGTTTTCAGCTCCTTTGAGTAAATACCAAGGAGTGAAATTGCTGGATGGTAAGAAGACGTTTAGTTTTGTGGTGAGCCACCAAGCCGTCTCCCAGAGTGCCTGCACCATCTGCATCCCCCACAGTGACTGAGGTTCCTCCTGCATGTGGTGTCGACAGCATCCTGGATTCGGGCAAACAAAAACATTTTAGACATGCAGTTAGTATATTTCCTTTTCTGATTTTCTTCCTACAAGAACCACGTGCCAAGAGTGAGCCCTTCCTCATCCTAAGCAGGGCGATTCCTGCATGGCTGGCAGCTGGTCCCCTTTCTAACTGATGACAAGTCATGAGCCGCTACAGATACCACCAACTGAAGCTGAAAACGAGAAGGCTTTCACCTCATTTCTTTGAATTCATGTTGTAGCTTTCGCTTAAGATGAAAGTCTTCCATTCTAATGGCATGAACATAACAGCTCATTTGTTTATCCTGATAGTTTCAAATAGTGTTCAAACTGGTCTCAGAATACCGTTACTGTCAGTATTACTCACCAGGCACCAGACGCACTTTGTGATTTCTTTGTGATTCTTTTTCTGCTTTTCTCACACTAGGGTTGTGTAACAAAATACCGCATTTTAAAATCAGTTTAAGCAATTCTTCTCTTTGTGGTGAAGACTGCAGCTTGAAATACATTAACTGGTTTCAATTTGTGTTTGATTTTTTACGATGCTGCCTTTCCCCCTTATTTGATTTAATTTGATTTTTAAAAGTATGTAGCATTTTTATATGTTTCCCTATCTAAAATTATAGAATGAGAAGCATACAGAGTAATTTACTTTCCCTTCCTGTTTTTACCTCTTTTCTCCATCCCTCTATCAGCAACCCTTTTATGTGAATTTTCAGTGTTTTCTTTTTATTGTTCCTTTTGTGAAGCAGATAAATATTTTGTGACAGAGAGCAGGAGCTTAGTAATGGCTAATTATGATGACTCTCTTTCCTTGTGACTCAGATGAACGGAGGCCCAGAAAGATAAGTGGCTTGCGGGGGGCCTGTGGTGGGCTACAACATGCTGTGTCCAGGTGGAGCGCTGGCTTCTCGACCCCACATTGGATCTTTCCCAGTGGGCTTCTCTGTGCTCCTAACACAGGCACATGTCTAAAACCCTCTTGTAATTACAGCCATCCCCCCCTTATGCATGAGGGATACGTTCCAGACCCCCAGTGGATGCTTCAAACTGCAGATACTTCAGAGCTCTGTATATACTGTTTTCTCCCATACAGATGACCTATGATAAAGTTTAATTTATAAGTTAGCCACAGTAAGAGATGAACAATAACTACTAATAAAACAGAACAACTGTAATAATATACTGTAATAAAAGTTGTGTGAAGGTGGCATTACTAAGGGAAGTAAGAGTTACTTGAACACAAGCACTGTGATACTGGGACCCTGGATCTGATCACTAGGATGCCTGCTAAGTGACTAATGAGTTGGGAACATCTACAGCGGGG
This sequence comes from Hipposideros armiger, assembly GCF_001890085.2. NCBI lineage: Eukaryota > Metazoa > Chordata > Mammalia > Chiroptera > Hipposideridae > Hipposideros > Hipposideros armiger. The sequence continues at coordinate 430,315 of NW_017731976.1, read as the reverse complement.
AGACTCTGGAGAAGGGATGAGTCCAGTCCTCAGAGGGAGGGAAGGAGTGGAACAACAAAAGATGTCATCATGTTACTCAGAACAGTTGTGCAACTAAGAACTTATGAATTGTCTATTTCTGAAGTTTTCCACTTATTAATTTCCAAGGGCCGTGGACTGTGGGTAACTGAAACTACATGGTAGAGCCTCGGCTAAAGGGGACTACGGAATGGTAGAGGCCCAGCATGTACTGAAAATGTCTCTCTCTGTGCTCGTGTTTATTCCCGGATCCAATATTCCCTCTTTCACTACAAATGCACACCTATGTGATTTCTATGACAAGTAGTGAGAGGCTGAATGCTTCTGGTAACATTCCATTTCACATACATTTGATATGTAGAAACAGAGTGAACTAAGCTGGGGCTTGAAAATTGGTCATCTTTGACAGTTGAGTTAACTTCGGCTCACCACTTTGACTAATAAATCCTCTTCAACTCGTGACAGATCAGTGCAAGCGGCTGTCTAACAACCTTTGGTAATTGGGTTTTCCTACCTGCAGTAAGTCTGTTCTTGCTGGTATGCTAAGAACAGATAACATGTAATATGGCCATGGGGCAAGGTGACCTTCTATGACATGGTCTCCATAGTTAGATGACAGAGGGCCAAGAGAGCTTTTTGCCTCCATTTCTCCCTTTGGTTTTCTTTTTGGCATTCTTCCTGCTTTCTCAAAGTTAAGATTATACCCAGAGGTATATGTTTGTAATTAATAAATGGTCTTTTTCTGCAAAAATATTTTAACCCTCTCAATTTATGTCCGAGGAGACATGGCCCAGATTCTTCCTCTGTATTTTTATCTACTTGAATCTGTAAGAGTTGATCGACTTACAAATGTTTCTGGAAGTATGATCTGCTCCTCGGTCATGAATGTGGCATTCTACCCAAACATCCGGATTCTCCTTTCCCTCGTCTACTAGCCACGGAACCCTCCGCGCCTTAAATCTAACTGTCTCTCACCATAGGCACGGGTGCACGTGGTGGGAGGAGGGGGCGGAGTTAGCAGAGCTCCCGGCAGATGCAACCTGGGAGGTGAAAACCCTGGTCTGATGTATGGGGGCCGTTCTGAGCAGAACAGAAGTGCAGGACACGTGCTGTTAGGCAACCAGCTAAGGAGGCAAAAAAGTAAGGGGCGGCTTTGGTTTTGGTTCCGCCTCTTACCGTGTGACCCTCCCCAGTTAACCACTTTAAGCCTCAGTTCCTCTTCTGCATAACAGGTATAATAATAGTACCTTGTGTCCAGGAAAAGCAATATATGAAAGGGATGATGTACACAAAGGATTTAGCATAAAGTCTGGCAATAGCAAGTTCTCAAAAATGCTAATTACCCATAAGGGACACTGAAGATACATGCGGTAGTGTCCTCAGCTCATGTAACAATGGGGCAAATGAGAAAACTCAGGTCAGGTGTGAAGAAAAGGGTCGATGATTGATTCTGTGGGGGCAACAAGATTTAAGGAGGAGAGATCACAGGAGATAGACTGCAGCTTGCACGTTGGTGCCCAGACCAGGTGGGTGTTTCCGGGTCATCTCAGACATCCAGGCTTCTGTGGGGATTGCTGCTGATGTGGCCTAGGGTCACCGCACTGCATTGGCAAAACCTTACCAGATGTCCACAAACACACTTTTAGACTAATTTTCACATCTTTACATAGCAGCCAGTCCTGTATCTCGAAACAGCTTCCTTGAAGTCTGTAATGGCTTCACAAACTAGTTTCACCATTTTCCTGCTATTTGTATTGTGAAAATGGACTTTCTCATTATGTCTCAGGATTTTTTTTTCTCCACTTGTACTGATGCTGTCAGAATAGCTGGTTAGGGGAAGAAAACAAACACAAATGTGAAGATGCTTGCAGGAAGGTCTGTTAGTGGTCACCCGAGAATTCTTTAAATGCCCAAATCAATGTTTAATAACCAATTTAGTAAGAGCTATAGAGACTACGTGTTTTATCTTGTTGTTATACTCCTCATGACTTTAAGGGAGTGAAGGTGTTTTATGGAACCAATAACCTTACTTTGAAATACTGGTCTTTCAGATAAAATAAATAGGTTGGATTAAGTCTTATAATACCACTGTCGCTTTTATTTGAAAACTGAAAAATATCTCCCTTATTCTAATCATCGCCATGTGGGTAATAGGCTTAGACTTTTTTAAATGAAGTCTTGGAATAAATATGATCGAAGCTTACAATAATTAAAGATACAAGGGATGGCACATTGGATTATCGATGGAAGAGTTAAATATTCAAGTCTGTAGTCTGCCAATAAACGGCTGTTTGATTAAAGTTGACATTTAACTTCTCTGAGTCTCCTTTTTTTCTTTTATAAAATAAATAGGTTAGATTGGGTGGTATTGAAGACCCTTTCTAGTTTCTTGCTATGTTTCTAGGAAAAGAAACAATAATGCAGTCTAAATTGATAAGCCTAGCTCACTAATTCTGGGATTGCTAATCTTAGAATCACATTATTATTAAGTGTAAAAGATGTGTATTTAAGGCTAAAAAACACAATAGTACTATTTTACAAAGTGAGTAACAACATTTTGGAATACATTATTTCCACATGGATCACATTTTCTGCCCATTTAGTGGGGATACCCGCTAAAGGGATAGCAAACAATAAGAAAGTGCAAATGCACGAGGACAAACAGAATGCAGGAGTGCGGTGGGCACTGAGAGAGCTGAGCTACGCTGATGGACAAAAGAACTGTATCCACAAACTGGAAAAAACCCAACCCTCAGCATCTGCAGAACCCCCGAGTTATTCAGGAGGCTGGAGAGGTGCTCCGCTGAGTCAGGGGAGAGAGTGTGTGTATGGGGGGGAAAGGTTAACAAAAGTGTGTGTGATGGGTGGTGGACCTCCAGCTCCCTCTCCACCCCACTTCCAGAACCCCAGCCATCAAGCAATGGTCCTCAAGCAGGAAGCTGCATACATCTCTTTCTGGACTAAAATCTGGAGAAAATGGGCAGCACCAGGGGGAATGCGAGGTACTATCATCTGCGGAACCCCAAAAGCTCTTCACACTCATCCGTGAACTGTGAGGCCCCCACTCACAGAACTTCCAATCAATGCGTTGAACTTCGTCCTCCATAGCAAGTAGACAGCGAAAGAGAAACAGACATGAAATGAGAGTTTCCAAACATGAAAGAGAAACACCAAATTAAACAGAGAAAGAAACCTACAGGAAATAAAGATAATAAAGGGGGAAGAGAATGCCATAATTTTCACGCTTAGAGAAAATGAGATGAACAAGAGGCTATTAAATAAAAGAACAATCAGAATATAAGAAACATTTTGGAAATATATGGACAGATCTTAGAAATTTAAAATGTAATAAAGAAAATAAAAGAAAATCAGTATAAAAGTTGGAAGATAAAGACAAAGCTATCTCTCATATAGCGTATAAAAGAGGTAAAAAAGAAAATTTATGAAAATTATAGGGCAATGCAAAGGTCCAAGATCTAACTAATAGTAATTCCAGGAAAAGTGATGCAAGGAAAGGGATTGAAAGAAAATTATTAAACTTTAATATAAGATTGAGCATCAAGAACCTGAGGGCTCATTAGGTGCTCAGCCCATTGAAAGAAAGAAGCCCAGCATAAATATAAAGTCTTAGAACTCCAGCGATGAACTAAGTATCCTCAAAGCTCCTAGGGAGGTTGTAATGTTGGGGAATAAGTCACATGCAGAAGTAGAAATCAGAATGGGGTTGGAGACTTCACAATTAATTTGGATGGTATAAATGAATGACTTATAACTGAGAATTGTACATCCACATAAGTTTTACTCAGGCATAGGAAATGGATAAAGATATTTTCATGTCTCAAGACTCATGCATTTTCTTTCCCTTCAGTTTTTCTTTGGAAGCTATCATAGTACTTGTTTCAGAAATAATAGTTATTAGTCCGAGAAAAGCTTGGAAACAGTGGCTGTCCTACAGCCGAGCAGCATGGGCCACCCCCAGGAAAGGAGCGGAGGGCAAGCCTGGGGAGTGACGAGAGGAGTTCCAACTGAGACAGGGGACAAACTACATGGAATTGGTTGATGATCTGATAAATCTGAGTATTTGGAAAACTAGTGAGAAGCATGGACTAATTTGATGGGAAAAAAATAAGAAAATGTAGATGGAAGACTAAGCAAATGAAAAATAGAAAGCAATTATTAACTTCAGGGAAAACAAACTCAGTTGTGATCACAGACTATTAGCTTGTGCTGCAACGATCAACCTTGGCACAATTGAAGTCATGTAAACACTGACTATTGATTTAAGCAAAAGTTGTCACATAACTCTAGGAAAAATGAGAAATGCTGGTATGAAAGATCTACATTTTCTATGCCATTAGAGGAAGTTCATCAATAATGATTAAAATTGATAAATCAAGAGATAGCAATTTAAGTATCATATTTAAAACAAATGAGATAAAGACAAGGATAAATTAAGGTGAAAATAGTCTTCCCCTGTGGTATTATCTGTAGCAATGGGTGGTCTGACAATATATGTTTATAGTCATATGCCTTGTAGTATTCACAGGTAAACCCTGAAATCTCAGAGATTTAGCACATTTCACTTAATTTCTCACCCAGATCTCTATAGGTGGGCAGTTCTCTGGGGAAGTTCCCTTTAAAGTGGTGACTCAGAGAACCAATAGGCTCATCATTGTCTTACCACCTGAATATTGGCACTTCCAAGGTGTGCCACCGTGATGGAGAGGAAAGTCCTAGAGAGTCATGTGGGTTTTTTGGCCACCTTGGGCTAGAAACAACATGTCAGTACATTGACCAGAAATTGTGGCATGACCCCACCTAAACACACGTGTTGTTTACATTTTTGTATGTACACCCATGAAGAAAGGAAGACTGGATATGGGTTGCATTGTCAATCTTTACCACATTTTAATTTAATATTTTAATATTATTTGATCTTTACCAACATAAATATGCTAGTTTGATGAAAATAGCAATAAAATATACTCCAATAAAAATAAGTTCATGGATGACAGGTCCATAATAGATTATTACATGAAATTAAGACATTGAAATAGATTGCAAGCGACAATCATGACCTTTCTCAGTTTTTTCTTCCAAGTCATTGCTGTTGTCAGGGCACATTGGAGCATGGCCCTACATACTTTGTCAATTCTGATACCTTTGTAACATTGAGATTGCTTAGAAGAGAGTTAGAAAAAAAATATTCAGCTATCACATGTCATATGTGGTAAAAAGTAAACCACAAATAAATGGGTCATACCCTTTCTTTACTGCCATCTTTCCAAAATACGAATAATGGTCACAAGAGTTCCTATGCATGGCTCACCCTAAAAGTGGTGAGACTCATAGCTCCATCAAATTGAGTCATTCTCTCCCCTTACACATCAGGCATTTTCTGATCTGTGTGAATGTGCTGTCATCATCCCATCCACTGAAATGACCATTCCCACTTCATGAAATAGTTTGAACTACACTTCCCCTATTTAACTTCTGATATCCCAGGAGATATGTCTCTATTCATACAGAAAGTTTAATCTGCAAAACTAAATTGTCATTATCGGGCCACGTATCAAGCGTCAGTTCTGTTACTGTCTTGTGCAGTTATTTAAATCTTTTTTCTTTGTACTTTCACGTGTTGATTTACTCTCTAGGTCTGTCTTGTAAGATCCCTGGGGGCCAGGAATGTGTCACATGTACCCTCTTCCCTCTCTCCCCTATATGCACCCTTCCTCCTGCCTCCCTACACGCCCCGCTCCTACTCCTCCAAGGATTGCAGCAGCATTTGCACATTTATTATGCAAATAAGGGATGCATAAATACTTGTTTTGAGGACACAAATGTCTGGTCCACAGAGTAGGTGTGTGAGCAGAGTAGCTTAGCAAGTGCATTCTGTCCCACCACCTGGGATCCTGCAAACAGCTCCCGCAGAACTGGAGTCCCCACTGGTTCTAAGTGTCTGGAACGCAGAAAGCTGTCTAATTATCATCACTCACTCTTGCTTTTCTCTGCTTCTCAGGATATTTTAGCCACCACAAGTTTAAGAGAGCAAAGACATATCTTGAGATAATATTTTTAAGTACCTTTACTTTGAGAAATATTGGTCAAGTAGTGCTCTTTTCCTCAGATACCCGCTGTTGGATGCTGAATCTTAAAAAAAACACAAATACTTCGTAAGTGAAAACTGCCTTTTCCATCAATGCTTTTCATGAATTCTTCTGAAACTCTCTATCTAGGAGAGGATAGGGAAGAAACAGAGAAGAGAGGAGAGAATCCCAGGTGAACTCCAGGACCAGTGCCAGTCTTTGCAGAGGCCATAGCCCATGGACACCACACCCATGCTCCCTAATATCACTGTGAGCTTCCCCACAGCCCCTTGGGGATGACATGGATGGGGGAGGAGGAATTTGCTCCCCTTTGGCAGGAAATACATCCCAGTGTCTCTGTGCTGGGGTCAGTGATACTTTGAGGAACTAAACCATCATTTTCAATGACTTTCCATAGTTTGGTGACTTTAAAACAACAGCTTTTTAGTTTGCCATGTTGTTGGTTGACAGTGACTCCCACGAACAGCCGTGAAAACAAGGTCCCAAGAAATAACTTCTTATGGCTTTAAGTTTGTTAAAGATGAGCTTGTGTGATGTCGTGGTGGGCAGACAGAGAGGAAACAGTCTGTAGGAGCAGAGGGAGGGTCTGGGGGCCCACAGTCCATGTGGGTTGGTGGTGGGCGGGTGGTTTGGGCCTACAAGTTCTTCTTTGTCATGCCCTCCGGCCCCCGCTCAAACCAGGGAGTTATGCAATATTAATAAAGATTCAAAATCTTTTCATTATTGAAAAATTACACATAATGAACAGAATTATATATTGGTTTCCCGCATACTTAGCATGCTGCTTCAACAATTGCCAACATTTTGCCATTCTTCCTTTATGTCTGCTACCCCACTCCTCAACCCTGATGGCTTATTGCCTTTATTACCAGTTTTATATATTTATACTGGGGGTTAGGTAAAATTTACACACATGGACACATAGTATGGCATCCTCACTCCATGCCTTTGCACTGGGCCCCTGGTGATCCCAGCATGTGTTGTTCAGTTGTCTACCAGGGTCTTACCTAGTGGTCCCAAGCCTCACGCCTCTGTCCCTCTTTCCTTCTGGAATACCCCCTAACTTTCTGGCTGGTCTGTGCTCTGACACCTTAGCCAGCCCAACACTTGTGCCCTGAGCCTCACACAAGTGAAATGGAACATTGTGTGGCAAATATCACGCAGGGAGAATTTTGGAGCAAGTTGTATGTTAGCATGGGCTTTTGAATGAGAATTTTCTTCCCTAATCCATATGATTTTAGATGGAAGCACAAGATGGCTAGGTTTGGTTATTAGTTAGTGACTTAATTAGTAAGTTTGTCTTCAGGAAGTGTCTTAACTTTTGGCTAAAATTGTAACATTAGCTCCCTTGAGGACTTCCATTACTATTACCACTTTTAGAATCCATTGTCACTTTTAATATCACTTATTATAAGAAAAGTTCATTTTGCACTTGAAGACCCTGATAAATTGTATGTAAATCAAGCGTCCATCAATTTTAAATACCCACAGAAGCCTCACTATTTGAAGGAAATGTGTCTCTAAAATTAACTATCCTAAAACACTAACTTTATTCTTGTTATTGATTTGTTTGGTTTAGACACACACATGGGAAGCATTAGATCAACTATTGTTAGTTACTTCTGATTCATTTTAGCAAATGAACGTTGAAAGGTGACTTGGATGAAATGGTTAGGTGTCAGCAGGGAAGACTACGGTAGTTCTTGACCAAGCACATGATTGCCTGTGCCTCCCACAGTGAGGGACACGAGGCTCAGGGTGAGGGCTTTGCTGCTTTCACCGGTGACCTTAACCCTGATTCAACACTGGTTCAGCTCATTACTGGAATCACTTTAATTTTCTCACGAGGGGCTGCCTCTCTCCCATCTTGATTTTTTTTTCAATAAAGAAAAGGCATAAAGAGACTCCTCTAATGGGTCTGATTTGTTAATAATGGGTTTTGTTCAAAGCAGAAATTGGTCTTGCAAAGGGTGTGACCTCGTTTATCCTCCTCTCAGCTGTGTGTGCAGTGGCAGCTTCCTCTGTAACTCGAGCTCACTTCACCCAGAGAGGTAATTACAGTGGAAATTAAATCTATGGACTGTGTCCTATTGCCTGTTACCTGAATGATGCTGGAGGGGCTGGCTCCCGTGTGCTCGCCCCTTGTTTAGAAGATTCATGTTTATCTAATGGGAAGTCAATATTATCGTCTGGGAAAGAGTCGGGGTGCTGCTAACGACCCATCAGGGATGGCTTTTCCAGCCCGAGGCCACGCCTGGGTGGCTCCCAGACCACTTAGCGGCTCTCAGACCCCATCTCCCTCTCACGTCAGCTGCTGCAGCCCATCACTCATCTGTCTGCTCCACCGCGGCAGAACTCAGTGTCCCATAGTGGGTAGAGCTAAAATACTGTCCAGGGAGGACTGTGGTGACAAGGGACTGGTGCCAGCCTGTGTGTACCTAGACCTCATCCTGTCCAAACATGAAGCTGGACTCCTGCGCTGGGAGAGGGAGCTGACCACAGACAAACAGGTCAGTTTGTATTTCGAGAACCCAGGTCTGAGCACATGTAGAACTCTTCCCTCTATGTCCAATTTGAGATAGGTAACATGATATAATCCATGTTTCATACTAGATGATGCTGCAATATCATAATATAATAATATTGTAATATAATCCACGTTTCATGCTAGATGCTGCTGCAATACCAGGTAATGCAGTATTATGGTAACATGATATAGTCCATGTTTCATACTAGCTGATGCTGCAATATCATGTAATACAGTATTATAGCAATGCGATATGATCCACATTTCATCCTAGATGATGCTGTAATACCAGGTAATGCAGTATTATAATAACCTGATATAATCTACATTTCATACTGAGATAATGCTGTAATATTACAATATAATATTGTAATAATACAATATAATTCACATTTCATACTGAGATAATGCTGTACTATCATAATGTAATATAATAATGCGATATAATCCACATTTCATCCTGGGGTAATGCTGTACTATCATAATATAAGATAATCCATATTTTGTATTGAGGCAAAGAGAGTCTAAGAGACTTGATAAAAATTGTGTATATATATATATATATATATATATATATATATATATAGTTATATAGTTAGTCAGGGTTCCAGAGAAACAGAGCCAATAGGAGATATGACATTTGTTCAGTGTAGGAGAGAGAGAAAGAGGGAGAGACAGAGAGAGAGAGAGATGTTTATTATAAGGAATTGCCTCATGGGAATATGGAGGTTGGCAAGTCCTGAGATATTCGGGTGAGTCGGCAAGCTGGAGACCCAGGAGAGCTGATGGTTTCTCTTCATACATAAAGCCAGCAGACTCAAGATCTAGGAAGAGCTAATGTCATCTTGAGTCTGAAGGCAGGAAAGAAGCTGGTGTTTCAGTTCAAAGGCCGCCAGGCAGGAAAATTCTCTCTTACTTGGGGGATGGTCAGCCTTTTGTTCTATTCAGACCTTCCACTGATTGGACAAGGCTCACCCACCTAGGGAGAGCAATCTGCTTTACACTTTACTGATTTTTACTCATCCAGAAATACCCTCCCAGACACACCTAGAATAATGTTTGACCGAACATGTGGGCCCCTAGAGTCCAATCAGGTTGACAAAAAATTAACCAGCACATGGACTGTTTCCACGTTTGGGCTAGCTACCCACATGGCCGAGCCTCAGGGAGCATGTGTTTACCTTCTCTGAATGATCACTGTTAGAGTAGAATGAAATGGCACATGTAATGGGACTGCAAAGGCCCAGTGCTTAGCAGGTCCTCAAATAGTCACCATTTCATATTGCCACACCTGTATTCCCAGCCTGGCTCCCCCCAGCTGCTTTCCTCAAGAACCCATCATCCCCAGTCCATAACTAACTCTCCTGCTCATGTCACCTGCACATTGATGACATATCATGTGTACATGTACTGTCTTCTGCATCCTACAAGCCCTTTAGCTCCATTTCCAGAAACGGGGCCCATATTTTACATCCAGTTGACAGTTGTGTCCTGAGGCTTCTGTGTGTTGGAAAAAGTTATCCAACATTGATTTCTCTGGAAGGTTAATTAATCTCGCTCCCTCCTCAGGGGATCCGGTTCCCATTATTTCTACCTAGTGTTTATATCTTATGGATGTTTTAGGGAAATAGGGCCTCTGGGTTCAGCGTCTGCTCCCTTGTGTAAAGACTCAGTCTACCAGTCTCGGGAGAACTGCTGGGTGTGCACGATACTGGGGACCGAGAGGCCAGAGTTGAGAGGCAAGATGCACACTTGCATTGTCCCCGTTTCTACGGCAGACCAGAGAAATTAGCAGGGCGGGGAGTGGCGGCAGGTGGCAGAGAGCCTGAGGCTTGTGGGTGATGCAGCATCCAGGCTGCAAAGGCGTTCCTGGGCCCAGCAGTCACCTCACAAGCAGGAGGCCCAGGCTGATCTGCTGACATAAGAAACACGTAAGAAGAGACGATTTATGGACAGATTCTAAGAATTCACCACAGGACAATAGCAGAAAACCTGTCCCTTTTTCAAATACATGACAAGGTAGGTGCTCCAAGTGGGAAAAACCCCAGAAGGAGCAAATGAGAAAGGATGGCAGAGCAGAGAATCGTGGAAACAAAGAGCAGAAAGTGAGATAGTGAGAATGGAGAATTCGCCAGAAGAGATGCCCTTACACCCGCCACAGAGGCCCGCCGTGACTAGGGCCTGCCCCTTGTGTGACTTCTGCTCTCCTGTGGGAGCCGGGGTCAGGGGTCAGCAGGCACATGCACACCACACAAGACTCCAGCTCATTCCACCGCCCACCCTGCTGTGGGCTTATGGGCACATTTCACATTAATCATACATGCATGGCACTTCCTGTTTAATCACTTGGCAATTATCTGGTTTATATCTTCTGTTTTCATCTCCTAAACAAGATTTGCCTCATCAGATCTTAAAATTGCATTTGACATGGTAACAAAGAGTTGAATTATTTGTTCCCCGTGAATGTCATTATTTGCCATGTAATTTCCAGGAAGACACAGCTTCCAAGGATTCATAGAGAATTTATGATGCAATCATCACACTCGCCACAGCCCTCCCTTCACAGCTGAGATGGCCAGTGAGGTGGTCCTGCCAGCTGGGGCATTGAGCTCCATCCAGTGTGGGAAGCTGTGTGCTGTTAGAGGTGGCTTCCTGAGAGCTGGAACGATGCTCTGTGAGCATCAAGACGCCAGCTAATTTCTCTTTGTGTCCCTCTCTTTATCTGGAACTTGAAGTAGCGAGAGAGAAGGAAGGTTGTAGTGAATAATTAGAAAGAGCCAAAAAGGATTAGGATAAAAGACAGATGTCCTTGTGTAAGATGTCAACGTTTGGGTTCAATTCTCCCACCTCTTAGGAGAGAGAAGAGGCAGGGTTCTAATACGGGCTGACACATGGGGAGCCCATTCCACATCCTTCCACAGGAGTGCAAGGGGACTGGAGTAAGAGCACAGCCTATTAGACCTCACTCTGCTGTGGAAGGTGAAATATGAGAAACACACACACACACACACACACACACACACACACACACACGTGCGCTTTGAATGGCCCAACCCTAAATTCATAACCGCAAACCTAGCAACCAAACATTTTTCTAGTCTGTTCACACTTTCATTGTCTTCAAAGATTTTTCTTCTTCTTACAACCTCTGCAAGCCTGCCACCTGCCCTCACGGGCTCCCCATTTTGCACAGCTGGTTAAAGGAATCATTGGAGAATGTTTGGAAAGGCCCCTCATCCTGAGCCACTCGTCTCCCAAACTCTGCACCAGGGCACTCTACTTTCTCTCCTTTCCATAAAGATCCATGTGTCTCACCTTGACTGCCAATTACAAATACTTGGGGGCTTTTAAAATGAGCAGGTTCAAGGGCACTTGATGAGCACCAGTGTTAAGTGGAAGGGCTGTGGCACTCCAGCCTCTCCCAGGAGTACAGCTCTGATACCCCTGGCCTGCTGCCTCTCCCACTCCAAGTCTTTGCCCCTGTCAGTTGTCACAGCGATGCTTTGCCCAGCCTACCGACTGGAAATCCCAACCCAGCCCAGCATTGTGTGTCTTGTGCCTTACCGCATCTTTCTCATGGCACTGACCATGGCATGCACTATTTGAGTTCTCTGTTTGGGTCTTTCCCACTAGAATTACAGGTCCAGGAGGGCAGGGACTTTTCAGGTTTGTGTTTTGCTAACAGCTCGCTTTTCTGGAGCTTAGAACAGCAGGATCAACTCAGGAGCTCACTGCTTGTTTGTTCAATGAATGCATCAAAACAAACATATATTTAAGAATGAACAGAGTCAATCATCCCATGAGCCAACATTAGCTCTATCTCAGTGGCATACACTAGAAAACTGTGCCTCCACTTGCAGGAAGCAGTCAGAGTGCTGGTCCCTGGGGTACCCCAGCTCACAAAGCTAGGGCCACTCCAGTCCTGTCACACACCTGCTCAGATCCATCCTTAGCTTGGGTGACAGAGTCCCCACTTGAGTCTTATTTTATGGGATTTACTCGAAAATTGCTAATAATGCAACTGGAAAACTGAAAACTTCTAAGGGCCACACTGTGTCTTTTTTCTGCATTTACCCAGTAAATTGCTGGGGGTTGTGTTATTTTCGCCTTTATTCTTTTTGCACACATGTGCATGCACACATACACACACACGCGTGCGCACACACACACACACACACACTTCATCTTGCTGGAAATATTTGCTTTGGACAGAAGAATGTAGATAAGAAAATAAGTCCTTATCAATATGATCAACTAGATGTAGCATTTAGCCTAGTTGAGATTATGTATATACAATATTTACATATTTTTATATTATGTGTTTATACACACACATATTTTTTTTACCTCTGTTATGAAAAGCTTAAAACATTGGGTCTTCGCAAAAGTCATGATGCATATTTGCAACAGATGACACTAGTTCATTTTTGGAAGTATTAGAGTCATTTGCATTTGTGTTATTGCTATGCTTTTTGACAGCTGACAGTTCTAGCTTCACTCTAAAAAAAATTAAAGGATTTGTTTGAGTTTTGGAGATTTTACAACAAGTTGAAGATGGAAGACCAAATTGTGCATTTTTGTCATATTTTACTCTTTTACTTCCATAAAGGGAAGAACGCACATCAAGCTTGTGGAAAGTTGCATCAAGTTTACAGTGACAATGCTCTACAAGAATGTCAGTGCCAACGATGGTTCACAAAATTCCGTGCTGGTTATTTTTATCTCAATGATGCTTCTTAGTCAGGGAGGCCCACCGATGTTGATGATGACAAAATAAAGGCATTGATTGAGTCAAATCCACGTTACAAGACACGAGAGATTGCAGAAACATTGAACATCTATCATTCAAGTGTTCACAACCACCTGAACAAGCTGGGATACATAAGCAAGCTCGGTTTTTTTGGGTTCTGCATGAACTCAAAGAAGTTCATTTGACAGTGAGTATAAACATCTGCAATATGCTCATTAAACATGAAGAAAATGATCCTTTTTTGAAGCGACTGATCACTGGTGATGAGAAGTGGATTGTTTACAACAATGTGGTGTGCAAACAGTTTTGGTCCCCACTTGATGATTCATCTCAAACAACATCAAAAACAGACGTTCATCAGAGGAAGGTTATGCTCTCAGTGTGGTGGGATTTTAAAGGTGTCGTGTTTTTCGAGCTCCTACCAAGGAGCCAAACAATCAATTTAAATGTGTACTGTCGGCAATTGGACAGTCTGAACGAATCCATCATCCAGAAACATCTAGAGCTTGTTTGTTAATTGTAAAGGAGTTGTGTTCCATCACAACAATGTGAGACCACACACAAGTTTGATCACCCGTCAAAAATTACTGGAGCTTGGATAGGATGTGTTGCCATACCCACCATACTCGCCTGACCTTGCACCATCAGACTTCCACTTGTTTTAGCTCTCTTCAAAACTCCTTGCATGGTATATTGTTCAATTCAGATGAGGCTGTAAATCAGCACTTTGTTCAGTTTTTCACAAATAAAGACAGGTCCTTCTTTGAACAAGGAATTATGAAGCTCACTGAAAGATGGCGAAAGGTTATCAAACAAAACAGGCAATATATCATTGAATGATCTTTGTTCTTTATATAAATAAATGGCCTTTGAAAAATATAGACAAAATAACGTCACGATTTTTCTGAAGACCCAATAGTAGAGAGAGAATCAGGACTATTTCCATGTGCATGTGTGTGCATGTATGTTCGTGTGCGTGTGAATGTGTGTGTGTGTGTGTGTGTGTGTACTTTTATGTACATTTAAGAAACACATCCCTTGTTCCACCAGCAGCTGTAACTGTTACATGCCTTTGATTTTTAACAATGTCACATTCAGTAAGACAGTCTTTAAACACAATCTATTTGGTTAGCAAACACGGAAAGCTGTGAGATAGCACATAATGCAAACTATTTCCAAATTGGGTTCAGGAATTAGAGTGACAGAAGGAATGAATTCCAGGTTTGAAGAGCAAACATTAAATGTGGCATGCTCATTGCTGGCCAAGTTGATTAGATTAAATGCCATATTTTTATGCACAGTTTAAATATTGAGCTTCAGCTCTACTCTTCTGATTAAAGTTGTTTGCTTCACTGTGATGATTAAATAAGAGTTAATAAATATAACCTTTGTTTAATCCATTGTAACCAAATTTCTCTGTCTTCCTGTAGGGGGGAAAACAGCTAAAGAAGGGCCTGCAAATCAGGATTACGAAGTTGATAATTTTATAAACCTAAGGATGAGAAACATTATTTATTATGTGCAGTGTTTCTCACAACAACAAAACATGAGGTAGAACCTAAATTCCTCAACAGTGAGAAAATAACCAGGAAGTATAAAATTATTGGAAAAGATTTAAAATGATGATTTCCTATGTTCATGATATTAGATTTATAAAATTTGCACAAAATTTTATTTTTGTAAAATAATCTATCCGTCTTACCAAAGAATGAGTATGAACTATTTTGACAGCAAAATGTCACAGTTATCTTCTTGTAGTCCAATAACAAATGATTTTTATTTTGTTGATTTTTCTACAATTTCATCATTTTTCAAATTAAATGAAAATTAATGGCATGATTTTTAAAATCAAGGGAAAGCGTCTCCATAAAGGTATTTGCATATTGGGGGAGTTTTTTTGTTTTTTGTTTTTTTTTTAAAGATTAAGGTTATTTTTATTGGGGAATTGGGGGAGGGGGAACAGACAAGTTGCTGTCATTTTGTTCTTCAGTCTAGTTGTGGAGGACGTTGCTTCACTGGCCCAAGTTGGCACCATCATTGCGCTCTTCCCGGGTGAGGCAGATCAGTCGCCGGCTTCTGGACGGCCGCTCACTGCAGCTGCTGGCTGCTCACGCTGGCTGCCGGCTACATAAGGTAGCCCATGGCAACCCACTGCAGCAGGGGCTGCAGCCTATGCCGTCGCCGGCGACTCACGGCAGCCCAGCTCCAGGTTGAGCTGTTGTTCAGCATCTTAGCTGTAGAGGGCAGTGTCACTGGCCCTCATATGTGGGATCCGAACCAGGGCCCTCTGGTGTCCCAAGCCAGATTTTAACCATCGCGCCACTTGGCCAGCCCATATTGGGGGAGTTTTAATAAGAAAAATTTTAATCCAGATTAAAAAAAAATTTAATCCAGGTTCTATCACTGATGATTGTTTGGTTGGGATGACCTTACCATTGGTTGGAATTTGCATAAACACTCCCAAGGTTTAAAATAAATGCATTTGTCTAAGATTGTTGCCTGGGAGAAGGCACCTGGCCCATCAAGACAGGTCATCCACAGAGACGTGAGCCTGTGGTGATCCTGCCAATTGCCCTGTCACCATGAAATCACTAGTTGGTAGCCAGGGCCCCTTGCTCTGGAGGAATAGGAATGCAGAAGACCTCTACAGAAGACGGCAGTATTTTCCTACTGTGTTTCCATGTCAGGAAATGAGGGCTGAGGTCTCCTGCAGGGGCAGCCAGGAGCACCCCTGTTAGTGGAGAATGAATGTGCAGACCCTGCCTCTGACAGGCCTCAGACTGCAGCTATTAATATTAATAAAAGAAAAGACTGAAACCTCTGGACAGTTTCAGTCCTAATTCCCATACCCAAGCGGGACATGGCCGCAGTGTCCACACACACCCTTGAAGGAGCATGTGTCCTTCTCCACGTCATCCCCTGAACATCCCATCACGTGACAGCTTATAACCTGGTTGGGAGGAAAGCAGACATGTTCAGTTCACTTTCTGGATAAAGATGTCAACCTCAGCACTCACATTTTGTGGAATAATTAACAGAACATTCCCTTATGCCACTTCATTGCCCACAATGCTGGGGCAGACCAGACAGTTTATCCTTACAAATGACGATGCTGCCTCCAGAAGCCTCGATGCTTCCTGATGCCACGTCTAGGAATGACACCACACAGCTCCTGTGTTTGAGCGGCATGTGCTAGAATTTTCTGGGTCTCTACAATAAACTTATTGATTTTTTTAAAATGAGGAAAAATGAGAAAATAATGGAAGCTGAAAAAAAAATGCCACCTATCTGGAGAAATTCAATGCATGCTCATATTTTGGCTGTTATCCTTTCCGCAGTCTGCTGGGTGAGTCTAGGGGATTGATGACATGATGGGAAGGACATATATGAGAAGTCAGTGCAAAAACTTTTTTCCGCACCCAGTGTTAAGCTATTGTGTGCTGGTTGTCAGGTGGTAACTCTGCCAGGTGGGACAAGGTGGGTTCCTCTCGTGTTTTATGGGGAAGCAGCTGTCTCCTGACAGTTACATAGAGTGGGGTCTGTTCTGGCGGGTGGCACACTGCCAGGTTCTCTTAGAGATGTACAAAGGGAAACTGGGGGTCTACCCCAAAGGCAGAACCCACATAGATTGAAGGGCAACTGTGGCCATTATGTAACTGTATGGGAATCACTGCGTTTGTGTGTGTGTGTGTGCATGTGCATGTGTGTGTGTGTGCATGTGTTTGTATGTTATTTTATTAAGGAAAGGGGTCACAACTTTCATGAAGTTTCCAAGGGTTCATGGCCAAGTTAAAATGAAGGTCCACACAATTCTGATTCTGTCAGCCTTGGGGAGTTATTGCAATACAACAAAAAAATCCTGAAGGATGACTCTGTGCTACAGTGAACAAGATACCTGAGCTCTAGTGAAGCCTGACAAAAGGCTCACACCAAGGGGGTTATAATTAGGGAAGAGGATATGTAACATGTGGCAAAAGAGAGAAGTTACTTTTCTGCAAGGGGGTAGGAAGAAAGCCTGTCAGAACGGACATCTTGAATGCAGCCCTGAGCCAGGAAAAATTCAGATAGCATGCAGGGAGATAGGTGGCCATCATAGGCAAAGGCGAGGGTACAGAAAACACGGAGCTGTGGAAGAGTATGGAACATAAGGGAACACTGCCGCACACATCAGACACTGACTCGGGAACAGTGCCACAAACACAAGACATGGGTTTGAAAAGTGAGGGAGCACTGTCCCACACACAAAGAACAGACTAGGGAAGTGAGGAAACACTGCTGCATACACCAGACACAGCCTCGGGAAATAAGGGAACATGCCACACACACCACACACAGACTTGGCAAGTGAGAGAACAGTGCTCCACACACCAGATTCAGACTCGGGAAGTGAGGGAAGACGGCCGCACACACCCACAACAGACACGAACTGGGAAGTGAGAAACACTGCCACACACACCAGACAGGACTTAGAAGAGCAAGGGAGAGCTGAGGTCAGATTTGCTGTTTTCATTCTCTCATTTACATGAACCAACAAGAACTGGGCAACTGCTGTTATCTAGAAGAAGCTGACTTCTTGGTTTTCAGAGGTCACTTTGAATACCGTTAAGGTTCACAGGAATTGTGTTATTTGATACCACTTGACCAACAGTTGGGAAACCCACAGAATGTCCTCCCATCAATCAGCTTTGTTGTCATGTGGGCGCTCGCCTGGATTTACCTGGCACTGTTGGATGAGCCAGAGTTCTCTCTCAGGATATCGTGTTCCATGGAAATGGCCTGAGGTCGTCCCACCCAGATTTTAAGCACTCGTGTCTTTCCTGATGTCACCCTAATTTTGCTTGTTCATATTGTTCTAAGCTAGAGTAAATGTTCCCTGGAGGGGAAAAATGTAAAGCTTGTCACAGAGCCTGTGTCTGATTCATCGCCTGACCTTACAGTGCTTTGTGGAGTGCTGTGCACCCTATGGGTTCTTTATAAATATTAATTGCATTGAATGGGTTGGAATTTACTCTTGGCTTATTTCACAAATAGGTTAAGTGAAGATTAACAACTTCACAGCAGTCCTAGCCAACTGAATTAAAGAATATCTGTGTATATCTGTGATGTCTTGAATTGGCACAATAAAAGTGCTCACTGGAAAAATCTGTAGTTGGGGAAAACTGTTTCTTTGCTCACACCAACTTGCAACTTGCTGTGAGCCTCGACACCATGGTCCCCATTTCCCCCTTAGCAGCATTTCTTTAAAGATGTACCAATTTCTCTACATTGTTTCCTAACTCATTTTGACAAGAAAACAAGGTGAAAGCAGACATGGCAATCCCACAAATTAGGGATGTAAGGCTCTGCCATTAAAAAATCTGATGCTCTTATTTCAGGGGTCACTGTGTAGAACATGTGACTACATGAGATGCCTGGCTCCCTTTCTTCTTCTTACTTTGATTAATACCTTTCCACAAATGAAACAACGGATGAAATGCAGGCTACCTTGACTTTTGTGCATCTAACTTTTATATGGACGGTTTTCAATCTGGGGCTGTAAGAACTTCTCTGTCCCCTTGAAAAGAAACTGACTGGGCTTACTTAAATGTCACACATGGGAAAGTTACAAAGATGCAGCATCAAGAACATTTTTAAAATTTCATAAAATTTCCTAATTAATCATGATTAGATTGCCTTTATTTGTCGTCCTCTTATGTTTTTAAAAATCAAAACGCTTCCTCATTAACACCCCTAACTTTCTAAGCTTGTATTATCCTTTGCCTTATGTAGATAATAGACATGTCTTGTGACAAGTGACTGGGGTCAATAAGGACTGGAAAAAATGTATTATGTCTTCATGCTGTAGGTTTGTAACACATATAAATATATTAAATTCTCTGAAAAGTTTGGCATTAAAAAAAATATGAAATTATTTTCCTAACATTTGAGGGGAGAATACTTAGCGTGAAAAATGTACTATTTTGTGAAAACATGATCAGCCAGTTTAGGAAATGTGTTTTAGGTCCAAAAGACCTCTTCTCCCATACTCACTCATTCTTTTTATGGAACACTAATTCAACTGCTCTCCTGAGTTCAGTTGGAAAATGAATAGTTCAAAAATTTTGAGATCAGGAAATTTTTCATGGCTGAATCCTATTTATCTGTTTACACTCAAATTGGGTGTTTCCCCAGAGGAGCAGTAACTTAGAGACATATTCTGACATTCCCAGTTTTTCCTCCCACACCCTAAACAGTTCTAAGCAGGAGGCATTGATTTTTAATAGCACATCTTCTCAAATAAAATGTTGTTAACATCACAAAAGAATGTCTCATCAAAAGAAACTTCGGATTTTGCTTCCCTAGCCAGCTTGGAGAGAGAAGGTGCTTAGCTGTCAAAATATTTAGTGATTTAGTCCCATAGAAAATGGGATTTGGGTTTGGCCACTTCTGACACTTTTGGGAATAAAGTTAACCCTGGTCAAATTCCCCACAGTTTTCCTGATAAGTGAAATCAATTGAGAAGTATTGTACAATGGGAGAATTCTAAAAATGGTGCATATGCAGATATAGATGTAGATAGATAGATGATTAGATAGATAAATAGATAGATAATAGATAGATACATATAAATGATTTACTTCAGAAACAGAACAAAACAGAAAGTTTTTGCATTTCCTTCTCAGAAGCCTTATGGAAATATAAAACAATATATATATAAACATAATAATAATGTTTTAATATTAAAATATGATGGCATTGTAATTGGAAATTTCTATGGGTGTTTCTCCATCTCAGGTTGGAAGGATTTTTCCAGGTACAAAGTCATGCATATTCTACAATATGACTTTACTTCTTTAATATCATCATATTAAACATGAGGCATGTGGAAATAACCTTATTTCTGGATCTTTCTTGAACTAACCCTGAGAGAATCGCTTTAGCACTCATTTTAGCTCTTACAAGTCAGCATTAGTTCAGGCTGTGGTTTTAGATGGGGGCTGTTATTTCTGTCCACTCGTCTTGGATTCACGTGGCCATGGAAACATGGCATTTAACCTGCTTGCTTGAGAGGTTTATGAGTATTAAGAGGGCAGCTTCTCTTTAAGTTGGTGTTTCACTCAATTTAATAGATATTTATTGAGTTTTCCAAATGATGTTATGTGCTGGGAATAGCAAAAGTGAAAGGAAACCCTTGTTCTCAAGGAAATTCTGTCTAGTGGCTGCGGGAGAAGGGGGGGTGTCGTGGTGAGGTGGGGTGAGGCCGTTAGAACAAACACCTCTCACTGTGGTCAGAGTAGGGCTGGTGAAAGAAGGCTGAGGAGCCAGCTGGAGATGCCTGCAGGCACTGACGGGCCCACTCAGGAGAACAGCCCATTCAGACCTGAATGTGAAAATGACCAGTCCCACATTGTGAATTTTAGAGAAAGTAAGCTGTATGAAAGCAAAAGTATAAGAAGACAATATAATTAAATTGAGAGCAAATTACAAAAAAAGAAGAGAGAGATCACGGATATCCTAGAGATCTATCATGTAAATTAGGTGAGGATGATCTTCGCATAAGGAGTCACCCTGGCAGATCAAAGACCACAAGCTGACATTGCTCAGGGGCTGAGAGTGGATGTCAGGCCCTCTTTCTTTGGCCCAGTGTCTGTGGTGGGAATAAAGCCTTCAGCTTGGCCCCTGGAAGTGGGAGGTTATCCAGCCCCTAGGAATCCCACCCGTTCCTCCGAGGTGAATGTTCCGACCCTACGTATGAAATGAAAGATTTGAGGAAGTCAACTATGCCTCAGTTTTTTTCAAGTGTAAAATGGGGGTGCTTTGTGCCCCTTACCTTTGACAGCATCCTTAGGACACAGCCAAAGTTCCGGGACTGTTCACTGCTGTCATTAGTAGCACTATCACCATGACACATAAGTATCATAAAAAGCAAGTAACATTACAAACATGGATATTTCGTCTTAAACATACAAGCAACTAAAACATCATTAATTTTCTGTGGATTCTACCATTGTGTGGGCCTTAGTGGGGTTTGATCTTGTGAGCTGACATCTCTATTACAATGACATAACTTCAGGAAAAAGTTTTCTATACAGGGGTATGAAGGAAATGGATAAAAGAAAGAAAAAGAAGAGACAGGTCTGCCGTTGATTGAAAGCCTTTTTCATGTCAAGAAAGAAGTGTGTCTAGGGAGCTCCATCCTCTGCCTTAGGAAGTATATTAAATTCTCAATGAGCTTGCGGCATCTAAAACAATTTCAAATAAATGCCTATGGAAAATCACCAGGCGGATAGATGCATGCTCCTGTCTGGCCAAAGGGAGCTGACTTCAGGACATGGGCAGTGACACATCGGGAACAAGCTGTCAGGTTTAGAGAAAAGGTATTCTAAGTGACATTGTGAGGGTGCCAAAGATTATGTGGTTGCTGTTTGCACAGTGGCTGTCAGGAAAACATGCAGGGTGGAAAACTCTATTTCTTCTTGATACAAAGAGTATGGAGCATATCGACAACTTATAAATGAACAATCCAGTTTTAATTTCAGACTAGGGTATTTTTTATAGTGTCTGTGAGAAAAACTCTGTAGTTAATGTGAAGAAAATACACAGCAGGTTTAGGGGTGTTCCTGACCCAGAGCATTTTGCTCTATGTGTGTGAACCTGGTTCCCCTAGTAAGAAGAACCTGGAAACATGGCAACCCCATGTGTTTTTTAAATATACCTGATACATGGAAATTATCACCTGGGTTCAGAACCAGGTGAAGGGAAGGGGCTACTGCCAGCTCTCTGCCAGGACATGGCTTCCTCCGGCTTTCTGCATCTGCTCGTGGAGGACGGCCTTCTCTCCAGATGCTTGTGGTTTGGGGGAACGAAATGCCATTGGGGCCTTCAAGTGTACTGAAAACCAACAGTATTAACAAAGATACTTGGGCTCATTCGGTTGGTCACCCGTCACTCACAGACTGCCTACTCTCAGTCGGGCATTTGTATTCTGACCAATAAACAATTCCAAACAAAATATGAAACAGGACGAAGTTTAATAAATGATGCATGTTAAATGATTGCACCCACCATGGTTTCTACTGTTATGGAGAGTGTTTTTCAAGGCTGATTTCATGACACGTGTGTAAGTAGCAGATGTCTTATGAGGAAAACTGGCATTTGAATTGTGGTGGGCAGACATAGATGCTCTTAGACGAAATCATTAATTTGGTTAAACCAGTTATTCCTGGCATAGGTAACCATTTACATACCCTTGAAGAATCAAAATCTGTAAGATACTTTATAAGCACTTTAAAAAATAATTAGAGATCAGAATAAAAGGCCCTGGTTCTATCATCCATTAAGAATAATAATATTAAAATTTTTGGTGAATTGGACACAGAACAAGGTGTCAGTGAAGGAGTTAAAGGGCCTTAATGACTATGTGATTTGTTGATTAAATTTAAGAGGCTTTGAAATTTGGCTAAAGGATCAGAAATCTCCTTATATCCAATGAACTAATTTTAGCCCATGATTAAATCATGTTACTGGGAAGACCTCAGAAAATGGGAAACTACTCAGATTATAATCTGAACCGGGAAGTATTTTCTCAAAATCCTCAGACATCCTTTCCCAAGGAAGATACAAATGGTAATGACACTTAACCTTCTCATCTCCAAATTATAGATGATATGCCAATTTCCCTCAAACTTTGGCCAGTTTTATTCTTAATAATGCCAATTTTTTGTGTGTGTCAAATATCCTATGTTAAAACAGGAATGATTTAGCAAAAAACTTTTCTGTCACGTATCATCTCCCCATAATATTCCTTAATTGAGACCATGGCTAAAAAAATTCAAAATTGCCTACAGCATTTATATGTATTAGTTAAATAATAAGCTTTTGGTAATTTAGAGAGGAGGTGTTTATAGGCCAGACTACTAAGTACGTAAAGATCCCAGAATTTTGATTAACATTTACTTGAAATACCACTTAGTTATTAAGGTTGTTTTTTTTATTTTTACTTTTTAAAAAAATATTAATTAATTTAATTTTTTTAGCTGAGCCATCCTGCCACCTGTTGGCAGCTCAGCGGCAGCTCAGCTCGGGCAGTGAATCGAACCAGAAACTCTGTTTCTCAGAGCTCAAACTCTTGAGCGAGCTCTTAACCAACTGAGCCACTCGGCCGGCCCTTAAGGTTGTTTTAGAGTCTTGCTTACAGTATCACTTTAAGACTCAGAGGGTGACTGTCTGAATTCCTGGTAAAGCAACTACTGGTCCCAAAACCATGAGGCAAGCTCCTCTTTACCACACTCCTTTCCATATTGAATTTTCCATATTGAAACAAGTAGACACCAGCTCTCTGGCCAGACAGCCTGGAGGATACATCCTGTTTTCATAAACACATTTTGGGTAAGTCGTCACCCTGCTAGACTCCTTCTGCAGTGCTGGGCCATGTGACCAGGGTGGAGCTGTTGTCACCACTGCCAGTGACGTCCGAGCAGGACCCACAGGGAGATAGCCCCATGAAACAGGCTCGGACCAGTCCCCTTCTTTTCTGAGAACTGGGACTTTGGAACATAGGGAAGATGCTTGGAAACTTGTGAACAGAAGGTTGCATTGAGTTGGGACAGAATTTGGCCACTGCGTGCCATTGAGTGGCCATGTGCTGGGTGCAGGCCCAGACCTGCAGTCCCCAGGCCCAGGCTCCATCCCCCCACCCGCCTTCTTGTTTCCTTTCCAGGATTGCCCTGCTGGCCTCTTACAGCCTCCCACCCACACCACTCCGGTGACCACCCAGCCACCATGTTATTCCTTGAAATCATGAAAACCTTACGAAGCAGCCTCTTTCTTTATGTTGATTATATGGCCTTATTTTTACTTCTCAGTGATGATTGTACATAAAGAACTGGTCAAGTTGTAGGTGATCATCTCTACATGAGCCTAATTTAAATGCTTTCTAACAATTATTCTTTGTTTATATTAATTAGCTAATGTTTGACTTTTAGCCAGCTTAAAGGAATACTCTTTGTAGAAGTAACAGAATGACATTTACAAGAGTAATTTTTAAAATTGGGATGTATTAGAATCAATAACTAAAAAAATGTTCTTGTTTCTTTATATGCTACAAGGTTTGGAGTACATTATGTTGTACTTCCCCTTCTACGTTGCTCCTAATACATGCTGTGGCCAGTGGCAGTGTGCTGGCCTCTTCCATTCATTTTCCAGAAATATTTCTCCGTAATGATTGGGTACATGAATAATGATTATGCATCATATCCGCTCCCTCTTGTTAGCCTTACAAGCATCCTGGGAGATGTGTGAGTCCAGAAATAGACATATCAATTATTTTCATGACTATTTTAACTCGTGATCTATTTCTCCAACAGAACACCAACTGTCAAGTGCTAATTGTTACTGGGCGTTGTTGTTTCTTTCCTTAAAATGAGCTCACAAACATATTTCTCTTCCTCCTCTTTTACATACAAATGTGAACACACCCCTGCAGAAAATGGGCCTTTGTTGTCATACAAAACTATTTAATCATGTATTTTTCACTTTTTTGGTTAAAAAAAAAAAGTATGAACATTTAAGTAAAAATGGAAGTAAAAGCCCTGGGAATATATTGGTTAATTATTGTAAGTCAACAAGCTTCTAAGACGTGTTTTCCTTCTGAAAGTTGAGAGACGGCTATTCTAAAGAATAGGCATCGATCTTCCAAGCAGAATTCATATTTTGCCTGAAGTCCTAAATTGCAAATTGTATTGCAATGTAATGCCAACTACGGCATGAGAACACTTTGGAAACATCACAGAAAATCACAGGGGGCTGTGAGTTCTGACTAAATTACAATTGTAACTCTGCCACTATCTTTGAGGGCGCTTGTACCATTTTTAAGTAGCCACTTAAATATATACCAGGCTAATGATGAACCTTTAGCTCCAGATTCACATTCAAATGGAAAGTTTAAAATATTTTGAAATTATTTAATGTAACTGTTAGCAAGAACAACAGTATATGGCCCAGGCACGTATAGAAGCTATTTTCCAGAATGAGGCATCGCGTAAGGCTAACTGAACTCGGCTGAAAACCAGTCTGTGCTCAGCAGGGTCCCTAACAGGTTTCCACAGGAGCCCTTGGATCCGTGCTCAGCAGGGTCCCCACCAGGTGCCCACTGGCGACCTCAGATCTGTGTTCAGCAAGGTCCTCACCGGGTGCCCACCGGAGCCTTCAAATCTATGCTCAGCAGGGTCCCCACCGGGTGCCCACAGGAGCCCTGCGGAACCAGGATTGGCTATGGGGATGTAAGAGGGTTGGCCGGGCACACGGGAAGGGCCACCCCATGTGAACAGCTGGTCACCCCCTGGACTATACCAGGGAATAGGGGCTCCCCGTCTTCAGACTTGACTTTTAAAGGGCAGCCAGTAATTTAAGTTTGCCTTGTAAAAATTGAAATTGCTGGCTTTATTTTCTGACACATAGGATCCTGCTAAAGGAGGGCTTTCTCTCGGTCTTAACTTGAATCCTGGCCTCCAGGCTGTGGCCTCTTAACCAGAAATCTGAATAAAAGTCCTAATAAGAACAATAACATTTTAATTTTAAAATACAAATGTAGTGCAAATTGATTGTATTTGGAACAAACTTCATCTGAAACATCTTGTAAAGACATGTGCTCAAACTTTTTGACTTAGTGGTAACCCTGTCAAGGAAAGTTAATATGTCAGAATTGCCAATTACTGACAAGCAGATTTTGGTAAAAGCTTACGGAAAGCTAGATTGTTGGGTCAAGGAATTGCTATACTTTTAATTGAATACTATCTCCAGGTTACTTTCCTAGAGAGTTGTATAATAGTAATTCTCAGTCTTACTATGGCAAGTATGAGAGTAACTTTTTGTCCACAATCTTGTCCCTACAGGAGATATTATGACTTTTAGAAAAGTTTTGTGATTTCTTTCAGTGAAAAACAGTATCTAACAGTACTAACTTTATTTCTTATTCATTTTTTAATGAATTATCACTGTGTTTTAATGTATCAGTCAATTTATTTTTCTCTTTTAGATATTGTTAATATATTTTTCCTATTGTGTTGTTTGTTCATATTTATTAGTTCAGAAAAAACTTTGTTTAATCTTTTGCCTGTTTTATGTATTCTACATATTTCTTTTTAATGTGTTTCATTTGTCTTTAATCATTTTTGTCTGAGACAAATATCTGCATTTTCTCTAATGGATTTGGAAATTCTTATCTCATTCAAAAAGTAATTTTGAATTTTTCCCCTCTAATAGCCATAGGGGTTCTAATTTGGCTATATTAGATCTAATAGATAATTTTGTGTTTTCCAATATTCATACCCATTGTTTCACATAATTTATTTTTATAATTATTTCATGGACATCAACAAAAGGCGTGTATGTTCTCTGGAGAGTGCAAGTCCTTCTGTTCCAATCCCTTCCCTCTCCTCATTTAGCTGAATTAATCCTTTTCTTTTCTATTCCCTCCCCTCTCCTCTCCTCCCTCCCTTCCCCTCCCTCTTCTTACCTTATCTCTCCTTTGCCTCTTAAATTCTAGGGTCTCTCTTTTAATATAACCTTGCATCCAGATCCCTTCATTATAATTATCACACTTGTTACAAATCCCAAGCTTATTCAGCAACTTAACTATCCAACTGTGTACAAAGTGTCACTGTCTTCCTTACGTCCTTGGTTTACCTGGAGGGCACCTCCTCCTCCAAGCAGCCGCAGGTGTGTGCCAGAGAGCCCGCCTCAGTGAGGTGCAGTGAGGCCTTTTGTCCCCGATCCCTCTGGCCGTGTCCTTGGCGAGCATCAACCTGTGTGCCTGTACATCAGCGACTCTGTAGGCACTGAGCTTCCTGAATCCTTAGATAACGATACAGCCACACGTGTAGAGTCTCTGACCGATTTGTGAACTTCAGAGTCTGTATGAAATCTTAGATTGCAGCCCCATTCTCTCACTGAGCTTGCTTGTCTTGGTTTCTGTATTGCTCTAGAAAGGAAGATAGACAGTTAAATATATGCGGCTACACTGCCATTTTTGCTTATTTTTTTGAGAAACAGGAGCAATTGTGCAAACAGGAAGAGATTATGAGCTGTATGCAGATCTCGAAGCTTCTCAGCTTGGTGGGGGAGGGCCACTGTGGCTTAGGGCTTCTTTTGAGCAGAAATAATAATAACAGAAAACACAAATGTACACTGTAGGTGTCAGGTTCTGCACTGTGCACTTTACATATTTTGATCATATTGAGCCATTTTACCCCCAAAACAATCATACTAGCGTCGAGTACTATTATGATCTGTTTTATAGATGAGAAATTGAGCACAGAAGGACTGCTTTCCCAAGGCTCAGGGGGGACCTTGGATTTGAACCCAAGCTGCCTGGCTCCTAAGTAAGCCACGCTGCCTCGTCTGTCTTTCTGGTACATTGTTGGGATTCATAAAAAATATTGGAGGGCAGATAGATGTTTATTCCATGAGCTTCCAAGAGATCATCTAGTTAAATTGATTA
This sequence comes from Hipposideros armiger, assembly GCF_001890085.2. Taxonomy (NCBI): domain Eukaryota; kingdom Metazoa; phylum Chordata; class Mammalia; order Chiroptera; family Hipposideridae; genus Hipposideros; species Hipposideros armiger. The sequence goes on along the minus strand of NW_017731976.1, from coordinate 402,434 downwards.
TCTCACCCATTGACTTAATGATTTTACTAACGCAATGTTTGAATGAATATATTTTCACGTAATCAGATAATTTTAGATGATAATAGCTAATACTAACTCCCACATACCTATACTAAGGTATTGTGCCGGCTAGACTATTCAATACCTATACTAAGGTATTGAAATATATTATTTTCAATCCTCAGAATGCATTCCAGGGAAGGTATTATGATCCTTACAGAGAGGGAACTGAAGCCCTGAAGATCTTTTAAAACAGTGATTTTTAGTGTCACCTGTCATCACATAATGGGGCCATATGCAAAGCTTTTGAGACTATCTTACAAGAAGGGGACACTGTAAAGGAAGGGGCCCGCCTAAGCTCTAGTGTGTTCTGGGATTCCCCTGGGGCATTTGTGAAGCAGCTCAGGAAAGAACAACAGAGGGGGAAAAAAGCCATCAAGGGCAAAAGAGGCGTACACTCGTGATTTTAGGATGCTGGCCGTGGCAGGAAAGGCAGCCTCTGCGATTTTCCACCAGTGCAGGAAACAATCAGGAGCGAGGCTGTGTGGGGCCTGCCTGCCCTCACCAGCAGGCATGGGCCAGATAAGATCGCAGGCCGCCAGGAACACAGAGCGGTGTGGTGCAGGTGCCTGCAGCAATTGCCGTCACAGGGACGGCAGCGCCATGGCCTCCCAGGCTCCGCTCTCTCTGTCCGACAATGCATTAAAAAATGAATCACGCACACCTTGGTACCACATTGTCAGGGTAATGATAAGCTTTTTAAAAATCACTCTCTATAACTCTGGGTCAGCTACATGGACCGCCATACTTTCACCGAGGAGGAAAAATGTCCTTGTGACACTTCGTTGTGGGGAGATGGATAGAAGGGACAGTTCTGCTCCCTGCAGAAGAACACATTTCCTGACAGCAAGAACTCCACCTAATATGGCAATAGCTTCTGTTTTATTTACAGCTTCAACACACTTCCAATTTCTTCTTTAATTGTATAATGTGGCCCCCATTATACATATTACTGAATAGCTTTGTTTTTGTGGGGGTGCTTTAAGCCATAAAAATTTGCCTAAGTCATTTAATTAAATGGCTGATTTTCAAAATGAGCCCTAACAATAATGTTATTGTTTTGAATCTTTTGACTGAAGGGGGGAAAAAAAGCTATAAAGACATTCAGGAAAATTAGAGGAAAATATTTAGATTACATACACATATAAACCATATGCAGGAGTTCAGTGTTTGGGAATTTTGGAATATACCTCTGCCATTCTTATTTTAAATCCACAATAGAATTGCAAACATGAATTTCTGTGCCAGTCAAATGAGTAGTGAAGGACGATAGCTCTAATTAGGAATGTTCTTTCCTAATTGGAAAATTACATTCTTATCCATCGAAACTCTGAACCAAGTCATCTATCACATTTCCCAGGGACCAGGAAATACAATGCACACAACAGGACAAATGGACAAGAGGTATTCATAGTTACAAATGATACACATGGTGGATATTATGTAAATGAGCATATGAAGTGCTGTATTGGGATAATATCTGAATGGTGTCTGATAACTAACGGTTGCATTTGGGTGTCTCCGACAAGGAGGCCAAGTCCTGGAAGTGTCCCCATATTAATGACTCTCTTCCCAACATCACGGGATTCAGCCTGTCAAATGCATTCCCTTTGCCTTATTTCTTATTAAATACTGTCTGCTGTCAGAGGTCCTGAGCTGGGCGCTGTTGTGGGAGCAGAGAACAAAAGTGACAGGTTGAATTACAATGCTCTGCCAGAGTGGGATATGTGAGAACTCACTGTAATTCCAGGGAAAAGAGATAAATACTAGCCTATAGAGGTGAAGGGAAAAAGGTGTAACTAAATCTGATGAGAACACATGTGAAGATGTGGGGTAGGAAGTGGTAATCGATCTGAGCCCTTTCTCAATTAGTTCCTATCTGTATCCAGTTGCCCAGGAAATATCTTAGGGTTTTTGCTGAAGCTTTGCTTTCTCTTGCTGGCCCCTGAGCACGCATGCGTGCACACACCCACACTCCCCGTCCCCCCCACACACATATCCTACATGCTGGTGTGTTACTCCAGCTACCCTCTCAGGAGTGCCTGGTTCTCTCCTGTCTCCTTCACCCTGCTTGCTGTCCAGTCTCCACATAATCTCCCCAGCTGGTACAGTGGGCCTCATCAATCTTACATATGTCTGACCCCTGCCTTCAGGATGTGACTCTGGAAATGTAAAATTGACCTTATCACTTCCCAGCCTGAGGCCTTCAATGACTCCCCCTTACTTGCAAAAAAGTCAAGCCCCTCTTTACTGCTCAGACCTTAACCTGAAAATAACTGATACTCTTGTGTGTGTAGGTGTGTATGTGTTGGCATATGAGCACAGGTGTGTGTGTGTGTGTGTGTGTGTGTGTGTGTGTGTGTGTGTGCGCACGCGTGCACACCTTCTACTGCATCCTATAACCCTTTCTTAGCCTCTGTCCTGAATTTAGCCTTCTTCAAGGAGGAAATTATGTAGACATTGGCATGTCACCATGGGAAGTCAGGAAGTCATGGGCCACCAGATAACATGAGAGGATAGAAGGTGGGGGACGGGACTGGTTTAAAAAGGGACAGGTAAATAACTCTGTCTCTTGGTTTGTGGCTTCTGCCTGGCCAACCCTCCCTCGCATGTCATTGTGTGCCCTGTGGTTTCCGAATGATGATGCTGGAGCTTTGGGGGAGGAGCAGAACAAGCATACACTGCAACCCATCCTGTTCTCGAAAGATAGTCTTTCCTCTTTGTGATCCCTAAACTTCAAGTGCACTTTCATGTAACAGAATGGCCGGGAGATTAGCTGCCTCTCTTGCAAGTCTTTGATGACGAGGTGCTTTTGCTCAGAACAGCCTGGAAAGGATTAGGAATCGCATTTCTCTCCTGCCATGGTCCCTAATTTCACGCTGCCTGGGCTTTTGCTGGATGCCTTCCTTCTTCTGCACACTAATTGCGTAGCTCTTAATAACTGATCTCTTAAGGAGGTGCTGGGTGAATTAACTGGCCAATGCTCACGAAAGGATGTGGCCCTCACAGGCAAGGCCGTAGAAAATGGGATTTTTAGTTAGCATTACATGCATTTGCATCACAACTTGATTTGTGCTTCTTTCTAGCCTTTATATTTCCATCACGTTTAGTTGTCTCACATTTATATAAATGGCTTGATGTGTAGCAGAAGCAGGATGCAGTCTGAGTGGGTGGCATGACTTAACGAGAAGTTTGGTCACCCAAATTGGCCACCTTGCATCCTGTCATATTTTCCATGAAGGCATCTTGCTTTTCAGAACTTTAGTTTTTTTCTTTCTTCATCAAAAGTCCACTTTTAACACACAAATCACTCCTCAGAGAGTTCGGTTTACCCACTAACACTTGATTCTGCTAATATCTTACTTCCCAGCAGGGGTGAGTATGGCAGCCAGCTGAGAGCTGGGAGAGGCTAGGAATGGAGGGGATATTAGTGCCCACTAATGCCCAGCTCTTCCCAACACCGACTTCCTGGGCATCCTGTAGGTAGGCACCACCCTGCGACTAATTCTGGACAGTGGGTGATAAGCAGAAGGGACAGAAGGGACCCTCTGCCTCTCATTCTCCAATGGCAGCCGTGAAGTGAAGCCTCTGTCAGCCTGGATGGTGTGGAGCCCAGCCCTCCCCACCGGACACTCCCGCTGGAGATGCCATGAACAGGAAATAACCTTCAGGCAAATCGCTGACAGTTTTAATTCGTTTCTAATACATAACTGAGCGATTCTGAATGATAACAGGAATATAGGAGCAGGAACTTGCTGCAAAAAATACCCAAAGGAGGCAGATGATTTTGCCTGTATTATTTACTACACCGTCTAGGAATAGGCCCGCAGATCATGGTCTAATGTCACCACCAGTAACTGAAAGCCCTCGGTGTCAGCACCCCTCTGACCACTGTGTCTCTCCTCCTTGCTCGCCTTGTCTAACGGGCTGATTCCTAAACTCCCCTGGTTTCATCCCTCTCCGTGCGTCATCCCTCACAGCGCTCACATTATTCTCCTTTCTTTACCCAGATGACACCAACATCACACCTGTGCACCCATCCTCACCTTCAGCTGATGAGCCTGGAGAAGAACTCTCTCAGGTTTCATTAAAATCATGAGTGCTGACCCCAAGCGGCCCTCAGTTCCGAGTGCTACATCCCGACCCCAGGCACTTTCCCACTTTCCCAGATGACTGCTCTTTGCGCCTGTTTCCACACCCCCTCTTCTCAGCCCATAGCCTTGCTCCTGGGAAAACAAACAACAATCAGAAGAGAAGTTCCTCAAGCTCTGGGCCTCAGGCCTCCCGGGTCCTGCATCTCAGCTTCTAATCTCCGACTGCCCGCTGCGATTGAGAGAAGTGTCCAGCCTGGATCTAGGGCGGCCCCTCCAGTCGCGCAAGGATCCCTCTGCTCCTGCCTCCGCAGGCCCAGTGCGCAGCTTTCTCTGCCCCTGGTCATCTCATCTGATTTCCATGCCTCAGAAATCTGTCACTTCCTATTCTGTGGGGACCCTCCTCCCCTTCTTAGTGCTGCTATGAATCTATTCAATTTCGAGCATGTGTGATAGTCAGATATGAGAATGCAAATGAACTTCAACCAGAGATTTGGGCCATTTTACCCAGCACTGGTGGACATTGCGTGATTTCTCATTTTTTGGAGACTACAAAAAATGCTGCAATAAAGACAGTTCTTTCTTTTTTTTCTTTTCGTTTCTTCCTTCCTTTCTTTTTCTTTCTTTCTTTCTTTTTTAAATAAAGACATTTGTGAAGAGGCACATTTCCTTTAGATAGATCCACCAGCATAGAATTGCGTAGCAAAAACACACAATAACCAAATGCTCACAAATATTGCCAAAGTGCCTTTCACAAAAACTTGAAGGAGATAGCCTCTCCCTGTTTTTCCACTTCTCTGTCACCATAATGTACTAGGCTTTAGGATTTCTGACACTGTGATAAGCCAAAGGGTTCATTTTATTTTGCATCCCCCTTAGCATTAGTGAAATTGATTATCTTTCATGTGTTTCTGGCCCATTTGCATTTCTTCTTCTAATTGCCTCTTTATAGTCTTTGATTATTTTTCTTTTTTTGCCCCTTTCCCTTTTGTTTTGTGGGAGCTCTTTAAATCTTCTGATTATTGACGTTTTTTGTATGGGTTTGCCACAAATACCCCCTCCCAGTCTGCGTTGTTGCTTGCCTCAACTTTTTTTTTTAATTGTTAGTGGAAATGTAGCATCTCAGTGAGATTTCTAAAGGGTGGACACACACACACACACACACACACACACACACACACACACACACACACTGACATAGACACAAACCTCAACACAAGTGAAGTAGCCACAGTGGCCAGAAATAGGGGCCAGGGATATCTGCCACAGCCCCTGGCTTCTCAGTGTCCCTTCTGGGGTCACGCAGGAAAATACTGTGTGGTTTCCTTTCATATACCCTTTCCCCAGGGGTTGAGATTAGGTTTCTATGACCGTTCTAAAGTGACTGGACTTTTCTATCTTCTGGAATCTGTCAGAGGTTAAAGCAGCACATGACATTCAGGTCTTGCCGTCCCCCAGCAGCCAGCGCACAGACTCATGGGAAAAGGAAACGGTGGTGGTCCTTGAGGCAGCCAGGGTTGGAGGGGTAAAGAAAGAGGAGGATATCTTAGGGAAGGGAGAGGTGGCAGAGCTTCAGCATGAGGCCTGAAATCGGGGGGGGGGGCAGCACGAGACCCCTTGGATAGTCCAAACTGAGTGGAGAAGACAGAACGCTGGAATAGTCTACTGTCCAGTTCCACCTAGGGTCAGATTTCACTAAGAATACATTTTAGGGAGGAACATGCTGTTTCATAAAGGTATATGAATGTTACTATTAACTTTCAGTGTTATTCTGATGTATCCCCTCAGCCATTACAGACAATGTATAAGGTTCTTTTTTTAGCCCTAGATTTAACCTGCAGTAATCATCACGTCTTAACTGCCCTGGACAGAACAAAACCGGAAAAGTAATTTACTTTAAGAATATAATCACTTATTGATTACTCTTTTTCTCGAGGAGATAGAATCAGTGTGTAAGCTTTTACCCAAGAAAGTCCATACATTTTTATGCTGCCGTATTTAGTTCCGAGCCATTCAAACTCTCCTTATAAAACTAGCATTTCAAGCATTGTGTTGTGGATAATCATTATTTTTAAAAAAGGATTCATCATATGGCTTATGTGAAAAATTCACAGTAGGCAGACAATATTTAATAAGGAAATCAATAATGTTCATTTCAGGGGAAAAATGAGGTATAGAATATAGCTGGAGAAGATAATAAAACAAGATCAAATACTAAATTTCAGACCTGATGAGCCATTAGGGATAATGCAATTCATGGCATCACCCGAGTACAGTGTATTAGGCAGCTGACATCACACACCACTGTGTAAATGCAAATTTAGCCTCATTTGTCATATGATAACAGCACAAGGGAAAGAAGCCCCCTGGCGTCCAGAGTACTGTGTGCTACTTTAGTGAAGTGCACTGAGGAAGCGCACTCCCTCAGCTCAGGAGAGGTGCTGGCAAGTGTATTCCCAATGTACGGAAAGGTGAGCCGGCTAAGACGAGAGGCGAACTGCTCACAAAGTCCTCCTCATACGTAATGTCACTGATAAAATCCAAGGAAAAACCTTAAAAGTGAGAGGAACCTGAGACCCCCTCCTTTCCCTGCAAGGGTGCCACCTAGATACTGCCGATGGGTGACTTTCCTGCTGCTTCTAAATGTTGCTAGAAAGCTGGTATTCTCAAAATGCTCCGTGTTTGTATGGGTCTAACTAATTCTTTATAAATCCCACTAATTAAGACTAGTGTTATTATCTTCTGACATTGCTTAGAATATGTATATTCTTTTTTCTATAAAACACACTTGCAAATATTTGGAGGCGGTTCTCTTGCCTCTGACTTTTCTTCCCTAGGCTAAACATCTTGGATCTCTCAACATAATCTCTCAAATAATCGAGGTTGTAAATATCAAATACAGAAAAAAAATGGTGGTCTGAGGGGCTCATGGAGCATAATATTTGAAATCAAAGCTGTTTCAGAATAAGCCACATAGAGAACATACGGTTTCCGTGGACACTGTATATATTTCACTCTACCTCTGGGGTAGACGCGGTGAGTAAAGATGTTCCATTCCAGCCACTTTAGCAAATTCCAGCCCCACGGGTTCTGATCCTCCAGGAAATCAGAGATGGCTGTACTTAAAAGCAAGAACGCAATGAAGAAACCTGACTCATTTGCCCACATGGTGGCCAATGCCAGGTTTGGAGTGCCATGGAACATTGTAATTACCGTTCCTACTCCAAGTCAGGGTTTCCCAGCCCTGTGTGAAAGTTGGCATCTCCTGGACCATTGTAAGTCCCCCTATGTCTGATTGTCAACTGGAGCCCATGGAGTCGAAAGCTGCCCAGATTATTCTCAAGTGTAGTCAAGGTTGAGAATCGGTATTCTGTACCAAGTAAACACCAAGGTCTCGTTCTTGAAAATACCCAGTATTCTCCTAACAAACTCCGCACTGTAAACACCTAACTGAAAAGAAAAAAAAACAAAAGGACAGATAAGGTTGACTCACTGAAGTTCTTTCTACCCACAGCAGGATTTCCGGTTGGTCTCTGCCTTTTTGTCTTTGAGGCTATAAGCATTGGCTGTGTTTTATTGGTGACTTAGCTGCTCTGCCATAGAAATGTTTGGTTGCTTCTGGGTAATTGAACTTTCCATAAGAATTTTAATTGCTAACTTTGTCTAGTGGATGTATTTTATTTTATACTGTTCAAAATTGAATTGCCAAGTGAATTTGGTCATATTTACTGTCTTAGAATCAGTAGACTCTACCTCCACTGCTGTTTTTTAGGCAATACAAATACAGATTTTGGTTTTTGTTCTTTTGCTGTTGCCCTTTTGCCTCCTTCGTGCAGGAACATGGCTGCCTGAAAGTGTTTTCAACCACGCTTTATTTAATTATTTTCACAGGGCATAGCTTCCCGAGGATATGACCTTGGGAAGCACCTGGCTGAGCACACATCACAGTCTCTGGCCGCACCCTGCCCCTCCCTCCAGCCAGTCTCAGCTCTAATCAAAGTGGACCTGTAGTGGCGTTTGGGTCTGCAGGGCTCCTGAGAAAACTGCTGAGCTTGGCTCCGTTTAGCCTTGGAGACATGCACAAAAGAAGCATCCCCCTTCTCTTGTTTTAAAGCAGGCCAACACGTGTGTTTGCTCTAAATGATTCTGTCCTTGAAATGCCAAAGGTGAAGCTGTTTCAATCAACTGGTCTTGATTCTGGCAAATACAATAACGCTGATGATAGAAAGGGTCACAATAGTAGTGGGTATTTATTGAGTGGTTACAATAGGTGGGGACTAAAGCAATGTGTTCCTTCCTTCAAGAATCTCACAGTCTATTAAACATATAAAAGCTATTAGGATCCACCCGGCAAGTGCAGCAATAGGCATTTCTGGGCATGTTAGGAAAACACTTAGTGCACGCTAACATCACAGGGAAAAAATTCTGTATTGGTCAAAACCAAGGAAAAAAGGCCAAAAGCGCATGAAGGAGATGGCATACATTGTGTAACGAAGCCATGGTTACTGGGTTCTGGGACAGTGTGAAATGGCAAAGGGTCTTTCAAGGTAGAACATAGGGAGAAAGAAGGCCTTTGCATTTCCAGGGAAAACTACGTTTCTGTTATCTCCATGCCAACAGACTCTTAAGGCACAGTACCTACGCAGCTCAGAATCTCCAAATGCCTCCTTATTGTGTTTACTGCAAGATAACTTCATATTTGAAAAAGTTAAAAGACTTTTTCATAAAAAAGTGATGTTTGTGCAGATCTAATAAATCCTCAGCACTGCTTGTGCATTGGGATAGGGCTGACACGTCCATTTCTTAAGAGACGTGTATGAATAGACATCAGGAGCCCTCAGCCCATGATGTATTTTCAGACATCTAAGGTCACTCATATGTAGGATCTGATTTCGTGTTTGTATGCAATTCTTTGTTCTTAAGCAGAAGATGTCAGCAATATTATTCAGCAAAGAGCTAGATGGCAAATATTTTAGGCTTTAGGGGCCAAGGGGCAAAAGCCTGGGCGCTATGTAGGAACATAATAAACTCTTTAAAATTGTGAAAAAGAAAAAAAAAATTTTTAGCTTCCATGCCTTACAAAAAAAGGCAGCAGGCTGGATTTGGCCCTTCATCCAAGCCCAAATGTTACCTCTCTAGATTATTATAATGCACATTATTTATAGTGATACAATGTTCTTATAAGTATCAGTTTTAAAATATCAATAACAATTTAAAACAATGCACTATATTTAATAGCAATGGTTTTAGAGACTATTTAAGAGACATTAATCTCTCCCTGTTGGTACAAAATATATTTTAAATATCTTCCCTAAACATATAATCCATTCTTATAAAATATTTATAAACTAGGTGCAACGATGGGCAGTATGTCTATATTATTACAGGTTTTAGCATTGCTTTTGTATTATGCACAGAGAACATTTGAAATTGAGAGACTGTGAACAAGAAGGGTTTGCTGCATTCAACAAAGCGTCAAAATCAATTAACAGCCCTCAACCCTGTTGCCTGTGTTGGTGACACCTCAGCAAAGCCACAGTGACCAGCTGAATCAGCTTGAAGGTTAAAAATTCTGCCTCTCCAGATGCCAGCATCTTTTAAAAGAGTTAACCTTGTGCATACTGGGAAAAATATGTCTTCTCTCCTTTAGAGAGAGAAGCTGTAGAATTTTATTTTTCTCTTATGCATGTACGTGTGTGTGTGTGTGTGTGTGTGTGTGTGTGTGTGAAATCATACCAGGGCATCAGGAGCAAACACCCCAAATTAAAGATGGAAGGTCATAGAGTGTACATGATGGGAAGCTCTGTCATAATCTCTCTTGAAATTCTTTGCTTTTCCTTTTATGCAAATAATGCGCAATCTTTCAGCTATTTGTCTGCATGGGAGGTTCTCATTGTTATGGAGATGATGCTTTACCTTACCTGTCTTTGCATCAGTGTAGCTGAAGCTAATTCCGGGCACTGATGTAAGATTATTATCAGGCTGAGCACTTATCTGACAAAATTTATGGTGATGAGTCTGGTACACACTGGATATACCAGTGCTCCCTGATCATGAGTTTTTATGGCATTCCTATTAAGTGATGACAGCTGTCAAAAATGCGGTTGTTATCACCTTATTTACTTCTGACATTTGAAGGTCACTTATAGTTTTAATTAAATTTTTCCTTTGTTAACTCAGAAATACCACTCAGTTTAGCTCTCAATCGTTCCTGAAGCTGCAGCATCATTCCAGGAGCAGATTATTGTGAGATTTCATCACCAAACTAGATATTGCAATGGGAATGATCATAGAATGCCGCCATTATGTTGAGAAACAGATCAGCCTGCCCCACCAGCTAGATCTGGCATCTGAGTGGAAGACACGCCCTCTGTTATTCCCTGAGGGACTCTAAGCACCAATACTTACGCTGTGTTCTCCCAGGTCACTACACATGCCATATCCTCCCCTGCTTCTGGGCAATCCCAGTTGAGGTAACGCCTCTGGGTTAGGAGGGGGCTCTTCTTCCTCATTTCCGATACTTTCTTCCTTCTGCACTGGCCGAGAATGCTGATAAACACTGAGAAGTTCAAGTTTGTGGATCAAATTAAAACCTAGAGATTATGGCTTTCTTGGGGCCAGGGCATTTGGACATTGTGGTTTACGGTAGCCAGCATTTTACGTAGTGGCTGGTTCCCAGTAGTGGTGTGGACCGTAGGTGTTGGTCAATGAGAATACTTGCCTTGGGCAATGTTGTTGTTTAAGGCAATGCAGACCCTATGTAAGTGACTCTTGGTAGCCTTGGGCCAAAGTGGGGATGAGGCTGTCAGTGACTATCTTGCATTTCACAGACTCATCTTTTCCTAGGCAAAGTGACTGAGCAAAACATTTGACCATAGGGGGGAAATTTCTTTACAACAATAGGCTTTTAGATTTCAAGGATGAAACAGCATTTGCTTGTTTTAAATTGCAAGATGACTGCAATTTCCCTGTCATTCTCAGTGTTAGTAAGTTTAGCTTTCAATGGTTAAAGCCAGGTCTACCTGGTTAGTAACAGATGGGCTGTCACAAATTCGATTCTGAATTCAGAACCATTTGAGGCTGGATTATTTAATTACAGAGGAAGTAGAATTCTACCCAAGAAACAAGGGCAATTTCTAGTCAGAGGCAGTGAAGCCCACAATAGAACAATGCTTGCTTATAAGGAGTGGAGACACAGTGTTACTAGACAGAGCCCACTATCAATGCATTTGTGGATTTCCTGACCAGACGTGATTCACATAACATCATAATTACCTTTTTGTAGCACATTTATAATTTATTTTATTGTCACAGTTCATAGACTTCAGACTAACTCTTTCCTGGGTAGCCGAAATCAAAATGATTTTGCTCTATCTACATTCTTTCTGTGATATACACAAAAAGAAAATGGGAAGGGACTCAAAACATGTCACTATAAAAAAAATCAACTAAACACAAAGGAGGGTAGTAATGGAGAAAATCAAGGACAAAAAGCTTATATGACATATAGAAAACAAATAACAAAATTTCATAAGTAAGTCCTTTTTTATTAGTAATTACTTTAAATATAAATATATTAAACTCCCCATTTTAAAAGACATAGGTTGGCAGAATGGATTTAAAAAAAAAAGATCAGATTATGCTGTCTACAAAGACTCACTCTAGCTCTAAGAATACACATAGTTTAAAAGTGAAAGAATAAAAATGATATTCTATGCAAATAGTAACCAAAAAAGCCAGGAGTGGCTATACTAATATCAGGCAACATAGACGTTAAGTCAAAACTCTTACAAAAAACAAAGAAGGATATTACATAATGATAAAAGGATCAATTCAACAAAAGATATAATTATCATAAACATATATGCACCAAACATCAGAGTTCCAAAATATGTGAAGTACATAATGACATAATTGAAAGGAGAAATAGATAGCTCTACAATAATTATTAGAGACGTTAATATGCCATGTTCAATAATGGTAAAACAAGTGGACAGAAAATCAGTAAGGAAACAGAACTTTGAACAACACTATAGACCACTTGGCCTTAACGAACATATACAGAATACTTCACCCAGAATACATATTTTTCTCAAGTGTACAGGGAACATTTTCCAGGATAGATCTTATGTTAGATCACAAAACAAGTTTTAACCATTTTTTTAAGGTTTCAAGTCATATAATGTACCTGTTTGATCATAATGGTATAAAACTAGACATCAACAGAAGATGGAAAACTGGGAAAAAAATTTAAATGTAGAAATTAAACAATACACTTGTAAAGAAAAATGGGTCAAAAAAGAAATCCCAAGGGCTGGCCGAGTGGCGTGATGGTTAAGAACTGGCTTGGGATGCCAGAGGGCCCCAGTTTGGATCCCACATATGAGGGCCAGTGACACTGCCCTCCACAGCTAATATGCTGAACAACAGCTCAACCTGGAGCTGGGCTGCCATGAGTCGCCGGCGATGGTGTAGGCTGCAGCCCCTGTGGCAGTGGGTTGCCATGGGCTACCGTNTGTAGGCTGCAGCCCCTGTGGCAGTGGGTTGCCATGGGCTACCGTGTGTAGCCAGCAGCCAGCGTGAGCGGCCAGCAGCCACAGTGAGTGGCCATCCAGAAGCCAGCAACTGATCTGCATCTCCCGGGAAGAGCACAATGATGGTGCCAACTTGGGCCAGTGAAGCAGTGTCCTCCACAACTAGACTGAAGAACAAAACGACAGCAAATTGTCTGTTCCCCTTCCCCCAATTCCCCAGCACTTTTCCCAACCCCCCAACTCCCCAATAAAAATCTTTAAAAAAGAAATCCCAAGAAAATACAGACAATATCTTAAGATGAATAAAAACAAAAACTAAAATGTATGGACTATAAGGAGAGCAGTGCCACAAAGAAAATGTTTAGCTGTTAATTCTTACATTAAAAAAAAGAGGCCTCAAATCAACAACTTAACTTTATGGCTTAAGGAACTAGAGAAAGAAGAACAAACTAAACCCAAAGCTGTAGAAGGAAGGAAATAGTAAAAATTAGAGCAGAGGTAAGTAAAACAGAATAGAGAACAAAAGAAAAAAAATCAATGAATCCAAGACTTGGTTCTTGAAAAAGATCAGCAGATTTGATAAATCTCTAGCCAGCTTGACTAAGGAGGGGCATAAAAAAGACTCAATAACCATAGTTAGAAATGAAAGAGTAGACATTAGTACTGATCTTGCAGAAATAAAAGTATTTTAAAAAAGTATTATAAACAACTGTATATTAACAAATTGTATAACCTAGATGAACTGGACAAATTATAGAAACATACATACCAGGACTGAACTGTGAAGAAATAGAATATATGACTAGACCCTTAAATTGTAAGGAAATTGAATCCATAATCAAAAACGTTCTGATCAAGAAAATCCTAGGGCCAGATAGCTTCACTGATGAATTCTTCCAAACATTTAAAGAATTAAAACCAATCTTCCTAAAACTCTTCCAGAATATTGAAGAGGAGGTAACATTTCCCTACTTGTTCTCTGAAGCCAGTATTACCCAGATATCAAATCAGACAAAGACATTACAATAATGGAAACAAAGAACACAAAAAGCTACAGATCAATATCTCCTATGAATATTAATGCAAAAATCCTCAACAAAATACTAGCAAGTGGATTTCAACTGTATATACACCATGACTAAGTGGGATTTATTCCTCGAATACAAGGATGGTTCAACATATCAAAATAAATCAATTTAATATACCACATTAACAGAATGAGAGAAAACACACATTATAATCTCAATTGATGAAGAAACATAATTTGACAAAGTTCAACACTCTTTCATGATAAAAACACTCAACAAATTAGGAATAGGAGGAAACTATCTCCCTGTAATAAAGACTATGTATTGACAACCCACAGCAAACATCATACTCAATGGTGAAAGACAAAGCTTTTTCTCTAAGATCAGGCAGAAGAGAAGGAAGCCAATTTTTACCACTTCCATTCAATGTAGTACTAGAAGTCCTAGCCAGAGCAATTAAGCAAGAAAAATAAATGAAAGCATCAAATTTGGAAAAGAAGGAAATGAGTTCTCTTTGCAAAGGATATTATCTTATAAAGAAAAAACCCCTACAGATTAAAGAGAAACAAAAACTGTTAGAACTAATAAATGAATCCAGTAAAGTTGCAGGATACAAAATTACCATGGAAAAATCAGTTGCTCTGGGTGGTGAACACATAATGTGATATATAGATGATGTATTACAGAATTGTACACCTGAAACCTATGTAACTTTGCTAAGAATTGTCACACCAATAAATTTTAATTTAAAAAAAAAGAAAAATCAGTTGCATTTCTATACACTAACAATGAACAATTCAAGAAGGAAATTAAGAAAATGATTTTATATACAACAGCATTTCCAGAATGAGATACCACTTTATTCCCACTAGTTTGGCTGTCGTTCAAATTGAACAGAAAATAACAAGTGTTGACAAGAATGTGGAGAAATGGAACTCTTGTGCCTTGCTGATGGAAAGGTAAAATAGTACCACTCATATGAGAAATGATATGGTGGTTCCTCAAAAAACTAAGCATAGAATTTACATATGGTCAAGCAATTCCATTTCAGGGCTTATACCCAAAAGAATTAAAAGCAGGAACTCAAACAGAAACCTGGCGAAGTGTTTTCTAATGGGCAGAGAGTTTCAATTTGGAAAGATGAAAAAATGGGCTAGAGTAGGGAGTGAAGGGTTCCGGTACTATTGTCACAAGGCTAGCTGGTGACTGTTCCCACTGTGGGGTGCAGAGGTCAGGTCAGGCATGGGGGTGTGAGGAGGGGAGACAGAGTGGGAAGTTCTTCCTTCTGCATGGGGCATGTTGGTGGCAGGAATTCAGGGGAACCCCTGAGGAGTAGCTTCTCCATAAGATGATAATCCTGCAGTTCAATTCTCTTCTTAGGCTTAGGTTATGGTTGCAGGCACCTAAAACCCCCAGTTCTATTTTACATGAAACATGTTTCACGCCAAAAGTGAAACAGACTTTCTGAACGAAAACACAACATTCTCTTTTCTACTTATTTACCTCAAGTTTACATTGGAAACATTAAAAAAAAATCGATTCTGTCAACCTATGTATCAACTATCCGCCTCATCTTCATCTGGTAGAGTGTGAAAATAAACGACTTTGGAGTTATTAATGGGAAAAAAGTGTAGCCCAACAACTTCTACTTTAAATAGAAAATAAACCCACGTTAGGAAGGAAATAAATTGGGTGGGAAGACACTCCCGGGAGAGCCAACCGGACGATCTGCAAACAGACCAAACGTTTGCCTTCTAGCATCATCAGCTCCTGCATGCCCATGTGAACTTGTGAAATCACCTTCCCTAAATTATTTGACATATGAATTCTGCAAGTCAGTGAGCCACCGTGTCTGGAAGCCTCAGGCGGCGCTGCCTTGTGCGGCCCCCTGCCTGCTGCGCTCTCTGGCTGTATGCACCAGTCCCACTGGCACCGCGCAGCCTTTTTCCTCCTACGTGGCAGGCTCAGTGCTTAAAGCAATCTCTCGAATTCTGCTTACATTTAAATATTTGTCTTTCTGACAGACATTCATGCAGACACAGTCCTCTCTCTGAATACATGCTACCCCTAGGAGCTCAGATTTGAAACAAAACAACCAAAATCGTTTGTTTAAGATGTGACATATGTATGTGAGCCCCACCCCACACATGCATAGACACACACATGTGCGCACACACATATATACATGAAACTAAATGTACAAGCAAAATAGCAGCTTTCCTTTTTGTAACACAGTACAGTTCTGTGCTGGTAATTCTCCCAACGGTTAATTACCCTAATACTGACTCACCTGGGAGGCAGAGGTGATGGACAACCCATGTTGTACTGTGTAGACAGGGAAAGCGTGCAGGGATTAATCACACCACATTACGCTGGCAATGACGTCTCTGTGTGCTCGAAACCGTGAGTTTATGCAATTGGAGCTTTGCTTGTTTCTTGCAATCTTAAGGCTTTCTATAGATAGAGGGGGCGGGAAGACCTCAACTCTTATCAGAAGCAGACAAGACTGTAAAGGTCCCCGGCTGTTCATTTAACTGTGGAAACACAAAACCTTGTATGTGTTAATTGTGCATAATGCATCACAACTTCTTAATGATTTTAGCATTGAACTGCAGTGTTCATGGTTTATGGCTTTTTCTTTTGCCGAGTCATTCCTTGTCTTAACTCCTCTTGGTGCTTCTGATAGGAACTCCACTCCTCGCAGACAGGCATGCCTGTCTCCTCAGCAAGGTCACTAAAGACTCAGGATGCACTGGACACATGCAGGCACGCCTTCACAGCGGCTTCTTTTTATTTTTTAAGCAAATAGAACCATGTGTGCCTTTTATTATTTTTGTTGTTGCTCCCATTTTTCCCTCTGGTGGAGACATGAGATCAGATTGAGGTCTTGGGAGTATTGGGTAAGCTGGGACCTTTCTCCTGAAGACACCACCCCATGCGGTTTAGTGACAAGATCTCAGGAGGAAGACAGGAAGTGACCAGATCAACAGGGAAACTGCTCATGGGTCAGAATAAACAACTACTCCCCCAGAATAAACAACTACTCCCTGCCACCCTCAGCCATCTTCCACATGAAGCTGGCCATTTGCTAATGTTGTGAAGGGTGGCTAGTAATTGTGCCACTTGGCTTGTCACTGTCAGGACTTCCAAAGCCTGGCCCACAGTGCCCAGCTCTGAGCTGCAGCGCCGTCCATGACAGGCCACTCTTTGAGACCCATCTTCTTCCTTCGCACTCTTGACACCAAGAGTAATTGAGTAGAAAAATCATCCATACTTCTCTATGGAGACTTTTTGTCTTCCCGTGGAAGTTGCTGGGAAAAGTCTGAGAAATGTGTACTCGCTTTGGCTACAGTTCACAGACACTTTGTCTCCGATTGTTCTTCTGACAATGTGGAGAGATTTGTTGTTGTTCAACTCATGCTGATGCAAAGGGAATTTGAAGATCTCTCTTTTTTCTTTTGTTATCATCTTTCCCTCCATTTTGAAAGATAACTAGAAATCAGTCTCCTGAAAAGTGACGTTTGCTGCTGACATTTTAAAAAGAAAAGCTGTCAAGATGGCCAGGATTTTTTCATACTTAAAACATTCCCTGTGTTATGCTGAACTTGCCTTTCATGTTTGATTTTTTTTTCTTAGCTTCTATAGTGTTTGAGGTCAACTGAAGATCATTTTAAAGACAAGTTGGTGTCTAAATTAACAGCTCTTAACACCAAGGTTTTCGGTGGTCCTTGCCTTCTGGGCAGCAGTCACTATTGATCAGCACCTTTTGTAAGAAGGTTTTTAAGTATGTGTGATAATTTTCTTCACACCTCTGGATATTTTAGAGACATTTGCTTTCTGAACAAGCAAGCCACAGTTCCTTCTATTTTCTTCATGCTCCCATTTCAGCCACCTTTTCTACACATATTCATTCATAATGTTTGGCATTTGAATATCTTGGTGAAATAGAATAGATGCAGAAAGAAAGCTATAATGAGGTATAAGTTGGGAAAGGCTGAGGTTCAATGTTACAGAAATAGGGAGTCAAATATCTATTAACCAAGGTCAAGGTCAGGTCTGAGCTGAGGAAGAATGCCCCTGGGACAATAGGTATGGGGTCTGGGTGACCTGGACATGAAGCTTGCTTGCAGGTGGAAGTTTGCAGAGTTCAGACATAGCACTTCTGTCTTATGAGGGCTTGTGCTGGGCACACCCAACCCTATGACTTGGTGGGTTGACAGCCCCCAGCTCATAATGGGCAGTTGTGACATCATGGTCACCGTGACTTCCAAATACCTAACTGATGAGGCAATCCCATGGATCCTAGTGGGTTTTAGTGATGCCTCTGAAGCACATGACTCCATCAAGTTCTCTTATCACCCAGTATGAGTTGCATATCATCCATACAGTGGTTCATGTGACATGGACAGATGTTCAGATGGCCCAGATCTCCTGGACTGTATTATGAAAAACAACAAGGATGTTCCATTACCATGAGACAAATTGTACCTGTGTGTTATCTCACCTTCCACGTGGCTGTTTCAGGTTGTTTCTGATTCTCTTGTCTGACAGGTATGAAAACCAATATGTTCGACATGTTGCAAGAGTCATAGAAATAAGCTGTACCAAAAATCACCTCTGGTATGGGACAGTGATCTGGGCCACCAGTTGTCTGCGTTTGGAGTGGTCTGCCCTCTCTGTCCAGGACCTATGAGATTTCCTCCGCCAGTGGGGTCTAGGTCTAAAGATTGGCTCCGGTTAGAAACTGGGTAAGGAATGGGGACTTCATTGTGGTGACTGCTTTTAGTCTCCTACGCATGGTCTGTCTTGATTTCTTTTGTTGGTACAAATAGAGTGGCCCTTTTTCAGCTGCCCGTTTATATTGCCCCATGAGAATGCCATATCCAATTAAGCAGCTCCATTACCCTGTGGCAGGCACTCCCACCTTGTGTCATTAAGCTGCTCATAGCCACCTGCTCTACCTGGCAAGAGCCACCACCTGACCATTTCACGCTTTTGTTGGCAGTGTTTTTTTTCTGTTGTTAGTAATGTATCTTAGTGTCAGTGAAACAGAGGATGTGACCCTTTCTTTTTGAGGTTCTTTTAAGAAACAAATTTCAATTTTGTCACCATAGCACCCTAGGATATGGCTTTCCTTCCTTTGTTGCTATATTCTATTATGTTCTCAGGATTGTCTTTAAGAAGAGGCATTCTGTTTTATATGAATAGTTAAAATTCTCCAAATAATATCTTTTGCATATAACTTTATAAAAATCCTTCTTATAGGCATTATAAATATATTATAGATAATTTTATAATGTATGTCCTGATTTACTTAATACTATGTTACAAAATATTGACAATATTTTTCTGATATCCAATGCCATAATATTAATACTATTAATAACAGTAGCTAATATTTTTGTGAAAATACTCTTTTAAGCACTTTACATGTATTTGCCTATTATTGTAAGACCCTGATACATAAATGCAACTGTGTTCCCCCCCCCCGCCCCCCCCCACACACACATTCACATCATTTTTAAGAGGAAACAAATGAGACACAGAGAGATTGTAACTTGCCTAAGGACTCTACAGGTTCTGTGTGGTTTGGAGATATCCTAGCTTAAAGATCATTATTCTGTATGCTCATACATGCTGTATATGGTGTAGAGAAAATCTCTAGGTCGAAATTTTCTTCTGCTGAGGTTATTACAAATGGCAAGATCCAAGTGCCAGTCAAATAATTGGCCTTATATTAAGTGTCTTTCAGTGTTATTCTTTCCAGACGTACAGTCTTTTCACAGCTCATTACATCCTATCTTTTTTTCCCTTTAAATTAATATCTTTCCAAGCCCAGAGCTGAAACCCACTCAAGTCAGAAGTTATGAAAAAGCATAATGGGGCTTTCATTAGGGGACATGTTTCTAGTGAGTCATTTAAATGAAGGAGCTGATCATTTAAAACATAGAAAAAATATATCATTTTGAATAAAATAGAATACGTAACATTCAAATGTTTTCTGTGATCTTAATAGTCCTTCAAACTTTGGCAAAAAGGTGCTGAGAAGTTGGCTGGCAAAGCCAGGGATGACAGAGAAGAAGTGACCCAACACGCTGCGTGAGGGCGAACGGCCACATAACTGAAGCGGTCCCAAACGCACCCGCTTCCTGTAAACCTGCCACTTGCTTGACGTTGTGTCTTGTTTTCTTTTGATTCTAAAAATAATTCATGGTAAATGAAGAACATTTGGAAAAACAGAGAGAATTAACATTACTGTTAATTCTATTGCTCTGAGGTAGACATTCAACCATTTGAGTTTCTTTTGTGCCTCTCTCCACCTCTTCCCAACAGTCATGACTTCAATCGCCAGTCCTGCTGTTTCAGTGGATAAAGGATGCAGAGTGATGCACGTGAGACCCCCACATTCACAAATACAGGGCACCTCGCTCCCCCACTGTCTGCCCTGCTAAGGCTGCAGACATACGCATGCACACACAAACCACATGCACACACACATTTATTTTTTTGTCCACAATGTCCTGGCTTTGGCCATTGGGAACTGTTTCAGTTTGCCCTTTTGGGCATAACCCCATCAATGTGGGGTGGGTTTTTTTGTTTGTTTTTTTGTTTTGTTTTGTTTTTTGTTTTTTTATTATTTCCTTATTTTCTGGAACTATAAGATGTTCCAGGCTCACCCTGCGTATTTCCTGCCCCAGTTGTAGAATCTGGCATTTCTCCAAGGAGCTCTGGTTCCTTGTATTGGAGAATCGCATCAGAAATGGGATCCGGGTGCCAGGTGGTTGTTGCGATTGAATGTTGTTTCTTTTAGGTCCTCTCAGTTGACACAGCAAGGAAATTGATGTCTGTTTACTAACCTGTGCATATACACATACCTGTAAATATTTTTATATGTGGGCATCTCGAGCTGCACTAAAGCTAAGCATGAGTTCTTACTGATGTCCCCAACCTCTAGTTGGTGACCACATGGATCACTCTGGCCTCTTTTCTTTGTTGATCTGCAACCAACTCCTCTAATGCTGAGAAATCTGGCTCCCACCACCCACCATCCCCTTAGTGAAGTGTCCACTTCTAGCACACATGTAGCGCCGTATCACAGCAGATAGCCTGTATGCTGGCGAACAACTTTATCAACCAGAGTACGGTGCTCTGTGCACCCCCTTTGCCTTGAATGTAACAGACTCCATTCATTTCCAAAATGAGTGAGTCAGCACCTGGCCCCCACCCATCAGTGCAAGTGTTTCATCCATCTGTAACACAGTCGATTCTCTCCTCACAGTCTGCATCCCTTCCTAGGACCCTTTCAATATACTTATTCAATAGTTACCCCAGTCCAATGAGCTGCAGAATATTTTATCAACTTTATTCACATGAGAAAACTTATTACTGTTTTAATTTGCATTTCTTTAATTAGTTGTGAAGTTTAACTCTTTTTCCATATTGTTTGTATTTTCTCTATTATTCATTGTCTCTTCATGGACTTTGCTGAATTCTTTTTGTTAAAGTCATGTTTTTCTTTTGAAGAGTCTATGTAGTTATTAACAAGTTGTTTTTCAGATGTGTTGCAAATAATTCTCTTATTTTTTTGTTATTATTCTTAATGCTGGCATTTGAGAGACATAAATTTTAAAGTTTTATGTCCTCTCCCAATTATAAGAACTAAGTTTCTGTAACCAGTTTTCTCCTAATGTATATAAAGTGTACTTTGAGGTTATTCAAATCCAGAAATCTTAATTTGGATATGTTAAAATGTCTGTGAAAATCTTGTACAAGCTATGCCCTCTTTACAGAAAAAATATGCATGCACACATATACCTGACAGTTTGCATAAAATTTCCTGTTTGTGGACACCAGATAAAGCACTCAAATCTGCTTCATTCTTTTTACTTCATTGATGAGAAATACTTTGACATTTGGAGAGACTGACTGAGTTTATCCATATTCTACAAGAAATAACTGGGAGTGGGCACTAGAGCCCAGGCTCCCTATGTCCAGTCTGAGTCCTTCCCCTCCCCAACATGCTGCCTTCTGAATTATTTGGACAGATGGTGACACTGTGACTTAACTGAAAATAATTTAATAATGATTTAGTGTTATTTTCTTCAATCACGACTGATATTATTTGATACCTCATCATAACCATCACAGAAAATATTCATGCATTCTGGTAATAGAAAAGTTTAATGCAAAACATGAATGCAAAGGTGAATGGAAACATAGACACATGGTTTTATTTCTTGCAGTGAAATGATACCTCTAATTTCTCCAACTATCAGGCTCTTCTGTTAAAATTGACTTCTTGCTTACAGTAGCTTTATTTAGTTTAGCTTAGTCTTTAACAAGGCTAATACTTTAAGTTGGAAGGATTAAGCCACAAAGGTGGGATTATAAACAGCCAGCAGAGAATGCACTTCTCTGTGGAAATCAGAGCCTCCTAAGCTGTGACCTTCTCTCCCTATGTAATGCATTATTTATAACCGTCCTCAGCTACTTCGGTTCTGAGACTTCAAACAGCACAACTTCCTTAGTTCTGAGTTCCTTGTGGGTTTTTCACATTTCCAGTCAGTCTATGCATATTGGGGGAGGGATTCACCAGCAACCTGAATTTCAAAGAAAAATAGTTCATTTGGAATTGTTCTGTCAGTCAGTCAATAAACATATATTGAGCACATATGATGTGGGAGACATTGTCACTTATCCAGACAGAAATACAAAGCAATATAAGACATGAAAGTTGCAGGATCACAGCTTAAAACTGGTGGACGTGATAAACACATGGAACATGAATTAATCCCACACAGCATTATAAAATAAGTGACAAATATGTAAAATAAACAATAAATGAGGAAGGAATGAAGATATAGCAGAAAGTAGATACGTATATTCATATATCCTTTATATGAATTCTGTGTATGTTTGGGTGTGTCTATGTGCACGTGTGTGTGTGTAACTAACAGTACAATGCTACATCATCTTGAGAATGCTGAGAAAGGATATTGTAAAGTGGGGCATGCTAAAAAATAATAATGCATATATTGCATTACATTATTGCATTATATAATACATTATATTATTACTAATTTCAAATGAAAATACAAAGACTCAAAATGCTTTATTAAAGTCACTTGATAACGCTCAGTCTCCCATATTTAGTAAGGTTGTTTAACCCCCAATAATCCTGTGTTTTTTCTATTGCAGTGAGCTTTATAATTATATTCTCGGAAAAGCCTCTAAGAATTTATGGATTTACTTTAAAAATGGTTAAGAAACACTTTTTATAGTGTTCTATACCATTATAAAACAATACACATGATGGATTTATAAATCCATTCTTTAGAAGGGTAAGAAACTTTTTAGTGTTGGCATTTAGAGTAATTAAGTAATCCAATTTTCCATTATTATCATTTATTTTGTGAAATAATGTTAATTTGGTCATAAGCAGAATCTTAGTACCTTCTAAATAGGATGTGTCCTCAGAGAAAATATGTATTAAGGGATGGGTGGAAAAAGTAAAGACTAATATAGATATTTTCTAATCACTCTATCGAAAACAGAATACAATCCAAGTTAATTTGTATTGTAGATCTTAGTAGAGTGGGTGCCACTGTGTCAGTGGTAGAGTCAGGAGGTCTGTAAGGTGACAGATAGTAAAGAACAGAACTTGCCCTGACTTTACACAGGAACTAGTGACTTCGCCCTGGTTCTCACTCTTGTTCTAGTTTCCTCTTAGCAATCTAGCTGTGTTTCCAGTGTTGAGTGTTTATATTTATATATTAGTATTTATTGATGTCACATTTTGAAATATAAACTGTATCAGTATTTACTGATGCCACATTTTGAAATGTAAACTGGTCAGGAGCTGGTTGCAGGAGTGAGGGGTTGAAAACAGTGAACATGGATTAAAGGTGAATTTAAAAGTGAGGAAATGAAGTGAACAATTCTTCCAGGGGCCAGGAAATCAGCAGCTAGCTTTCCATGGTATACTTATGGTCTGACAATTAAGTTTGTGAACTCATCCTAGAAAAAGTGCTACATACCTAATTGCTGCATATCACTATGGTTACCTTTGAAGTACTCCTCTTGGGAAGCTATGCACCAATGCCAGCACCTAGTCTACCCTTCAAAGCAATTTTGGAACTATTTTTCTTCAATAGCCTTCAGACCTGTTATCGTATATACTTGACACCCTGAGTGACATCCAAATGTTTCCCTTTCATTATTTTCTTTATCTTCAGGTAAAGAAAGAAGTCATTGGGGGCCAGATCAGGTCAGTAGAGAGGGTGTTCCAATACATTTATTTGTTTACTAGCTAAAAACTCCCTCACAGACAGTGCCGTGTGAGCTGGTACATTGTCGTGATGCAAGAGCGATGAATTGTTGGTGAAAAGTTCAGATTGTTTTTGTCTAACTTTTTCACAAAGCCTTTCCAGCACTTTCAAATAGTAAACTTGGTAACTGTTTGTCCAGTTGGTACAAATTCATAACGAATAATCCCTTTGATATCAAAAAAGGTTAGTAACACCATTTTGACTCTAGATTTGGACAGAACTATTTTGGTTGTGGAGAATTGACTGACTTCCATTGTGCACTTTGATGCTTTGATTCAGGGTCATATTGGTACAGCCATGTTTCATCACCGGTGATAATATTGCCCAAAACATTGCCTTGCCTCTCCAAAAGGTCTTGGCAATCGTTGACTTTCCTTTACTTTTGTTTATTGGTGAGCTCCTTTGGGACCATTTTGCACATTTTGCACCTTTCTCATGCCAAGCTTTTTGGTTCAGATTTTCCTGTTTCTCTATTCATGTTTCCTTGGTCTGCTATGCTTCTCACAGTCAGCCAACGGTATTGACGCCCAATTTGACAAATTTTTGCAATGTTTTCATCAGTTCTGCTTGTTACTGGCCGTCCTGACCTCCCTTCATCAGTGACACATTCTCTCCCTTCAGAAAATGTTTAATCTATTTGTACACTACCAATTTCTTCATGGCATTATCCCCATAAACTTTGACTAACATGTCCCTGATTTCACTTCACTTTTTTCAAGTTTAACAAGAAATTTACTATTTTTTCATTGCTATAATTCAAGCTCAGACATTCTTGCAATGGCACACAAAAACACTATAATGAATGCCACTCAGCAGGACACTGCCACATGTAGACATGAACACAGCTGTGAGATACTGATATACGAAGGTTATGAAACCTTGCTGAGATATTTGCACAGTGCTGCCATTGTAAACGCACAATGGCAAGTTTGCGAACTTAATTGCCAGACCTCATATTTTGACAGGTAGTCATAGTTAATACCTGTGAGGGGTGCTGTACTTTTTGTTTTTTTCCCCCAAAACTGACTCATATAAATATGAGATCAGGAAATACATACTAAGAAGATAAGCATTTTCGATAGGTACAAGTAGAAAGAGAGAAAAGTGAAAAAATAAGACAATTTTTTTTAAAAGTAGGTATTGTGAAGTACAGGTGCAAAACAGGAAAACATATTTCCCTAAAGATAACATACTATTTTTCACTGGTGTCTCATAAGAAAAGTCCTGGATCTTTGCATTAATTCTAAAACCAGGAGGTCTTGGGGCTCAATGAATGTATGTTAATTCCAACAGTACCTATAAACAATTAAATTATTTTTCTCACTGATCCTATCTAAAATTTCAGGTTCTCCAGGGTAGAAAATGTGCATCTCCCCTAACACCTACTATGTTGCTTCATGTATAGTAGATGCTTTAGTTTACGTAAAAATGTGCAGTGCAGTAAACTGAATACCTCAATTCAGTTCTTAAGCATGCTTGAAGGACAAGACTTAAATATAAATAAATGACAAAAACACAGACTGATTGAAGGATCAAAATTAATCAAACTTTTTAATTTAAATTTCAGTTTACTTTGTAGAGACAAAAATCATACATCAGGACGTTCAGAGAGAAGCTAGAGGGAGATCAGTAAAATGCTGTCTGCAGTTACTCTTGGGTCATTCTAATAAAATGCAACAACCTTTGCATACTACATAGAGAAACACCTTATTTTAGGTCTGTTAACCAGCTATATGTTGATTTCTTCAGTAAGATATGTTGCTAAACAGTATTAATTAAGATAAAATAAAATGATCTTTATCTTTGTTGAAAAATAAATCATCTCTAAGTTCATGTAAATTATTTTTGCTTAGAACAAGACATTTAAAACATTTTCAAGGACATTATGTCTTCAGGCTTTAAAATATCAAGTAATTATCAAATCAATGATCATTTGGGGGAAAGTAATGAAGTATGGAAAATAACCACTTCAAATTATATAAATCATTACCACAAAGTATTTAAAACTGATGTCATTAGAAAAAGCACTTTAATAGTGAGGGTATGAAATGTCTTCAAAATTTGATAAAAATTGAAATTATATTTCTAAATAATTTTCAAGAAAATAACATATCTTCAAGCTTTTATATTTAATCTATTATCGATTTAATTTTGGTTTTTCTGTACTACTTTAAATAAATAATCCTTGTCATAAAATACATATAGTAGATTCACTCTCTATCACTTTTTTTTGCAAATATATGTTTCAAGTATTATCAGGGAGCAATTCTCTTTTTTTATTCTTTTTTAAAAATTAAATTTATTGGGGTGACATTGGTTGTTAGTAAAATTACATAGGTTTCAAGTGTGCAATTTTATAATACATCATCTATATATCACATTGTGTGCTCACCACCCAGAGTCAGTTCTCCTTCCATCACCATGTATTTAACCTCCTTTATACTATTTTACCACCTCACCCTCCTTACCCTGTGGTAACCACTAATCTGTTGTCTGTGCCTATGAGCTTTTGTTTCTTTATTTGTTTGTCTTGTTTGTTTGTTGCTTTCAGTTTTATATCCCACATATGAGTGAAGAACCACATATGGCTCTCAACTTTTTCTGTCTGATTTATTTTGTTAGCATAATAATCTCAAGATGCATCCATGTTGTCAAAAATGGCAGTATTTCATCTTTTCTTATGGCAGGGTACTATTTCATTGTGTGTGTGTGTGTGTGTGTGTATATATATATATATATATATATATATATATATATATATATATATATATCACATCTTCTTTATGCAATCATCTATTGAAGGACACTTTGGTTGTTTCCATGTCTTGGCCACCATGAATAATGCTGCAATGAACACTGGAATGCATATATCTTTGTGGATAAATATTTTCAGATTTTTGGGGGTAGATACCCAGGAGAGGGATTGCTGGGTCATATGGTAATTCTATTCTTAAATGTTTGAGGAACCTCCACACTGCCTTCCATAGTGGCTACACCAATCTGCATTCCCACCAACAGTGTATGAGGGTTCCTTTTTCCCCACAGCCTCTCCAACACTTATTATCTGTCTTGTTAATGATAGCCATTCTAACAGGTGTGAACAATGCAGGAGGTATCACACTCCCTGACTTCAGCTTGCACTACAGAGTAACAATAATCAAAACAGCACAGTATTGGGCCAGCTAAGTGGGTCAGTTGGTTAAGAGTGCAAGCTCTGAGCAACAGGGTCGCCGGTTTGATTCCCACATGGGCCAGTGAGCTGCACGAGCTGAGCTGTCGCTGAGCTGGTGAGAGTGCGTGCTCTTAGCAGCAAGGTTGCCGGTTTGATACCTGTATGGGATGAAGGGTCCCCCCCCCCACCCCCACCACAACTAAAATTGAACACGGCTTCTTGAGCTGAGTAGCCACGAGCTGCCGACAGGTGGCCAGATGGCTCAGTCTGCAACAAGGTCGCCAGTTCGACTCCCGCATGGGATGGTGGACTACAAACCCCCGCAACTAGATTGAAAGAAGCGACTGGACTTAGAGCTGAGCTAGCACTCTTCACAACAAAGATTGAAGGACAACAATTTGGCTTGGAGCTGATGGGTCCTGGATAAACGCAATGTTCCCCTTCCTCAATTCCCCAACACTGTTCTCCTCCCTGATTTCCCAATAAAAATCTTAAAAAAAAACCAGCATAGGGCCGGCCGAGTGGAGTGATGGTTAAGGGCTAGCTTGGGATGCCGGAAGACCCCAGTTCGGATCCCACATATGAGGGCCGGTGACACTGCCCTCCACAGCTGAGATGCTGAACAGCTCAACCTGGAGCTGGGCTGCCGTGAGTCGCTGGTGACTGCGTAGGCTGCAGCCCCTGTGGCAGTGGGTTGCCATGGGCTACCGTGTGTGGCCGGCAGCCAGCGTGAGCGGCCAGCGGCTGCAGTGAGCAGCTGTCCACAAGCTGGCGACTGATCTGCCTCACCCGGGAAGAGCACAATGATGGTGCCAACTTGGGCCAATGTAGCAACATCCTCCACAACTAGACTGAGGAACAAAACGACAGCAACTTGTCTGTTCCCCTTCCCCCAATTCCCCAGCGCTGTTCCCATCCCCCCAATTCCCCAATAAAAATCTTTAAAAAAACAAACAAACAAAAAACCCCAGCATAGTATTGGCAGAAAAACAGACACACAGACCAATGGAATAGAATTGAAAACCCGGAAATAAACCTAGATAAATATGGACAGATAATTTTGACAAAGGAGCCAAAAACATACAATGGAGAAAGGAAAGCCTCTTCAATAAATGGTGCTAGAAAATTGGGAAGCCACGCGCAAAAGAATGAACTAGACTGCTGTCTGTCACCATGTACCAAAATTAAATGGATCAAAGACCTAAACATAAGGGAGCAATTCTCTTAAGTGTGTGAGTACGCAAGGAATTTTTTTTAAATGTTTTTATTTTTTTATTTCTTGCTCTTCTCATTGCTCTGGGAGGTAGCAGGAGAGGATGGCCAACATCATTTCCTTCAGAAAAACCTCATCTCTTAGAGGAAGTTTTCCCATTAACCTGGCAGTTTTGTTTATTTTTACCTTGTATCTTCTTAGCCCATGGTTTTCCAGGTTTGGTCTGTGGACGTTCTTTGTGGTTTCTTTATGTAACTCTCATTAGTAGTTTTCCCACCTTGTTTACTGTGTATGTAAAGCTGGGGCCTCTTTCCTGGGGTCCACAGGAAAGATAACCACCGCTGTGATAACCAGCGGTGCCCTGCCAGGCCAGGCCCACTGAGCCTGTGAGTCCTGGGTGAATTGGCCAAGCCTGCGTGTGGTCAGATGGCACCCCACTCAGAAGTGAGGGCCATACAGCATTCAAAGAGCACAGATGGCAATCTCAGGCTTATTTGGTGTCTGAATCAAGGTACAGGCCTAAACATAGTGGAAGGTCTCTTGAGAGGCTATAGATTTACATTTCAGCTCCCCTGGAAAAGTGGCAAGGAAGGGCAGTCTCTTAAATTCTTTGTCTTAAATGAAGCATTGGAACTGGAAACATAGGAGGAAGTGTCCTACCCTGCAAGGCATGGCAGCACGTTTCGGGTCTGTGCAGGATTCAGGGAAAGACGATTTGGGACATGGTTTATTCACACCCCTACATGTCTACATGTACATAATCCCTTACCAGTATGTGTGTGTGTGTGTGTGTGTGACATATATTCTCATACTAGTGTATATGTCTGTATATGTGTGTATATATTACATATATTACACATGCCAAAAAAATGTACACATTTTAGGAGGCGGTATCTATGTATTACTTTCTGAAGTTGAATTGAATTATGGTAGCAATGTGTAGTATGATGTTCTCTCAAAAGATGTTAATCAAATGAATGCTAGTGTCATTCATTGCATTACAATTTCAATTTCTTAAAATGTTTATACATTTTTTGGCATATATATATAGTCGGATGTGCACAGCACATATATCCCCATAGTGATTTCCTTACTGGTTAGTATGTGTTTCACTAATACTGATATTTGAAGAATTATGGTAATTTGAATGATGAAACATCCATTTATTGGTAAGAAATGACAAGCTCAAATTCTTGTCATTCAAAGCGTGATTTCAGGTGTCATCATTTCTGAAGAAAACAAATTTCTAATTATTATAGATTTAAATTAGGTGATCAAAATGCATCTTATACAATAGTTTCAGAGATGAATAAAATGTCCCCTTGTGTGTTTCCAAGTCCAAGGTGAGTTGGGAGGTCATTGCTCGGGGACAAAAAACATGATCAGATGTCCCCTCTGACTACCTCTTCCACTGGCACTGTATCAGACACCTTCAAAAGCAAACATGAAGTGATCATTTAATAGTTAATATCTGAGTTGAAAACTTTTAAATGCATTAAAAAATCCAGATAGGACCATCTCCTTATAAAATGAAAACAAGGGCAAAATTGTGTTCATTTGTATGAGGTTCTACCTTAGCAGCTGAGAAATTCTCACTTTTTGTGAGTTACTGTCCTTGCCAGATTGAGGACAGATTCACAGAATTTTGGTTTTCTTATAAATGAGTTCTCTTAATAAGTAATCTTTAACCATAAAACACAAGGTTTCATCTACTGCTACTTCTTAATTGTAAACATAACTGTTAGATTGACGATGGGGTCAACGGATCGATGCTTATTAAAATATTAATATATTCAACACCTATTACTTGAATACATGGCTACTAGGTATTACTTTTTTCTTCAGATAATGATCTTTCTGTTTTTAACATTAAAATATGAGTCATCATGAGGCGATTTTTTCTCCCCTGGAAAACGGTCATGTTAATAATTTTAACAGAACAGGGCATAATTTAATTGCTTTTTTCTCAAGTGTAATTGATCATCTGTAGAACTATGACTAAAATAAACATACATCCCCAACCCTAGTTTGATTTTCTTTTTATTTGACAAACAAAATGATGGATATCATACTGTGAACAAACGACTTGTGAAAGAGTACATGGTCAGGACTGCACCCTTGGGGTCTCCAGATGTCAGGTGACACAGGTGAGGCCCAGGACCATGGCAGGGAGTCATGGTGGAAATAGAGGGTCTGCCCTGCCCCTGTGAATACTCTTGCACAAAATAAAATTTTAAGCAGCCACCCTAACCTAGTCAGGACTGCTTCAACACCCAAGTGATAAGGAGTTAGGGAACCTAAGAGAATTCTGTCTGCGTCTACGTAGAAGCGAACGTCAGAACTTTTCAGGGATGGAAAACAGGTGTGAACCTGCCAGATGAGGCTGTGGGAGGCTGAGCTTGGCAGGAGGCTGGTCGCTGGCTTCAAGCGCACCCCAGGGAGGGATGTGAGAAAATAGCTCAGAGGCCCCACTCCCAAGGGCTCTCTGGGGTTTCCCTCTGACCACTGTGTGGGACCCAGCTTTATCTCCTGCCCCACACATGCAGCCCACTGTGGCCCATCGACTCACCCATGCTGCTCACATTGGCATCTATTTTCTCCTCTTCCAGAAAGCTCCCTCCAAGTGCTCCTTTTCCGTTCTGAAACGCCAGGTACCACCCACTCATGACCATCCTCTGGGGTCAGGGGTTGGAACCAAACCAAACTCTGTGCCAGAAGGAAGATGAAAACATAAGAAATTTTAACCCCTGCCACCTATAATTGAGTGGAGGAATGAATGCCTGAGTTCATAATCTGATATTACACCTCAGCCACAATACTAAGATATGTACACATGTCATTTCTAATCCTTACAACTGTCTGGAAAGGGAGATGCAATCTTCTGTTTTTCTTTTATAAGTAATGACCCTGAAACTCAAGGCAGTGAAGTGACAGGTCTGGAGATGCTTATCATGTTGTATCTGTGCAGAGTCGATAGGGACACCCGGCTCCCATTGGGTTTGTGGGTTTGGCGAGATTCTGCCTCAAAACAGAGCTCAATCTGCCGCTTCTCCTGTCTTTCCTAGCTGACAACACTGGCCTGCCACCGGCCTCCCTGCTTCCCATTGGGGCCCCAATCTGCTTGCTTGCTCTGCAGTTAGAGCACCCCAGTGCTATTTTTAAATGCCTGTGCTTTTTTGTTGCCTTTTTGGCTATCATCCTAGAAATCATTGCCAAGAACAAAGTCAAGAAGCTTTTCTCATATGTTTTCTTCTAGGATTTCCATAGTTTCATGTCGCAGGTTTTGGTCTGTAATCCATTTTGAGTTGACTTTTGTGTATGGTCTAAATTAAGAGTCCAGTTTCATTCTTTTGCGTGCGGATATCTGGTTTGTTGATGAGACCATCCTTTCCCTGTTGCGTATTCTTGGCTTCTTTCTTAAATATCAGTTGGCTGTATATGTCCACACATATACGGTCTCTTTATTCTGTTTCATTGGTCTTTATATCAGTATTTGAATACAAATGTCTCCAATGACATACAGATGGCCAACGGGTACAAGAAAAGACGTTCAACATCACCAATCATCAGGGAAATGCAAATTGAAACCACAATGAGATATCACCTCACATGTGTAAGAATGTCTATTATTAAAAAAGAAAAGATAAATATTGCTCAGGATGTGGAAAAATTTGAACCCTTGTACATTGTTGATAGGAATGTAAAATAATACAGCTGCCATGGAAAACAATATGGAAAATTTTTTTATTAAAAAATTAAAAAAAGAGAACTATTATATAATCCAGCAATCCAGCTTCTGGGTATATATTCAAAAGAATTGAAATCAGTACCTTGAATAGATATCTGCCATATTCATTACAGTATGATTCATAATAATCAAGATATGGAAACAACCTAAGTGTTCACCAATGGATGAAGGGATAAAGAAGATGTGGGGAATACACACATATACACATGAACAATGGAATATTATCCAGGCTTAAAAAAAGATATCAGTCTTGCCATCTGCAGCAACATGAATGGACCCAGAGGACATCATCCTGAGTTAAATAAGCCAGCTACAGAAGGAACCCACTTGTATGAGGAGTCTAAAATAGTCAAGTTAATAGCAGCAGAGCATAGAATGATGGATGCCAGAGGGGGGAGGGGAGAAATGGGAATGTTCAATTGGAATAGTTTCAGTTGTACAAGATGAGTAAGTTCAAAGACGTGCTGTACGACATCATGCCTATTGTTAACAGTAATGTGTTGCACACTCAAAAATCTATTGAGTATAGATCTCATGTGTTCTTACAACAATAAAAAAATGTGTGCATTGGAGTAGAACCATTCACCAATGGTGCAGTAAGTCACTCCCTCCCCATTTCCCCACAGCAATAATAAGACTTGTAACTTGAGTCACTATAAACATCCTTCACTTTCCATAGAAATTAACTTGATTGATATCAAGCTCACACAAAATAATTTAGCCCGGTTGTACAGACATGGCGATACGCATGCATTTTTTGCATAGATGACATACTTTTTTCTGAATTTCCCTAAATCATTTATAGGTTTTGTTGTTGAGTTTTATAAACTTCCCTGAATTTGGTTAAAATAATAGGAAAAGAAAAATTATACACATTGTACTTGTCAGTGACTCAGTAAAGAATCCTGCTGGGTTGAATGGGTGGATGGTATAGGTGGGCAGATGGGTGGGTGGATGGGTGGGTAGGTGGGTGGGAAGATAGGTAGGTGGGTAGGTGCATGGATGTATGGATGGGTGTGGAAAGGTGGTTTGGCAGATGAATGGGTAGATGGGTGGGCAGATGGGTGGGTAGGTGAGTGGGTGGGTGGATGGGTAGATGGATGGGTGGATGGATGAGTGGATGGGTGAGTGGAAGTGTGAATGAATGGGTAACAAGATGGGTTGGTGGATGGATGAATTGGTGAGTGTAATATCTGATTTAGGGTCCTGCCTTTAGTGATTTTCACTGAACCATTTAATATTTCGTAGTCATGGTTTCACCATGGGTAGGTGGGTGGGTGGGTGGTTGGGTCATTTTTAGAAATTGTTAGATATAAAAACCTGAGAAAGAAGCAAGCAAAGCAAATATGAAAGTGCTCTGAAAAGTTAAAAGTGGTGTACAAAGGTAGCCCATTTTTTGCTGTTAAATCCTGGATTTTCAAAACAAAGGACTGAGTCCCTCTATACTTCCCAGTGTGCAGGAGAGTTATTTTCCGAATGAAAATCCTCAAACCCGGTAGTGAAAATGACGCTGCAGTTGTGAAGTTTGGGAGCTTCTTTATCTATTTTTCATAGACTCCACTCTGGCAGGCAATTGTTAAGCTGGTAATGGAAAGGTAAGCAGTTTATTGCAGGTGGCGGAGAGCAAGCAGTCAGGGAGCTTGAAGCTTATCCTCACAACTGAACATGAGTAGTGACCCTGCAGCTGTCCTGAAGGATTTCAAAGGTGCCATTTCAGGAATCAATGGCAGTTCCATTACTGTTTTCATGGTTAATCAATGGAGCACACACTGTGGCGTGCCGCAGTTCCCAGACACTTGGCTGCGTCCCCAGCGGTGGGGCTGAGATTCAGGGGCAAGGCAGACCCGCACACCTCCAGGAAGAGCCGGGATGCTGCTTAGTAAATTTCTCCTGCCACCGCAGAGGAAATCTACAGCTCAGCAGGCTTTACTTCAGTACCCCGGGAAGATTAAAACAGAATTGATGATACAGTCTGCAACAAACTGTACTGTTCTTTAGCAGGGCTGAATAATGTGCATGTCATATTGGAAAAGAAAAAAAGGCTGTTTTAAAGAATAAAAATCAATGAATCCAAAAACGAGGTACATTTCAAACATTATTGAAAGTGCTTTTTAAAAATTCTTTGTCTGTTTTTCTCTCTCGTTGTCTTGGAATTTAAATCTTCAGTGCATATTTCAACAAAGAAAAAACCTACTACTTTAACAAATACCCACATGCAGGATATCTCCTGTATTTATATATCCTGTATGTTTTCCATGTCACTTACCATGTCATTTGCTGCAAAGATTAATATTCAATTAGCTCTTCATGAGGCAGAGAATAGCAGGTCCCAAGAACAAAATGTGAATTCATACAGAATTTCCTATTTTAAATTCTTAACTATGTCTCTTAGAATCTAGCATAAAATAATAGTAGGCAGTCAGTAGCATTTTCTGTCCATTCTCCTCTATATTTTTTCACCAGTCCTTTGAGTTTCTTTCCTAGAAGCCTTGACGGGTCACTAGAACCTGAATATGGAGTATCTTTCTCAAGCTCTCATTTCTTTTGTGCTGGAACTCATCTGACTCGTGGATGATATTTTGACAATAAAGCCAGGACAGACTTATTCCTGACTCTGTCATAAATAAGAGTGTAAATTTGTTAAATCGTATATTTAAGAGGTTATTTATTGCTATTTCAATAATTGGAGTGTGTATGTGTGTGTGTGTGTGTGTGTGTGTGTGTGTGTGTGTGTGATGAGAAAAATTTTTTAAAATAACAGTTTTGACCCTATAATGTGCCTGACACCGTGGTGCATATTTTCATATGTTATTTTGTAAAACCCACAGGAGCATCCTGTGAGGTGGCTAAGACGTGCCCGTTTTGCAGGCTGGGGAAGCGAGGCACAGAGAGGCGACGTGAATCACTCACGTAGCGGGGACCCCATGACTGTGGCTGAAGCTCGGCCAGCCTCCAGCCTCCAGTGATCACTGAGGTCCAGGCCTCAGCTTTCAGAAGGCGGTTTGTCAGTTCTCAGGCAACTGAAACTGACTGAAGCTCACAACTTCACTCATAGACAAACCAAAAGAAGATGTGGACTCAGAGGACAGCTGGTTAAGCAACTCCATTATTTCTGAGTTCAATTGGACCATTAATACAGTTTATGTTATTTCAAGTTATGTTGATTTAGGCTCTGTGTGGCTAAGACTAACAGGCAGATAGTTACCTTCATAAATAATTTAGGAAGGACCAGTGCTCAGTGGTCCAGCCTTTCCACTTGCACTTAATCCTCCCTTAAATTAGATTCAGAATGGATGAGATCCCAACAAAGATGCCCCAAGCCCAGATCCAAATCACTTCTTAAATTTTCTTTCCTTTTGTCCGGCAGCTGGCCTTCTGGACCCCCAAGGGGAAGACATAGAGAAAAAGCATAAGAATTCTTCTGTTCTCAGCATGTCCAGAAAGTCAGGTACGATCTGGTCAGGTGGTCCCTCCTGCAGGTAACAGAGAAAGAGGCAGAGGACAGTGGCTGCAGAGACACCTGACCTTGTGCTGGGAGCTGTGGGGGGAGGTAGGAGATCAGAGATGGCTATACTGAAATAGCAAATTGGATGAAGGGAGTCTTTTGTCATCTTTCTTGAATGTATATTTCCCCAGCTCTGATCAATGTTCAATTATTTCTGAAGTGAAAAAGGGGAACCAAAAAAAATAATAATAAGGATGAGCTCTAAGGCATTTTTATAAAGTCCTAAGAAAAGAAAGGAAAGGATAAGGATACACAGCTCTCTCACAGAAACAAACCAACACCTTTGATTTATTTGTATATGTCTTACTCAGATAGGAAGGGGAGCATACAAGACACACTTCTCATTTGGTCTG
This sequence comes from Hipposideros armiger, assembly GCF_001890085.2. Lineage (NCBI taxonomy): Eukaryota > Metazoa > Chordata > Mammalia > Chiroptera > Hipposideridae > Hipposideros > Hipposideros armiger. The sequence goes on along the minus strand of NW_017731976.1, from coordinate 366,402 downwards.
GAGAACTGAGGACTGGTTGTGTCTACCCATCAGTGTGCCCATGGGAGCCCCCCTGTCACCCATGGGGACTTCAGCTTTTACATTTGCTGGGGAAAACACAGAATTAAGTCTTGTCTTGACCGGCTCATCATACACTTAAAACGACCCTCTCTGTACACTGCTGAGTTTATGCCACATCATACGAGGCTCAATACGAAACCTATGGTGTTGCCTGCCATCCACAGTCCCGTTTGCAACATTTACCTCCCAAAGTAACAGTTGCCTCTTTTTAAAATAATGCTAAATGGGAGTGAAATTCTCAAATCACTCTTACTAGACTATTATTTATTAGTATTGAAGGTGAGGAAGTCAGTATTACACCTGAGCCCTCATACAATTTTATTTCTCTGGGTTACAATGCTTCCTGAGATCATTTCCACATGAGATTTTTTTTTAAATTCTGTGTTTAATAGCAAAAATGTCACTCCTACAAGTGCTTGGTTTACCTAAGATTCCCTTCACTGAATATGCCTTCACCTGTAAAACAGGCCTGTAGGATTAGGAAACTTTTAGAGTAAGTGCAAGTGTTGTTATTTTCAACTTTCTGCTGAAAATGCGAACAAAAGAAAACAAAGTGATGTTTCCCCTAATGGTTTAAATACGAGTTATTGAAACAGAAAATTCATTTTAAGAAAAAAAACAAGAACCATTTTTCCTTTTTCTGCTAGATACTACATATTTTGCTCAGGGCTATCTTGTGTGGTGTCACACACTTGCTGAAATCAGCAAAATAAAAAAAATTCTAATAATTAATTTTACATGCATGATTAAAGGAATTGAGTTCTACAAACCTATAGATTCTAAAAATTAATGAACTGCAGTAAGTTTATGCTTTACCAGAATGGACATTTAAAATAGAGAAGTTGTAAGACATAAATAGGCTTTTTCTAATAAGGTTGTTTTCTGAGAATTCTTTAGAGGATTTTAACATGTTATTCAATAATTCTGTGGAAAAAATAAGTTAAACTTTTTTTTTAAGATTTTTT